>NW_027397066.1:40689250-40888426 GCF_003265705.2 Callorhinus ursinus | reverse complement strand
GGGGGGTGGGAGGGATGGGGTGGCTGGTGATAGACATTGGGTAGGGTTTGTGCTATGGTGAGTGCTGTGAATTGTGCAAGACTGTTGAATCACAGATCTGTACTTCTGAAACAAATAATGCAATATATGTTAAGAAAAAAAAAGAAGAAGAAGATAGCAGGAGGGGAAGAATGAAGGGCAGTAAGTCGGAGGGGGAGATGAACCATGAGAGACGATGGATTCTGAAAAACAAACTGAGATTTCTAGAGGGGGGGGTGGGGGGATGGGTTAGCCTGGTGATGGGTATTAAAGAGGGCACGTTCTGCGTGGAGCACTGGGTGTTATGCACATACAATGAATCATGGAACACTACATCAAAAACTAATGATGTAATGTATGGTGATTAACATAACAATAAAAAATTTTAAAAAATATATATATATATATATGAGAAGAGAATTTACTCTAGTAAAATCCGAAAAGAACAATATATGGATCTGCTGGAAAACAATCAACTCTCTGGTTTATTGTAAGATATATCGATGGATCCTACAACTGTTAGAGATACAAAGAAAGATTATTCAATCATAAAGATGACAGTGTCGGTTTATTTCTCTCAAGAATTCCTAAAATTGGAATATGGACATGTAAAAAAGATGATGATGGTCTTATATTTCTTTTATGTGTCTTCAACCACAACAAATGGTGTTATTTTAGGGTTTTACTCTCATTTCTAAACTTTTACCCATTTATTTTTTTATACCCAGCCTAGTTTTAAATTAGAAAAAATAACATGAGATAATAAGTAGCAAACAATAAAAGGCACAGTTGTAATAAGAGCCCCTAAAAGTATAAGGGTCATTTCTAGTGACGACGGGCCACTGACAGTCACTGCTTGCCCTTCCAGATCCTGCCTTCACCCTCCTCTTTTTCCTGGGACACTGACTTCAAGGGAATTTATCAGTTGGGCTCCTTTGCCACCTGATTTCTGGCTGTTTGGGCCAATGACCATCCCTGGCAAGGGACTGAAGGGCAAAAAGAGAAAGATGTTGATAAAATTGCTCCAGGCTCCCTCCCTGCAGGGCCTTGGCTTTGTGGTGGTTACAGCCCTCCACCCAGAGCCCCAGCTCCTGCCAGCAGCCTGCTCCTAGAGCTGCAAGCTCCTTCCATGTTCCACCCACTGCTGTCTCTCATTTCTTCTCCAGGCCCAGGCTGGAAGGGCTTGCTAGTACCCAGATAAAATAGCTAGCCCTGGCCACAGCTAGCCCCAGAACATTCCACCATAGCTTGTTGGTTTCCCTTAACTCTCCCCAGATCTTCATTAATTTCCCACAGTGACCTTACTTAAGGGTTAAGAGGGCTGACTGATACAGAAGGAAGCATGCCAGAAGAGAGGCAGTGAAGAAAACCAACCAGACATACACAAAACATAGTTCCAAGCTTCTTAGCAGTCAAGTCAAAAAGTAGAGCATGATGGATTACATGGCTCTCCTTGTTATAAAAGGAGAAAGCCTATCAGGTAGCAGAAGATATTTTTCTTTACTCTGAGCTCTGAGAGAATTTTTCACATGCACCTTTACACAACGGAAGATTTCTTAGGGTTCCTTTGTCCCGCTGCTCTCGTGGCGCTTTGCACCTCACATAGGAAGAAAATGATGAGCATCAGGGTCAAATTAAGAAGTGGTGCAAGAATGAGAAAGACTCAGCCCCAGGAGAGAAGGTCACTCTGTCTCACCAAGGTGATAATCATGCTGGTGGGGTAACCAGACTGCCAAGAACTTTGTCGTGTTCACTGTGGTATCTTCTAGAATAGTGCCTCCTGGCACTTAGAAGATTCCCAATAAATAATTATTGAATAAAACAATGGAAGACAATTATCATATGGTTTCACTTATTTGTGGAACATAAGGAATAGCAGGGAGGACATTAGGAGAAGGAAGGGAAAAATGAGGGGAGGGGAATCGGAGGGGGAGAAGAACTATGAGAGACTGTGGACTCTGAGAAACAGACTGAGGGTCTTAGAGGGGAGGGGGTGGGGGATGGGTTAGCCCGGTGATGGGTATTGAGGAGGGCACGTACTGCATGGAGCACTGGGTGTTATGCACAAACAATGAATCATGGAACACTACATCAAAAACTAATGTTGTACTGTATGGTGACCAACATAACATAATAAAAAAAATTATAATTAAAATCTTTGTAGGACCACATTTTGGCCTTTATACATTATAAATTTATACATTATAGTTTCTAAATGCCACTTTTTCCTTAGGGAGGAAACATGATGTTGGGCAACATGGTTCTCATTGGTGTGATCTGAGGATCTGTGTCAAATACTGTGGCCTGGGTCTCATGCCAAGTAATTCTGATTTCAGTGGTCTGGGGTTCAGCCAGGGCATTAGGATATTTTTCAGCTCTATCCAGATGATTCTGACGTGCAAGCCCATTGAGAACACGGTTGCATAAAATGTTCTGAAATTGGGGTCAAGAAACCTGGGTCCAGGCTTCAATCCATTAATGACAAACAAAATTCAAAGTTGTCCCATGTGTCAAATGAAGATAAAAAAAAAAAAAAAATATCTGCCCTGAATACCTCACAGGCTTATTGTGTGAAAAAGTAAAATTGTATCTGTAAAAGCTCTTTGTAAATTCTATGCAGATATCACCACCATCATTGATACGGAACATGAAATATGTTACCACATAAACATTAGTAACATATAAACCTGATCATACGGTTAACTATTTTTCCTCAGGTCATATTTTAAGGTCCCACAAAGTCTGTTTGACAGTGAAAACTTTCTTGAGATAGCACTAGAAGTCCATAAACCATTATCCCCCGAGTTAAACAAAACACATCATATTCGGCAATAAGACTGATAGCTCAAAGTAGAGGGAAAAAATTTTTCTCTAAAACTTGATGATCTTGTAAAAAGACATGCCCAGATTGTGAGTTTCCATGGTCATTTGGCCACACATGAGTTCACTCTCAAGCTATGTCATGTTGGAAACTCCAGCTGTGCCCAGGGTGGACGGGCTTGACCCCAGCATTATTCCATTCTCTAGCAGGTATGTATCCCACGTGGTGATCATTATCTGGGGTTCTTAGCATTTTAGAATCCTCCTGTCTCCTGACTCCCTTCCATTGTTTATTCACCCCTCAATGTGTGTGATCATGGGAGATTAAGTTCCCTTTCCTTACTGAAAACCCCAGTAGATATTTACAAGAATTCAGTCCACAAAGTTGGTGTTCCATGTTTTACAAGTATAATTCTATTTAAATCTAGTGGGACAATTTGAAACTTTCTTTGGACTATAACAAATAGTAGAATTCCAATGATAACGTTTTTATAAAACTATAATGGTCTTACATTCTGTTTGAAAAATCTGTTTTCCTAATGAAGTATTTAATGTGTACTAGACCTTATTTAATTTCTATATAATTTTCCAGGATCGGGAGTGGGGGAGTGGGGAGAGAAAAATCTATAGCTTTTTATCAACCTAAACTTTTCTTTAAATTTCCTTAATCATGCAAATCTCATGTTGGCTCATCATCACACGGTCATTTCCTAGAGCAAAAACATCTTCCTTATAAATCTAGAAGCTTTGTCAATCATGTCTGAAGTCCTCAGGAAAATCCATTCTTGTTCATGCCATGATTTAATTAGACCACACACCTTTGGCATCTCTTCAAGCTTACTCTAGGCCCAAATGTCAACTTATGAACTCTGATACTGCTGTGAAATGCTGAATTGGGACAGTGCCAATCTCTAAGGGGCCATAGAATTGTGAGCATGAGGAAGGGGGAATACGAAAGAGGTCACTTTACCTGAAGAATTTGCCTGAAAAGACACAACTAAATATTATGTAGATGGGAAGCAGAACAGAATACTCATAAATTTAAAAAATATAAGCAAATGTGTTTGGAAGTGAAGAGATCAGATATAAAGCAAGATAGGGTAGAGGAAATTCAGAGAGACATTGACACATTTTTTAAAACATACATTGGAATGCCTTGCTTCCTTGATAGCATTTATCTCATATGCTCCACTGATCTTATATGTTCAGCTTGGCAGCTCAACAATTAGATGGCAAATTACATGGTTTTGGCATATAAGACCATGCCCATATAAAATCCGTCCTTTTAAAGTATACAAGTCAGAGGTTTTTAGTATATTCACAGAATTCTACAACCATCATCATTACCTAATTAATAACATTTTCATCACTCCCAAAAGAAACCCAGACCCATTAGCAGTCACTACCCCTTCTCCCCTTTCCCCAAGCCCTAGCCATCACTAATCTACTTTCCATCCTTAAGGATTTGCTGGTCTTGGACATTTTATATAAATTAAGTCATATAATACGTAGTCTTTTGTGCCTGGCTTCTTTAATTTAGCATCATGTTTTTAAGCTTCATCCAAGTTGTAGCATGGATCAGTATTTCATTCCTTTTTATTGCCAAATAATATTACATTATATAGATACTCCACATTTTCTATATCTATTCATCAGTCGATGTACATTTGGGCTGTTTCTTCTCTGGGGCTACTATGAATAATGCTGCTATGAACATTCATGTACAAGTTTTGTTTAGACACAGTTCTATTTCTCTTGAGTATATACCTAGGTACAGATTTGCTGGATAACATAGGAACTCTATGGTTAACATTTTTTTTTTAAGATTTTATTTATTTGAGAGAGAGAGAATGAGAGAGAGAGAGCACAAGAGGGAAGAGGGTCAGAGGGAGAAGCAGACTCCCCGCCGAGCAGGGAGCCCGATGCGGGACTCGATCCCGGGACTCCAGGATCATGACCTGAGCCGAAGGCAGTCGCTTAACCAACTGAGCCACCCAGGCGCCCTGTACTACAGTTAAAAAGTGTGTTCTCCCCCCTCATTGTAAATTCAGAATATACAATGCAAACTGGCCTTTCAACTACATGTGCTATCGTTCTCATGTTATAAATGAAAATGTTCAAGTTAGGTATTGGGCCAAGTCCTCTAAGTGCTGGTGCTCTCTTTCACACTTTCTGAGGGGAGTTGGCAGAGGGTCTCAGGCCCTCATACCCTTACTCCTAGAATCTGTTAGGTGGATTTCTTATATACAGGTAAGGAGGTAGGGGTGCTAAAGCATTTACACCCAGACCAGAAGAGAAAAGCACTTGTTAGCATTTAATGAACGCCCTCAAATGTGGCTTCAAGCTACTAGAACACAGGCGCCCCCGACACCCTTAATCTTCTCCTCTGCTCTTCTACTGAAGAATTTGGCCTTCACGATGACAGGCTGTTTTGGGAGTTTTCCCTTTCCCAAAACTTTGTAGTAGCCCGATCGCACCACATCAATGATAGGAGCAGCTCCAGTCTTGTTTTTGGCAGCATTTACCCATGTCTGCTCACTGACCAAGGTCCACAGTTTATCAAGGTTGACAGTTGGGCAGAAGCTCTGGTTCCTCTTTAAGTGGTAATGTCTCATACCAACTTTTCCAAAGTATCCTGGGTGATATTTGTCGAAGTTGATCCTGTGGTGATGCATGCCACCAGCATTACCCCGGCCTCCTGGGTGCTTCCGGTGCTTGCCGATGCGGCCGTGGCCGTGGCTCACGTGGCCCCGAAGTTTCCGGGTCTTCCTCAGTCTGGATGGCATGTCGGCAGCTCAGACGGAAAAAAAGCTATGTTTAACATTTTGAGGAAGGAACTACCAAACTGCTTTTCAAAGTGGCTACCCCATTTTATAATCCCACCAGCAATGCATGAGGGTTTCGATTTCTCCAAATCCTCACTAACTCTTGCTCTTGTCTATGTTTTTGTTTTAGCTATCCTCTGGGTATGAAGGACTACCTCATTGTGGTTTTTGATTCGCATTTCCCTAATGACTAATGATGTTGAGCATCTTTTCATGTATTAGTTAGCTATTCATATATCTTCATTGGAGAAATGTCTATTCATATCTTTAGCCCATTCTAAAACTTTGTTTTGTTTAGTTATTATTGAGTTGACAAGTCCCTTATTAGATCATGATTTGCAACCATTTTCTTCCATTCTGTGGGTTGTCTTCACTTTCTTAATGGTGTTCTTCGAAATACAAAGGTTTTCCAAATTTTAATTAAGTTCAATTTATTTATTTATTTTTCCTTGTGCTGTTTTGTGCTTTTTAGTGTCATATCTAAGAAACCATGGGTTAACCATGAGTCATCAATATGTCACTCCTCTGTTTTCTTCTAAGAGTTTCATAGTTTTCACTCTTACATGTATGTCTATTGTCTCGAGTTAATTTTTGCCTATATTATTAGATAGGGGTCCAACTTCATTCTTTTGAATCCAGTTTCTTTACCCATTCTAAAATTTCTGCATTGGATTGGAGTGTTCAAAAAATTTCCATGTAATGTAATTACTGATAAGGCAGGATTTAAGTCTCTGATTTTGCTATATGTTGTCGATATGTTGTTTTTCTTTTTGTTGTTGTTGTTCCTTTATCCCTTTTAAGCTGCCTTCTTTGTGGTTAAATAAATATTTTCTATTATACTGTTTTAATTTCCTTGTTTATTTTCCTATATCTATATTTTTAGTTTTTTCCTTATTGGTTGTCCTGAAGATTAAAATTAACACTTTAGCTTTTAAAATATCTTACTTTGGGTTAGAACCAACAATTTCACTGATACACAAAAACTTTGCTCCAATATAGCTCCAATATCCTTTGTGATAGTATTGCCATACAAATTACATATTTATACAAGTCCATCAACACAGATTGATAGTTATCGCTTTATGCAGTTGTCTTGTAAATCAAATAAGAAAAGAAAAGGATTTAAACAAAAATGCATCTGTACTGTCTTTTATATTCATCAATGTAGTTACTTTTACTAGTGCTCTTTATTTCCTCAAGTGGCTTTGAGTTACTGTGTAGTACCCTTTTGTTTTAGCTTAAAAGATTCCCTTTAGTACTTCTTGTAAGGCAGGTCTGATATAAATGAATTCTCTCAGTTTTGCCTATTTATTCATTTTTTTAAAGATTTTATTTATTTCTTTGACAGAGAGCGACACAGTGAGAGAGGGAACACAAGCAGGGGGAGTGGGAGAGGGAGAAGCAGGCTTCCTGCGGAGCAGGGAGCCCGATGTGGGGCTCAACCCCAGGACCCTGGGATCATGACCTGAGCCAAAGGCAGACACTTAACAGCTAAGCTACCCGGTCACCCCTGCCTATTTTTTTTAGAAGAGTTTCACACTTACAGAAAATTTGAGAGGGTAGTACAGATTTCTCATATAAGTCAGACACAAGTTTTCTCTATTATTAATATCTTACTTTACTAAGGTCCCTTCATTACAATTAACAAACCAGTATTGATACATTATTAACAAAATTGCATAATTTATTCAGATTTCCTGACAGGATATCTTTTTTATGTTTCAGAGTCCCATCCAAGGTACCACATTACATTTAGTTGTCACATTTTTCTTTTTTTAAAGTAGGCTCCACACCTATCAAGGAGCCCAACACAGAGCTTGAACTCACAACCCTGAGATCAAGATCTGAGCTGAGATCAAGAGACCAATGGTCAACCAACTGAGCCACCCAGGCGCCCCTAGTTATCATGTCTTTTTAGGCTTCTGTTGGCTCTGACTTTGGCTCAGTCAGAGGTCAGCTTTGGCTCAGCTCTCCTTGTTTCTGATGACCTCAACAATTTTGAAAAATACTGGTCAAAGATTCTGTATTTTCCCTCTATTGGAAACTTCCTGATGCTTTTCCAATGATTAGACTGGCATTATGGGTTTGGGGGAGGAAGACCACAGAAGTAGAGTTCCATTCTCATCACATAACAAGGGTAAATACTACCAACATGACTTACCATAGTTAATATTGACCTTGACCATCTGGCTGAGGTGGTGTTTTTCAGGTTCCTTCATTATAAAATTACTCTTTTCCCACCCTTTTCATACTATACTCTTTGGAAGGAAGTCCTATATGCAACCCATGCTTAAGGAATGGGGATTTATCCTCTCTCTCTCTTTGAGGGCAGAATATCCACATAAATTATTTGGAATTTCTCTGCAAAGGAAGTTTGTCTCTTTTCTCCCATTTATTTATTTATTCAATTATTCACTTATATCAGTATGGACTTGAATATTTATTTTATATTTGAATTATAATCTAATACTACTTTATTTATTTTATTGTTTAAATTGTTCCTGCTTTTGTTATTCGAGCTCTTTCAGTTGGCACCTATGTCCCTTTGACATGCCCTAATCAATGTGGGGGGTGGGTTTTTGGTTTTCAACACTTCCTTTTTCTGGCATTCAAAGATATTCTTCTTGCATCTTTCCTGTTAAGTCTTGAAATTAGCCATTTCTCCAAGGAACGTTGGCTCCTTTTATTGGAGAATGATATTAGAAACCAAGATCTGGGTGCTAGGGATGTTCATTGCTACTGGGGTATTTGTTGTTTGCTTCTAGGTCCTCTCAGCTGAGGGAGCAAGAAAATATGTGGTGTATTCTAACCTGTGTACATACATGTATTTATAATAAGTTAACATAAGTTCATACAAATACACATCTAATTCATTCCCATATGGATCATTCTAGCCACCTCCACTTGCTTATCTGTAAATTCCCTATAAATTCTCTCAACAGTGAGGAATATGACTTGCACTATCTCCCATCCATTCATTTAATTGTTAAATTCTAGTATATATGTACAGTGGTTTTAGAATAGTTAACCTGTACGTCCACGGGAAAGGACATTATCAGTTAAAAGACAGTGTTCACCTACAGTTTCTTTTGCCTTTAGTCTTACAAACTCTACTCCTTTCCAAAGTTACTTAGCATCTTTCTCCACCAAGCTCTTCCCAGAGGTTGTTTCATACATTTGTAATGCAGTTATATTCTCTTATCACAGCCTACATTCTTTTATTGGATCCCCTGACCTCCTAAATCATTTTTTAAATTTGCATACATCAAGGTTTGCTCTTTGTGTTGTAAAGTCCTATGGGTTTTGATGAGTGCATAATGTCAAATGTCCCCCATTATAGTATCATAAAGAATAGTTTCAATGTCCCCCAAATCACCCAGGCTTCTCTTATTCATCCCTTCCCATCTCCCTGAACCCTTGGCAACCACTGATCTTTTTACTGTCTCTGTAGTTTTGCTTTTTTCCAGACTGTAATATAATTGAAATCATACTGTTGACAGCCTTTTCAGACTAACTTCTCTCACTTAGCAATATGCATTTAAGTTCATCCATATCTTTCTAACTCTTTTTTAAAAAAAACACTGAATAATATCTCATTATATGGCTATATCATAGATGATTTATCCATTCACTTATTGAAGGACATCTTGGCTGCTCACAGTTTTTGGCAATTATGAACAAAGTTGCTTATTATAAATATTTGCATGCAGGGTTTGTAAGTTTTTGTAAGACATAAGTTTTCAGAGCCAGTTGAATAAATACCAAAGAGCACAATTGCTTAAATGTATGTTACGACTTTGCTTAGCTTTGTATGAAATCACCAAACTCTCTTCCAAAGTGGCTCTAGCTCATCTTTGTTTTCATAGGATAGTTTTGTTGGATGTGGAATTCTTGGTTACATTCTCCATTCTTTCAGCACTTTGAAGATGTCATCTACTGCCTCTGGCCTCCATGCTTTTTGGTGACATTTCAGCTGTTTAACTGACTAAGGATCCCTTGTATGTGACGAACCATTTTTCTCTTGCTGCTTTCCAGATCCCTCTCCTTTTTTCTTTGGCTTCAACAGTTTAACTATAATGTTTCTAGGTGTGCTTCTCTGGTTCATTGAGCTCCTTGGATGTGTAAATTAATATTTCCATCAAATGTAGGGATTTTTTGGTCCTTGCTTCTTCCAAATAGTCTTTCAGCCCCTTTTTCTACTTCTGGGAGAAAGAAGAAAATCTTCTGAAATTCCCATTCTGCATATGTCAGTGTACTTGATGGTGTCCCACAGTTCACTGAAGCTCTATTTTTGTTCTTCTTGTTGTTGTTATTTTTTATTCTTTTTTTCATGCTTCTTAGACTGTATTATTTCAATTGACTTATCTTCAAGTTTGCTAATTTGTTTTCTGCCAACTTAAATCTACAGCTGAGCCTCTCTAGTAAATTTTTTTTTCAGTTATTGAACTTTTCAACTTAAAATTTCTATTTGGTTCTCAATAATTTTTATCTCTTATTGTAATTCTATCTAGTGTATTCATTACTCCAGATTTTCTTTTTATTCTTTAGACCTTATTCCTTTTAGTTCTTTGCACATATTTATAATAGGTGACTTAAAGTCTTTGTCTAGGAAGTCTAACAGTTGGACTTCCTCAGGGACAGATTCTCTTGACTTCCTTTTCTCCTGTGGATGAACCATACTTTCCTGTTTCTTTACATGTTTTATAGTTTTTGTTGGAAACTGGGTATTTTAAATAATAGAATATGAAAATCCCCAAAATAAGATTCCTCTCCTCCTCAGGATCTGTTGTTGCTGATCATTGCTGTTGTTGCTGTTTGTTTGCTTAGTGACTTTCCTAACTAATTCTGTAAAAAATCTATACTCTTTTTATTTGCAGCCACTGATGCACCTTCTTGTTCAGCTTAGTGGTCAGTTAATGATTGCACAGAGGTCTGCTTAAATGCCTTCAATGAATGAGTTTTCCCACAGTTTTCTGAGGAGTTCTGTGTGTATGTTGTGGCATGGCTTCAACACTGTAACAGTTTACAATTCTGCCTTAGCCTTTACTACTTGTTTATACAGAGTCTCAAAATTAACCAAAGACTAGAGATTAGAGCCTTCCATTTCCTGGGCATGCACATGTATGTGGCCTTCTAGACCCCCAGTCATATGTTGGAGCTTTTCAAAGTCCTCTACTGATCTCTCATTCCTTAGATTTTTCCCTTTGGAAAATCCCACCTAGTATCGCTGCCTGCAGTGGTCATGATGCTAAACAATCACCATTGATTATTTTCAGTAAACATTCTGGGGAAAGGAATTTCCCACTAAGCAAGGTCTTAGTCAAGTTAAATAAAGACAAATTCTGTAAATGAGGTTTTCAGACAGGTGCCAGATAGGTGAAATCATGATAAATCTCTGGATATGAGGCTTTGTGGGGGCAGGGCTCCAAACTGATCTGCCCTCTTCAAAAGGTATTAAGCCGTTTGTTTTCACAGCTGGTTGTAAGGCTGCTGTTTTCAAGACTAGGATGGAGCTGTGGAGAGGGGTAAGACTAGGGATAGTTAAAATGCCACAAAACTTTCTATTCTTATCAGGATTCAGCCTTTCTTCTTTAAGTAAACACTCCTTAGAAGTGTGCAAACTTTTGATTAATTTCCAGAGTTTTGAAAAAGTTAATTAAAAAAAATTCATTATGTTCAATTAGCGAACATATAGTACATCATTAGTTTTTGATGTAGTGTTCAACAATTCATTAGTTGACATTGGTTTTGTTGTTTGTATTGAAGGGTAGATTCTTGAAGGTCTTTATTGTGCCATTCTGAATATATTTTTCTCTTTCACTTAATAATTCTTTTTTTTTTAAGATTTTATTTATTTGTCAGAGAGAGAGCACAAGCAGGGGGAGCAGCATAGGGAGAGGGAGAAGCAGGCTTCCCGCTGAGCAGGGAGCCTGACACGGGACTCGATCCTGAGACCCTGGGATCGTGACCTGAGCCAAAGGTGAATACTTAACTGACTGAGCCACCCACGTGCCCTGAACTGACTGTCTCTCTATATTTTTTCTAAATTTGTAAGGTATGCTAAAAAAATGTTCAAAAGTGCAGGATAATAAAATTTTGAAAAAAACGGGGGGAGAGGAGCAGAGCAGAGAGAAAGAGAGAGAGAGAATCTTAAGCAGGCTCCATACCCAGCGTGAAGCCGGATGCAGGACTGGATCTCACAACCTTGAGATCAAGACCTGAACTAAAATAAAAAATCAGATGCTTAACCGACTGAGCCACCCAGGCGCCCCCAAATTTTGAATTTAAAATAAAATATAGATAGTTATCTCAGGAGATAAAAATATATCTAATATACATTATATAGTAGGTGTATATATGTAATAAATATATTTTTTCACTCAAGAACTGAAAGCATGTTTAGATTCCATCAAAAATAAAGTGACACAAAACACTAAGCCTTCTTTTTAGTTCACTTGGAACAGCCATCTTCTCCTGCAGAAATTTTTGAGTAATTCCATTTCAAACTCACAGGACCTCCCAGATTTATTCATAATAAATACTCCAATACATGCAACTACAGTATGTCTCTCTTCACTCTGAAATCCACTGTACAAAAACAACATGGTATCAGACTGTGATTAATAACATGACCTAGTGGCCGTCTTCTGGCATGGCAGCAGGTTCAGTCATCTTCCATTCATTTCTCATGTTTACTTGAAAAGCTCTGTTTTATGGCAATAAATTCCCCTTTTTCAAGCAACTGAAAATATTTGGCAAACTGAGGACAAAATGGTTCAAAATCTATATCTGAAATGTAAAGGTAGATTTTCCCAAATTTTTAAGTAATTTTTACTTCTGATTATAAAAATAATATAGCTATGGTTAGAAATTATAAATGTATCTAAAATCAAAAATAAGAAAAAAGTCACCTATAATCTGATCAGGCAGATATAGCCATTTTTAATATTATGGTATCTTTATCTTCTACACACACACACACAGAGACCTCCCTGAGAGAAAACTGTCTCTAAAATTTAAGCATACATTGGAATTCCATGAAAAGGAGCAACACAAAGAAGAAGGGGGAGTCCTGACCAGGGGAATGATTCTGGGAAGGGCAGCCCTTAGCTGTGCATCCTAAGCTGCAAGGGTACAAGCTGCTCCTGAACGTTGACCCCATATCCCCCCTGGCCCCCATCTAAGTTCCCCTTCAGCTACAGTGGACTGAGAGCTGCCCACCTCTCTCTGCTTTTCTGTCCTTGGGCTCTTTGCAGCATCATGAAGTAGCAATGGCGTCAGGGCTGAAGGCCATTCACATACCAATAGCATGGGTTCCTTCTCTCACTGAAGTTGACATAGCTCCTACCACCGCTGGGTATCCAACCTACCAGTAGCCAAGACTGATGCAGAGCTCTGTTTGAGGAAAGCAACCACACATTTGATGTCAAGTTGAATACAACAAACAAGGATGGAAGGGACAGTGATTCAAAATTACTAGAATTTATACTTATTCTAAATATAGGTTTTCCCATCTTATCTCCAGTGCCTTTCCTAAGTGCTCACAAAATGTCTCAATTACTAACACAAGATTCATATAATATCCCTCAGACCAAAGGGCCCATTCTATGATTTAAAAAAAAAAGGGGGTTCTTTTCAGTGGGCACAAAGCCATGGAATTCACTGCTCCTACCAAACAGCACATCATGCAGAATATCTCGGTTGCCTTGCCAGAACTTTGAAACAGTCTCTCATAGGCTCAAGCTAGGGTCCCAGCTGGAGGACAACACGTTGTGGAGTTCGGACACTGTCTTCCCAAATGTAATCTATATTGGCACAAAATGCCATTCATGACACTGTGTGCCCAGTAGCTGGAAGACACATGCCAGGAGCTGTGGGTGGCAGTGGCATCAACATTCCCAGTCACCTGCTTTGAAGATTTGTGTTTCCATCCCTTCTTTTAGGTTCTGCAGGATCATGATCTCCAGGAGGAGGTAGGGAACACTTCCACCAAGAGATATAATAAAAGTTTCACTCAACCTTAATTTATAACTGCCACCTGGCTATTTTGTGATTCTGATGATAGTAAGACACAGGCAAAAAAAGGCAGCTACTTTATTGGTGGAGGGAGCCAACCTGGGAGACACTAAGGTTTTTCTTCTTTGTAGTGGAGGCAGGAGAATGTAGGGCCCTGGGGGAATTCACTGCGGGAGAGGTGGCAGTGTGGTGTGAGTCTTGGTCATTCTTTGTCCAGTGATAATAGCTATGAACATCAAATTGTAGCAATCACAGCTTGCAAGGGCAAGGTAACCAGACCTCAGACCCCTCAGGGATGAAAGTCTGGATCATCCCACTGGGAAAGCAGCCTAGGCCTGAAATGCTGGCCCAGAGTGAGAGAAATCTAGAAGGGATGCAAAGAAGGGACAGGTGATGGATTTTCATTGTGGTCTCAGATCCAGCTGTAATAACAGGAACTGCAGCTTGTTTCAATTTTGGGTTTTTTCTCTTGTTAGAGATGGGGCTGTCCATCACCTTGAACAGTGTAACAGAGTGGACTCGTGGGGTATGAGTGGATCTGAGTGGTGCAAATGGTGGACTGAACAGATGTGGTTGTTGCTCCACCCTCATCCCGTGGACAGCTTGAGGCAACATGTCAACTGCCCTTCTCAATTACCTCTTTTTGCTTATCTGCCTGGGTCACTTTCTCTAGCACCTCAAGGGAATTTGTTCAACCTGCCTACAGGGCTACTGCAAATGCCAGGGATGTTATACACCCAGGAATAACCCTCAACCCTTGAAGGACGGATATCAGTGGATAAGTACCACAACTTCCTTGTCTCTAATCGAGGTCAATTCTGGGGCATATTTCATATGGTTTCTCAAAAAGTCCCCAGGGGGTTTGAACACAGTTGTCTACAGTGATAAGTCACTCATTAGTGTACCTTGTATTAGCTTTGCCACCTTCCCTACCTCACTTTCCCTACTTCGTTACTTGTGCTCCTTGGGATGACCTTCCTTGCTCTCTAGTCCTTGCTTCCGGGTCTGCTTTTGGGAAAACTCGAATTAAGACAGTCTTTTAAGAGTTAAAGACAAAAGTACCAGTAGGGAAAGAAAGGAGACGGAGACAGTACCCAGGAAATGTGAGTGGGAAGTACAGAGACCACAGGCACATCCTTACCCGAAGTCCATGTCAAGGAAAGAGGGACAGCAGGAAAACAGGCATAAGATTCCTACTGGACATGCTTTGCATGGATGGTGGCTTAGGCAGGGCACCCTCACTCTTCAAGCTGGAAGAGAAGTGATGGGAAGAATTCCAGGAAATCTCATCAAAGAGAAGTACATGAATTCAACAGGCCTCAGGGGACATGGAAAGTTTTCATTTATTCACCCATTCATTCATTCATTCATTCACTCAATATTTATTGATGGCCTACTGCATGTCAAGCATCATTCTAGGCATTGGAGATCCAGCTAGGAACAAAATAGAAAAGACCCTGTCCCCATAAAGCTTCAATTCCAGAAGGAAGAAAGATATGTAATCAGTCAGGTGATAAGTGCTATGAAGAAAAATAAAGGTAAAGAGAATGATAGGATTTGTTTTGCTTTGTTTCTGCTTGGTTTTGTTTCAAGATTAAGGGATATATTGGGGATTCGTTGATAAAGTAACATTGGGACAGAGACCTGAGTCTGAATCAGGAAGCAAACTATGTATCTTTCTAGGAAAAGAGCAGGAATAAGGCATGTTGAGGGCAAGGCTCTGTCCTGGACCCAACCCTCCAGGAAGAGATGGACAAAGCAATCAGCTTGATGAGTGTATTTATTTTCTATCGGTGATGTAGCAAACTGCCACAAACTTGGTGGCTTAAACAGTACAAATGTATTATTTGCACTTCTGGAGGTCAGAAGTCTGACATGAGTTTCACTCAGCTAAAGTCGAAGAGGCAGCAGGGCCAGGTTCCCTTCCGGAGGCTCTAGGGGAACATCCCTTTCCTTGCCTTTTAAGCTTCCAGAGGCCACCTGCCGCTCTTCCCTCCCTCACGCCCTCTCCTCCGTCATCAAGGCCAGCAATGCTGCACCTCTCTGACCCTTCTTTTGTCCTCACATCTCTCTCTGACCACAGCCCAGGGAAAGGTTCTCTGCTTTTATTTTTTTATTTTTTAAGATTTTATTTATTTACTTGAGACAGAATGAGAGAGAGAGCACATGAGAGGGGGGAGGGTCAGAGGGAGAAGCAGACTCTCTGCCGAGCAGGGAGCCCGATGCGGGACTCGATCCAGGGACTCCAGGATCATGACCTGAGCTGAAGGCAGCCGCTTAACCAACTGAGCCACCTAGGCGCCCAAGGTTCTCTGCTTTTAAAGACTCATATGATTAGAATGGGCCCACCCAGATAAGCTAGGATAATCTCAAAACGTCCTTCCCCTTAATCACATTTGCAAAGTCCCTTTTGTAAAGGTATCATATTCACAGGTTCTGAAGCTTAGAGCGTGGACAACCTTGGGGGCCATTTCTCTGCCTGTCACACAGAGTTTGGAAGAAAGATGTTTGTAGCCTCAGGTCAGCACCTTCTTCCTTTCTGGAAACCTCTTTACTGTAGGAGGAACCCAAGGTCCTTCATGCCCTAAGTTTTATAGGAAAACGTCCCTCCCTTGAGAAGGGCTGTAACTGGCTAGCCACAGGGTCATTGTGACCACAGATCTAAAGTCATGTCATTTTATGTCCTCCAATTCATTTGTAATAAAATGGATATTTTGGTCTTTATTTGTTTGACTCTTACATCTACCTCTCAGTTGGTTCTGAACTTACGTGAGAAAGAGAAGGATCTTATTTGTTCAATATCTAAAACCCCAAGATCAACCATAATTCTACGAATATCCCACCGACGTCTTTCATTCAATGCATCTAAAACTAAAGGCATTATCTTTCTTTCAGACTGAGTTTTCTTCCTATGGTCTCTATTTCATTTCCAATAAATGTGCTATCTTCCACATCTGGGGTTAAAATCTTGCTCCCCATATCCAATCAATCACTATCCTTATAGATTGGGTCGCCTACTCCTCCTCCACAGCTCTGCTCCACCTCTAGTTCAGATCTCTAACATCTCTCCCATGTGTTCTTATGATAGCCCCCTAACTGGTTTCCCTCTTCTCAGAATTGGCGCCTCCCTCAACAGAGCCATCACCCTGCCCAAGAATGGCTGTCTCAGCAGGATCATGTGACTTCTTTGCTCTAATACCCAAATGGACTTAAAGCATTCAGTAATGCCTATTGCCTCAAGGATCAAGTCTACTCCTCAGATTGGCATTCAAAGCCCTTCATGACATGGACTTGGTATCTGCTCATCTTCTCGCACCACCATCCTCTCTCAGTTTATGCTCAGTGATTCTGAGCTAGTTGCATTTGCCCTTACAAGTGCTGCTTTCTCATGCCTGTCCATTCACAGACTGTTCTTTCTTTAGTACCCTAAACCACCCAACCCCAATGTTACCCCAATGTTACCACTTGTCTCCCTGGAGAATGAAGGCAAGGCAACTTAAAATTTTTCTGCAATGATACAGGGTATATTTAAAAAGAAAACAAACAATGAAGCTGAGTAGCATGCGATTATATGATGTATATTGATCGTATACAATTTGTATCATTATTTCTTCACTTTGTTCAAAAGTAATTGTTAATTATAGCACTGTGTCTTCTGTACCATGAAAGGTAGAAAAGGAACACAGACAACAACTAAAATGGCAGAGGAAGCAGAGCTAAGTCAAGAGAGCTGGGGTGTTCCTTTGTCAAATATCTTCAGGTTTTTTATCCTTGGAGTTTGGCAAAATCCATGGATTCTTCTGTCCCAGGAACATAACCAGGGTATGATGCTCCACCATGGTTTCCAAGTCCAGCTTTGCCTGAGGAGTGCTTAAAATGGTAAATTCCAGTGCCACCCCCTAAACCTACTGAATCACACTCTCCAGAAGCAAAATTAGACAGCTACAATTTAAGCCCCCTGAAGTGACTCTAGTGCACAGTCACTGTTTAGGAACTGTGGTCGTCTTGTCATAGTTGTGTCACAGGTGAATTCACATGGTGATTATTAAGTCTCTCACCAAATCCTAAACTAAGATTTATAAATTTGGAATTCCCAGGCAATGGGAAATAGTAGGAACTATGGCAAACTGAACAATCGTGCCCAGCCACTGTTCTATTTCAGGGAATGCCCATGTGGAAAACTGTGCTGGGTTGAATGTTGGCCCCCAAAATAATATGAACACATCCTACCCCCCAGAACCTATGTATGTGACCTTATTTAGAAAAAGAGTCTTTGCTCTTGCAATGAAATTAAAGGTCTTAAGATAAGATCATACTGGATTGTCTGTGGGCCTAAATCCAATGACAGGTGTTCTCATTACAGCAAGGCAGGGGGAAATTGGACACAAGGAGGAGACAGCGTGAAGAGATAAACAGAATATAGTTATGCAGCCACAAGTCAGGAGCAGTCTGGATGCACCAGAAGATGGAAGAGGCAAGGATGGATTCCTCCTCTTCAGCCTTCAGAGACAGTATGGCTCTGCCAACAACTTGATTTTGGATTTCTGGGCTCCAGAACTGTGAGAGAATAAATTTCTGTTGTATTAAGCCATCAAATTTGTGGTGATTTGTTATGGCAGACACAGGAAATTAATACAGAAGTATATCTAATGTTACTGGGTATTCCCACTTTCTAAAAGAAGGCAGAAATCCAGAATTTTTTACATGTGAAATTTCATTTTTAAATGTTGACAATTTTTGAAATGTTAAAACACTCAGCCGTCCAAACAAAACACATCTTCAAACCAGTTTGCCATCTTTCTGCTAAATATTCACAAAGCTTTCCTAATGTTTAACCCTTCATCAGTCAACTTGAATTTCAATGCACAACCAAAAATCTGACTTTTATTCTTCATGGGGCTTGTTCCAGAAATAGGCTAAATTATTTTTTGAAATCACAAAGTAGGGAGTAAAAATAATCTTTCTCTTTACATCCATCATTGCTTAACATTAAAAGTGAGAAACATTTCAAATCCTCTCTTAAACTTAGGAATATGAACACATTTACTTTTTTTGAACTTGGCATTGGTCTTTCAGCCCAAATCTGTGTTGCAGAGATGGTTGCTAAATTTGGCCTGTTCATACATTCACCCTTGTTAGAGTTTGACCAGCAAGTTCTGGCTTGAAGGCCAATGCGCCTGGCAGTGGAAATCAGCTGGGAGCCCACATTAGCTGCCTGCTCTCGGCCCATCCAGAGGGTCCTGAATATAGTAGCACCCACTTACCTGCAGTTTTGCTTTCCATGGTTTCAGTTGCCTGCAGTCAACCACTGTCCAAGAGCAGATGATCCTCCTGATATATCATTAGAAGGTCAGTAGTAGCCTGACACTACATCACAATGCCTACACCACTCACTTCATTTCATCACACAGGTATCATAAAGCATTGTGTCCTCTCACACCATTACAGGAAGAAGAGTGAGTACAGTACAAGAAGATATTGTAAAAATATATACATAAGATATGGGGGGGAAAAGGTAGTATATGTAGGGTTCGGTACTACCGACGGTTTCAGGCACCCACTGGAGGTCTTGGAATGTATTCCCCCCAGATAAGGGAGGGGGCGGGGGTGACTCTAATTGCCGTTAGATTCATTTCTCTAAATTGTTTTAAACTGCTGTTTCCCCATTAGCATTTGTAGATTGCTAAATCCTTTTGCCTGGATTCCAGGGTAATTTTAAGAGGAAATAACAACTAAGCTTCCCCATATTTGGGCTAGGACTGGCCAGCAGGAGACCTGAACAGCTGCATGACCTTGGCCAGCTCTCTTCACCTCACTAGGCCTCAATTTCCTGTAGCTGATCTCTGAGTTTCCTTTCAGCTTTAAAAATTATTTTGACAGTGTAATTTAATTATGCAATAAAATCTCAAATCTAGTTCATCTTTCTTCAGACTCACCCAAGGGTAGAGAAGGCAGGACGCATGCTTTGATTCCTTCACCAACCAGTCATGGGGCTTCTACCAGGTACCAGACACTCTGCCAAGTGCTGGGGGCACAAACCTGAACACAACACAGACCTTTCCTCAAAGATCTTGCAGTCTTTTGGAAGCTGAAGGTGCAGCTACAAAGAGATCAGCATCTATAATAGAAGGTGATGTTAGAGGAATGCATGGAGCTCAAGGGAAGCCTAGAGAGCTCAGGGCAACTCACATAGGAAGAGTCAGGGGAGAGTCCCTTGAGGAGATGTTGCTTAAACTGAATTTGCAGAATGAGCAGGGTTAGAAAGGCAAAGAAGAGAAACAGCGGTCCATGCCAAAACATAAAAGAATGAAATTGTCTTGAAAGTGCATGGGACTCAGAATGGCCAGTAATTATTAGCTGAATGAATAAATGGGACAAGAACAATAAGAATTAAGCCACATTCTAGTCCATTCCTTCAAGGAGTATTATTTGCTAGATGTTGCTAAATAGATGTGAGTCAACAGTCTTACTGATAAATGAAATCTGGGTAATGTCCACCATCACAGTGGCTCACAGCAGAGCATTTTCCTTTTCCACATCCCTTTTTATAAAACTTTAAGTTCCTTGGGTGCAGAATAGATTCCCTACCATATCCTGCCTCTTAAACTTTTGTTGCTTCATGACTCTGTCACCCAAATGCTGCAAATATTCACAGCACACAACAGGAAGTTAAGGATAAGATAAAACCTTCAGTCTACTATAAAAGACCTCAAAATACTGCATTTCTATGTGAAGGATATGTTCCTTCTAATTTGGTAAGAGTGAGATTTATGGCAACATAAAGTGATTCCCCATTCCTGAACATTCAAACGTATAAAACACAAGATTTACAGATGATGACCTCCCACACTCTAAAGTGTTTTTACAAGTTGTTCCTAAAGCTGATACCTTCAAGGGTCAAAAGAATCAGGCAATGAAAGAAAACTGTAAAAAAGCAGTCAACAGCTCTTCCTAAACTAGTTAAACTGCTACAGAACTGACCTGTGTGCAGAAACTCTCTGGAACTTCAATTTAAAAAACCTCGCCTGGGGAAAACTGAATGGGAAGAAATCAGAAAGGGAGAAAAACCATGAGAGACTCTTAACTATGGGAAACAAACTGAGGGTTGCTGGAGGGGAGGTGGGTGGGGGATGGGGCAGCTGAGTGATGGGCATTAAGGAGGGTACGTGATGTGATGAGCACTGGGTGTTATACGCAACTGATGAATTGCTGAACACTACCTCTGAAACTAATGATGAACTATTTGTTGGCTAATCGAATTTAAATAAAATTAACTAATTAATTAAAAATAAAAAACCTCACCTGATCTTTTGTTTAGAACTAATGTTTTTTGAGGAAATTCATCTGTAAGAAGTCGTTAGCATCTTGGGAGAATGAAGGCTGAAAAATGTACACCATCTATTTTCCTTAAGGAATACAACCATAACAAATCAGTGAATGTATGCCCATATTCCCAGCATGTTCATGCAACTGCTTCTAGACTCAGTTCAGCTATTTTTATTTCAGACAAAACCCTGGAGAATTCAACAGGACTTCATGTGACACTCCTTTAAATGCTGGAAGGCATATTGCACAAAGGAGGCACTCACCAACTGGTGAAGGCATAAAGGACTAGCACAGAAAAATTAGTTCGGACACTTAACAAAAAGCTAAAGGCAGAAAACATCCCGGCACATGCTCTTATAGCCCCTCTCCTGCTCTTTGCACCTCCTCCAAAAACTTTTTGCTTTCTCATTGCTGAAGATGGGAATCCATTAGTCATAAAGCATCCTCGTGAGTCTTGAGAGACTCTCCAATCCCTTTCTTACTAGAATGATTTGATCTCACTCACTGAGCTCCCCTAGAGGGACCAAAAAACAGAAATAGGGACCATTAGAAATAATGAAACAAGTTCAGGCATGTTTTGTTGCTGGTGTGATCTCTGATTTAAACTATTTCATATGCAAACCATGAAACACTTGTCAAAAGACAATATTTTGCAAAACTAAATATTTTTCTCTTAAACGTTCCCTTATCTGCACCAGACTTAACTTGACATGCCTCAGGTCACATTAATTTTGCTTTTATCTGCTTCTCCTGAATGGTCATGATTTTATTTGCCTTGAAAATTAATCAGTAAAATATGAGAACTTGAAAAAAAAAAAAGGACATGAATCATACTCTTATTCTTTGCGTTTTACAGGTAGATCAGGCTGAAGTTAATTTTCCTTTTCTTAAAAAAATTCAAAAATATTATCTTCCTGCACCATCATCTTTAGCTTAAGGGAGCTCTTTATTGTTTTCCAAGGGAAGTGCAGAGTCCTCTAAATCTATAAGTTCTTTAATTCTCAGAAAATTGTGATCAAGACAAAGGACTGGACTTGTCCTAAGTGGAGATCTGATGCCTCCCTCCCATCTGGCCTGGGAGCCACTAGCTTTGTGTCCTGTTTATTGCCTGTAACCTCCTTCAGGGCATAATAAAATCTCACTTCTCTCTGGACCTCCATCACCAGATATATACAGTAACAGATGTTCAAAAATGATTTGTTGAATTAATTTAATGGCAAAAGAACATAAAAATCTCCAAATATGTTAAGTGAAATAAGTCAATCAGAGAAAGACAATTACCATATGATCTCACTCATATGTGGAATTTAAGAAACAAGGCAGAGGATCATAGGGGAAGAGAGGAAAAAATGAAACAAGATGAAACCAGCAAGGGAGACAAACCATAAGAGACTCTTAATCATAGGAAACAAACTGAGGGTTGCTGGAGGGGAGAGGGGTGGAAGGATGGGGTTTCTGGGTGATGGACATTGGGGAGGGTTGTGTTGTAATGAGCACTGGGTATTATATAAAACTGATGAATCACAGACCTGTATCCCTGAAACAAATAAAACATTATATGTTAATTAATTGAATTTAAATTAAAAAAAGAAAAAATCTCCAAATAAATTGAGAATAAAATAATAATAATAATAATAATAAAACTAACATTTATTGAGAGCTGCTAGTGCCAGGCAGTATTTTGAGTACATGGATCAATTTGTTAATTTTATACAATTGCCAAAGGAGGTTGATTCTACTTCTAGCCCCCAGTTTTCAGATGATGGAAATGAGCACACATAAGTTAGTAATTTGCCCAAGGTCACAAAGCTGAAGAGTGATGGATCTGGAAACCACACCCCCCAGGCAGTCTGATTGCAGAATCCATGCAATTAACCATTATAGCTACTAATTGCCATGTTTCTACAGAGTCCATGGGTTCTATCAACTTCAGGTAAAAGTTGTCACCCAGACTTTGTAGTTCTTTCTTCACAAAATTCCATCCTAAGGTCCATTGCCCCACATTTCAATAGAAAAGTTCTGGGAGACACCTGAGGTTTCAGGATGGTCAGGTGACACAAATCCTCATTATAGGACTCACCAGGATGGTTAGCCAGGAAAGAAGAATGCTCAAAGGCAATGAGGTTTCTACTCATCGGTGTCTTCTCCAGTTGGTGAGTGCCTCTTTTGTGCAAGATGTCCTCCAACATATAGAAGGGTGCCACAAGAAAAGGAGATTAAACCAGTTTCATGTTGGTCCAGAGAAGACAATAAGGACTAATGATAGAAATTATTAGAAGGCTGACTTGTCCCCCAAATCTTTTAGTATGTCAAACATAGTGAAAAGTTGAGAGAATAGTAAAATAAACACCTCTGTACCTACTTTCTAGAATCAACAATTAACCGTTTTGTCATACTTGTTTAATCTGGATATATAAATATGTTTTTTCTGAAACATTTTAAAGCAAGCTGTAGATATCATAATACTTCACCCCTATTTCTTCAAATGCATCTCCTGGGTTTGAGTTACACAACTAAAGTTCTTTCCTATTATCTTAGCCCAGGGAAGAGAACAAAACCTAATTTACTTTTCTAGAAAAAAAAAAAAAAGTCCCCTTTATCTTTCTGACATCAGGCTAGTGCATACTCTCATAATCCCAGCTATCTGCCCACTTGGACCACTCAGTCATCTTTCCTAGCTTCACTATATAATTATTCACTCTTGAATTTGGAAGATTCCATCAAGGACACTTATGTTATGGCCTTCTTGGCATTTAAAAAACCCCTTCCTTCTGCCCTGTACCCATCTCTCTTCCTGCCCCAAAGCTGAATCTGCAGTAGTCCTTCAACAGATCCAGGCACAGCCTAATGTCTCAACTCTCTTCTCAGAAAGGAAGATTTGAGTGCTGGGCCCCACCTGGGGTTGTAGTTCATTGGCCTAAGCACAAGGTGGGACAGGACTGATCTCTGAGCCTGGAGTACAAGGCTGAGGATGACCTAAGTTCAGGGAGAGTGAAACAGCCAGACCTCTAAGTGAAGGGACAGTCCAAAAAGCCTAGGCTGAGAGCGCAGATCCACCATTAGGCAACAGCACAGACACTATATTAGCCAGGGTTCTCCAGAGAAGCAAAATAAATAGGATATAGAGGTATATATGTAAAGAGATTTATCATAAGGTATTGGCTCACACTATTATGAAGGCTGAGAAGTCCCGATGGTGTAGATTCCAGTCCACATCAGAAGGCTTGAGAACAGGGTGTTCTGAGGACAGGAGGAAACCAGTGTCCCAGCTTGAAAAATCAGGCAGAGAGAAGATTCAACCTTCCTTCACCTTTTTATTCTATTCAGGTGCTCAGCGGGTTGGATGAACCCCCCCCCCCCCATATCATACAGGGCCAACTGCTGTACTCATCCTACAACTTAAATGATAATCTGTTCTGGAAAAACCTTCACAGACACAACCAGAAATCGTGTTCAACCAGCCACCTGGGCATCTCTTGGCACAATCAAGTTGACACGTAAAATTAACAATCACAGAAACTTAGGATCCCATAGATTTAGAGAGAAGGGTTAGAGCAGAGCCTAGTAATAGATCCTGAGCTGTTGGCAAGGCACGCCATACTTTAGATCAAAATCAGAAGGAGCCAAAGGATAGAAAGGTGTGGTTGAAATGAAGCCCAAGTTGCAAAAAGAGGTACATGAGCTAAGTAAGGAGGAGTTTAATTATCTAATCCAAAGGGTCTAAATTCGAGATGATCTATCCAGAGCCCAGCCCACTCTGGGGTTCTCTGCCTCGGTCTCTGTCCCCCAACTGAAGATCTGAAGCCCTCTTCCCAGCAAGAGGGAAAGAATAACCTTGGGCAGGGGCTATATGTAGCGAAGGAAGAAACAATGGGATAAAAAAGACAGAGAACTGGGGCGCCTGGGTGGCTCAGTCGTTAAGCGTCTGCCTTCAGCTCAGGTTATGATCCCAGGGTCCTGGGATCGAGCCCCGTATCGGGCTCCCTGCTCCGCGGGAGGCCTGCTTCTCCCTCTCCCACTCCCCCTGCTTGTGTTCCCTCTCTCGCTGTGTCTCTCTCTGTCAAATAAATAAATAAAATCTTAAAAAAAAAAAGAGAAGTTGTAGTGAAGTTGTAGCGGAGGAGGGGAAAAGAAGGGAAGGGAGAGATTCCAGAAGGGATGTGCTGGGCTGACTGGGGAGATGGTCACATAGCATATAAGAAAAATCTAGTATCTGACAAAACATGGGGGAGCCTGACAGGCCAGCAAAACCAGGCCCAGTTCCCATCCTGCTCTGAATAGGATGTTAACTCTTGAACCTGAAGTAAAGAATTAGTTGAACATTCTCAAGACTACAGGCGTGGGCTTGATCGTTAGCAAGAAGACCACTGTGTTACAAGAGGACACCGCCAGTCTCTTTTGTGACAAAGGGCATGTGCAGAGCTACTCAGAGCTTTAGAGATTATCACAGGAGAAAAACAAATTCCCCCATACTGCCCCCCCCAAAAAAACCCAAAAACAAAACCAGAAATTTTGCTTTTTTCATTTTATTTAAAAAATACCGCTTAGTTTTTGTGTCCTACCTTCAAAAAATGATGGGCAGAGGAGGGTGGAAAGTGAACACTACTGAACTGTCCCTTTCTTTCTTCTCTGCCCTAAAAGCAAGGAGAGAAGATGAGAAGAAACCCAGGAGCTAAAGGAGGCCAGGAATGGAGGCTGTCTCACAAGCTGCATAGCTGGAGAGAGACCTGAGCCCAACATACCCGTGGTGGCTTTGTGGTGTGTCAGCTTGACTGAATTACATTGCGCAGAACTGCCTTTCCTGTATGTTTCTGGTTAGGGCAGGCCATAAGAGAGATTTTCGTGTGAGATTTGGAAAGCAAAGGCGCAGTGGCGGCCGTCTTGGTCCCTGTGCTGGGAAATTGAGCACAGGCGCTGTTGTATCACCCACGCTGCCGTGGGTTGCTGCCCTCTCTCACCAGGCACCACCTGGCTCTGCAGCTGCAACCCCTTCCCCTGGGTTCTCCTTCAGCCTTGTCCACTCCTGGGCCAGGTGTGTGTTTAGCTCTTTGATGAAGGGCGCTAGTTTCTCCTGTGAGACGCCACATCATTAAGGTGGCACCAGTGAGAACTGACGTGGGTCCCAGTCGGTCTTCACGAGTTGCAGCCTGTCCCGCTCTTTCCCACTGGACATCTGCTTACCCTGTTCCAACTACCTGCCCTGTGGACCTCAAGCTCACAATCAGACCCAAAGAACCTCAAGCATCGGACACAGAGATAGATCTCCTACATAATATATTTATAAATATATGTAAACATACATATTCATATTCACACGTATATATCTGCTTCTCTGATCGAACCCTGACTGATTCAGTACTCTAGAGGAGAGTTCCAGATCTTCCCCAGGACATGCAGCTCAGAGCTCAGAGTTCCCCCCTTGATTGTTCTCAGCAAACCATTTTACATGTTTCTCTACTCGGAGAAATAAAAACACTGAGAGCCCAGCCATTTCTAAGCAATTTCTCAAATATCTCCAAACTGATAACTTGTATTAAACATTCCACGTCTCATCCCAAGTGGAGAAATTTCATTATTCCTGTGCTATCAAAATTTGTTTGTTCATTTGTTTGTTTTAGCTCTCCATAGAGTGAAAAGCCACTTATTAGCTGTGTGATTTTGAGCAAGTAACTTCAACTCTTTGGACTCCATTTCTTCACCTATAAAGTGGAGGTATGATGGAATTGTTGTCCCAATGAAAAATAATGGAAGTAAAGGGATGTGTACGGTACCTGGCACAGGATAATTATTCAGTTGAAAAGAAGAGAGAAAGCAAGGAGGTCTTGATCTTTGCCTGAAGGAAGAGAAAACTTAGATATCTAGAAGAGAAACTGGCACAAAAGATTAGGCACAGATACAGAGAAAAAGCTCAGGAATTTTTCCAGATTCACTGTAAGGTCTTGGGTAAATACACTTTGAAAGGCCCTTTATTTGAGGAAGGAAAAATTGAGGCACAGTGACCCACAATTTAGAGGAAGGCATCTTCAGCTTGTTGAGTAATTGTGCTTGAGAGACAGGGGCACCTGCTTCTAGAAGCCACAGGAGAAATGTAAGAACTTCAGAATATTGAAAGAGAAGGTAGTATTTTATCCTTTTATAATTTAATTTTATCAGGGTGCCTGGGTGGCTCAGATGGTTAAGCGTCTGCCTTCAGCTCAGGTCATGATCCCAGGGTCCTGGGATCGAGTCCCGCATTAGGCCCCCTGCTCCTTGGGAGCCTGCTTCTCCCTCTGCCTCTCTCTCTCTCTCTCTCTCTGTCTCTCATGAATAAATAAAATCTTTAAAAAAAATAAAAATAAAAAAATAAAAGCAATCCAAATCCAGCAGATTCAGAAAAAGCTCTTCACACACACACAAAAAATTAATTTTATCAATAGTTTTAAATGGGAACATTGCTTATGGTACAAAACTTAAGATATACAAAAAATAAATAATGGAAAGCCATCGTCTTTCCCCCATTTTCTCCTTCCTCTAGCACCCATTTCTCATGCATCGATTCAGAGGTAGTCTATATGTGTACAAATACACACGTGTACACACATATACCTATATATCCCCCCCATCGACAGAATGTAGGTCAAGTAGATATATGTGTTTGTATATAATCCTATAATATGTATTTTGTATTTTTTTCATTTTAATATAGTTTATTCTGCATATTCTTCTCTACTTTGCTATTTATACTTCACAGTGTGTCCTGGAACTTCTCCATTTCAATACAAACTGCCTGCCTCATTCTTCTTAATGGCTGCATAATAACTGTAGAAATTACAGTCATTTTTGACCTGTATGATTACATTGTTGCCAGTCTCTTACTATAAAACCAATGTTGCATGAACATACTTATGCACACAGTATTTCACATATGTGCAGCTATATTTTAGAATAAATTCCCAGAAAGGGAAAGTGTTGACTCAAAGGATTTGTATGCTATTTATAGATATTGCTAATCAAATTTTGTTAGAGATTATATCAATTTACACTCCCAATATCCAATTCTCTGTTTCCCTACACTAACAGCCATGTGTTATCAAAATTTGTATCTTTCCCAATCTGATTGGTGAAAGCTATACCTCATTTTAGTGGTAAGTGGCATTCCTCTTGTCATGAGTAAAGGTTGGATCTTTTCATACTTTAAGAGTTATATAAAATTTTCTTTGTGAATTATCTGTTAACAGGCTTGCCCAATTTTCTACTGGCTGTTGGTCTCCTTTGTACCAATTTGTCGGAATACTCTTTGTATTAAGGAAATTAGCCCTCTGTGATGTGTGTTGTAAGTAGTTTTTCTTTTGTCTTCTGGTTTTGTTTGTGGTGGTTTCGCAAGGCAGACTTTTTTCAAACAGGACACATTCGTATTCTGTTTTGCCCCTGAAAAGTGCTGATCTAACAAAGCTTTCTGAGAGCTCAAAAACTTATTCATGAAAACCTGAACTAAAACTACCAAATAATATTAATATAATAAATGTTGCTTGATTCTGACCTAAGCTTGAGATCATCGGTGGACAAATTTCCCCAAAGATGTGTATATCCCAAGAAAAGCTTGAAGGATTCCATAAATAAGTACTAGAGAAATATTAAGAAAAGTCTAGTTTAGGACAAAAAAAACTTTATTGAGCATTAGTCTAATTAGATCTTTCTGTTTCAAATTTCAATATTCTTAAGGTATCTGTGGCCAATACTGAATCAGAAAGAAGTTTTCACTTAGCAATATTAGAATTCTTATTAGAGTAAAAAAAATTAATGATAGAAGAGCCACAAGCTGCAAGGTACACTAAAAACTCATGGGAAGAAAACCCCAAAACCAAAAAAGCTCATATCTGCAAACACTGGACTAGTCTCAAACATTGCACAAAGCTTTGCTCTCCTAGAGATACTCTTCTCACAGGCTGGACAGAGAAGATTCTGCTGGGAAACAAAGAGCAAACCAGCGCCAGAAACCAGAGCACTGGGTCTCGTGCAGCATTTCCGACCTCACAAAGACATCTCAGTGAGTGCTGTCCCCTGAGAGGGAAGGAAAATGGAGTAATTCTGTTGTCCAGTTGTAAAAGTTAAGTGTTGTCCCAGAGCCAACCCAAGGGAAGGATACAGGAAGAAAGATACAGACGGTCCAGGCAAAACAGGAAGGGCCAGAGGATTCCACAGACCTGAATGGGCCACAAACAAACTCAGCAGGTAGTCAGAACAGAAAAGCAACAACTCTCCCCTCTGACCCAGTGGCAGTGTTATCCTGGGAAGGTGGCCATCATTCAGCAAGCGTGCTCTATTCCCAGCCTCTCCTTGAAGAAAGGTCAAGCCTTCAGCTAGAGAGCCCCCAGTCCATGACCTCAGAGACCTCAAACAATTTCTTCTTCTCTTGCCTGGTGTTGTCACAGATGCTCCTGGTTCCCTCCCTGACACGGGCTTCAGGGCCCACTGCCGTCCCTCCAGATTGACTCCCCTTTGGATTCCCTTTCTAGGTTCTCTCAATTCCACTTCCTGAGATGGCCTTTTGGGTCGTGGTCTTCCATTTCAGTAGCTGAAAGAGACACTGTCAGAAGGTGCAAGGAGATACGTTGTGAAAAGAAGCTGCTTTTCGCTTCCCTCAGGCAGTACGAAGCCAGAAAAAGCAGCGTGTTCTTTTTATTGCTTCGTTCTGGGTCAATGTGCCTAAAATGCGGGCCAAAGGGAAAGCAGCAGAGTAGGCTCTTCTGTGGCCGAGAGCAGAGGAAACTTTCTAAAATGAATATACTTCTTTCATACCACTCGTTCTCGCTTTCAATATTTTAGCCAGATTTTCTGCCCCATAAGGAAAGGGGCAAAAAGCCTCTGCCCACCATTCAGCTGGAAAGCACTGTAGATTCCACAGAGCAGCAAGCATCTGAAAAATACTGGGACTTAAGGAAGTGGTAAATTATGCAGATGCTGTTGATAAACCGGGTCTCTAAACCCAGCTGTCTGTAGATATGCCAAAGCCTTGACTAAAACAAAGGGTCATGGCTGCTAGGGCCAGCGGGGACTCTGGAGACGATCAAGTACAGATGCCCTTTGTATAGATGAGGCAATGGGGCCAGAGGGGGTTAGGTGTCTTGTCTAGGGTCATTCAGCTGCCAGTGGCAGAGCCAGGATCCTGAGCCAAGTCTTCTGACTGGAGGTCCTATGCTGTTTCCTTGATCTGCATATGAAATGATTCTGCAAATCCAAGGGCACTTGCAGCCATTAGCAACTGGCTGTTCATGGGGTAGCATTCTGGAAAGGACTGCTGCACCCTTCCTTCCTTGAGCCAGACTCAGCAAGGGAAATGTCACACAGATAGACACACACAGACATCGTAGGAACAGTGCATTTTCTATCCTCTAGTCAACAAGCAAACCTTGGCTGGCTCAGTCAGCAGAGCATGCGACTCTTGATCTCAGGGTTGTAAGTTTGAGCCCCACGTTGGGTGTAGAGATTACTTAAAAAAATAAAACGTTTTCAAAAAAGAAAGAAGAAAGAAAGAAAGAAAGAAAGAAAGAAAGAAAGAAAGAAAGAAAGAAAGCCCCTAAGCCCTTAGGCTTTTAACAAGTTGTATGTAACCCTCCATAGTGGTAATTAGGATTCTTTCCGTAAGACCAAACCATTTGATATCAACCATTCATTTGTCTAAGACAGCGAAAACTTATAACCAATCCAAAGAAGTTACCTTCCCCAGGATCTCCACTGCAATTTCTCAGAGGCATTTTCAGTTTTTAAGAATTACAGATGGTTTAATAACCACTTCTTGCCATTTGTCTTTTGACTTTGGTGACTTCCAGATGAGGCTTGTCCAGAAAAAAGAAAAAAGAAAAAGATTTAAGGAAAACAAAAATTATTGACTTTTGCGTAAAGGCTGGATTTAAAAGTTTTATTTGGCTCATATCATGTTTGGCCTTGCGAAGCAAGAGTTTCCCCTTAATTCTGTTCTAGAATTGAATGTCTTACCAGTTTGTCCATGCCAGATCTCATACTTTCTTTTTTTTTAAGTACTTTTATTTTTTTATTTTGTTACGTTAATCACCATACATTACATCATTAGTTTTTGATGTAGTGTTCTATGATTCATTGTTTGCGTGTAACACCCAGTGCTCCATTCAGATCTCATATTTTCTTACAAATGTCACTAAAACAATAAACTTGTTGGAGTCAGACATAAGACTGCCTGGAAGAGGTCAGAGCTCACAGAGAACTCCATTCCCTGAGCCGCAGTCGGACCAGGGATCGTCAGCTCGCTCTCTATACATGTGTAGTGGGCACTCGGGGCTGGCTGTTAGCTGAGCCTCTCATCTACAGAGGACTAGAAATCCACTAGTCTCCTTAGCTCCTGAGAAAAAAATCAGGGCTCTGCTGCCAATGAATAAGAGGTGCTCCTGTATTATCGACAGCTGCTGCAGATGAAATAACAAAGTCCGATCTTACCAGCTCACTATGGCCTTCTCTGCTGCTGAGTCTCTCTCAGATAGGAAAGGTCACCTGCCACAAAGGAAATACGCAGTCATCCACTCCCTGGGAGACACTTTCACATGCACTCTCCCTTTTTACGTAGTTTGCACTTAAAGGTTGGTGGCCCCGTGGTTAGGGGCTGATGGGGGGAGGTAGTCGGTGGTCCCTGCTGTCCCAACACCCTCATTCGCTCAGCCAGTGCTGATCGTCACAGGGTCCACGCTTGACCTTCAGCTGTAGCTCCCTCCCTGATAAAAGCAGTCCTGAAGGGGAAGCACCTTAGGGCCTCTCTGAGAAGGATCCAACTCGGAGCATGTCTGACGACACTTGGCTGCTTGCAGGAGGGGAACAGGACGGCTGGATGTCCCATCTTCCTGGCTTCTGACTTCTGGCTTCTGGACACACCAAAGTAGCCTACTTGTCCTGGTTCTACCCTCACCTCCCCATTCGCACCTCTTTTCCCTCTTTAACACATTCCCATTAGAGAAATTAATTTCCAAGCAACCAGTCCATAACTGGAAAGGAAGAGGGGGGCGTGGGCATAATCTACTGGCTGTCATGATTTATCATTTTTCTCGTTTTTAGACACTTGATTTCAACTTAATATATGTAACTGTCCTATTTAAATTGTATTATATAAGGGGCGCCCGGGTGGCTTAGTTGGTTAAGCGACTGCCTTCAGCTCAGGTCATGATCCCGGGGTCCTGGGATCAAGCCCCGCATCGGGCTCCCCGCTCAGCGGGGAGTCTGCTTCTCCCTCTCCCACTCCCCCTGCTTGTGTTCCCCCTCACGCTGTCTCTCTCTCTCTCTCTCTCGGTCAATTAAATAAATAAATAAAATCTTTAAATTGTATTGTATGTTATACACTATATATTGAAAATATATAAATACATAAGCACATAAGTATAAAAATACATAAATATGTAAATGTGCAATGTATTGGTGGACGCCACACATTGGTCGAGGCCTTTACTTCCAGTGTGACTTTATTGTTTGGTGATCTTTAAAATCATTCTGACATCAGGGGCGCCTGGGTGGCTCAGTCGTTAAGCGTCTGCCTTCGGCTCAGGTCATGATCCCAGGGTCCTGGGATCGAGCCCCGCATCGGGCTCTCTGCTCCGCGGGAAGCCTGCTTCTCCCTCTCCCACTCCCCCTGCTTGTGTTCCCTCTCTCGCTGTGTCTCTCTCTGTCAAATAAATAAATAAAAATCTTTAAAAAAAATAAAAAAAATAAAAATAAAAATAAATAAAATCATTCTGACATCAGCCATACCCAAAATGCATTGTCTGTTATTCCCAACTTCAATTTTTAAAGATGAACAAAAATTCAAAGACACTTCCCTGTCAGGTGGAATATAGAGTTTATATTATTTGTTTTTAGCCGTTTGTGATAGCTTATCTTTATTTTTAGTTTGCGATGCTTGTATCGGTGGTCATAGAATAAACAGGACAACCACAACTTATGTATCTGATTTCATGTTTGAAGGGGTTTTGTTTAACGTTTGTAATTTTTTCCTCTCTAATGCACTGAGAAAGGCACAGTATAAAAGGGGAAAGGAATGTCGAACAAAAACTTGTATACAAATGTTTAGAAAACAAAACAAAACAAATATTTAGTAGAGCATTATTAAAAAACAGCCAAAGTGTCATTACCAGAGGGGAGGTGGATGGGGTGGGGGTGGGGAATGGGTGAAAAAGGTGATGGGATTAAGGAGGGCACTTGTGATGAGCACCCAGTGATGTATGGAAGTGTTGAATCAATCACTCGATTGTACACCTGAAGTTAATAGAACATTGTATGTTAATTATACTGGAATTAAAATTAAAACTTAATTTAAAAATCAAATAAGATAAATAAAAATTTAGCCAAAGGGTAGATAGAAACTACTGAAGTGTCTATCAACTGGTGAATGGGTAAACAAAATGTGGTGTGGTCATACAATGGGATATTATCCAGCCATAAAGAGGAATAAAGGGTGGTTCAGTCAGTTGGGCATCCACTTCTGGCTCAGGTCATGATCCCGGTGTCCTGGGATCAAGCCCCACATCAGGCTCCGTGCTCAGTGCGCAGTCTGCTTCTCTCTCTCTCTTTCTCTCTGCCCCCCCCAACTCATGCTGTCTCTCTCTCTCTCCCAAATAAATAAATAAAAATCTTTAAAAAAAAAAAAGAGGAATGAAATATTGATAAATACTACAACAGGATGAACCTCAAAAATACTATTCTAAGCAAAAGAATCTAGACACAAAAGGTCACATACTGTAGGACTCCATTTAAATGATATATCCAAAATAGGTAAAATCATAGAGACAAAAAGCAGATATGTGGTTGTCAGGGGCTTAAAGGAGGGATCTGGGAAGACTGCTTAATTAGTACATGGTCTCCTTTTAGGGGATAAAATGTTTTGGAACTAGATAGAGGTGGAGGTTGCACAACATTGTGAATGTCCTTAAGTGCCAATGAGTTGTATATTTTTAAATGGTTAATTTTATGTTATGTGAATTTTACCTCAATAAAGAAAAAATTGGGAGAGAGGAGCAGGTCCCAAGAACTTGCAACACCCCCCCACACACACACATACATGCACACCCATGTATACTCTCACGGTGCACATACAAAGCATGCATGAGTCATGTAGGTATTTTAGAGCTTTCTTAGCAGACAGTTGTTCTGCCTTCCCAGAGGTGAAGCCTTCTGTCTGTGCCAGAGGCCTATTGATCTCTCAGATCCTTAGTAAAATTTCAATCATCTTATGTTCTCTTTCTCCCTACCCACGCAAATTCTCCTCTCCTCTCCTGCATATAAGTGACAGCCAGGAGCCAACTTTGGCCATTTGGGACACTGTCTTGAGAAGACCCCAAGAGATCTCATTGGACCAGTCACTGCTCTGTGAGTGTGAACGGGAACAGGAGCTATATTCCCCTCTTCCACTTGCATTCACTGAGGACCGTGATCTCCTTTCAGGATCCCAGATGGATCACATCTGCCGATGAACACACCAATTGCTTCTTCCAACATGTAGAGGTTGTAAGCCCGGGCGCGCTGGTATTGCACATGTCAGCCACAATGCCATGCCTAAAATTTCTATCTCAGGATGGGACCGGCTCAACGACCTCTGATTGAGGCTTCCAGATGTTCCACAAGAAGAGGAAGAGAGAGAGTTCCAACGGGACGGCTGAGCTCTGAGCAGGAGATTCTCCCATCCTTATCACTGGAAGCCCTACAGAAAGCAGACCTAGCTCTGGGAGCCCATCATGGGATGCAGTAAGCCCAGGAGAGGAGGATTGAAGCTAACAGAGAGCAAATGTCTACTTTGGCAATGTCCACAGCTGACGTCAGTTTATTTTCCTCACCACTGTTAATGAACACAAGACAGTTCTGTGGAATATGCTACATACAAAACTGTTCTGTTTGACTTTGATCATTTGTGCTTCCTATGATAAGCACATATGGCAGCAACCTTAGCTTGTGACTGTAGTAAATTATCAATTTAAATTATCTTTTCCACAAAACTTAATCAGCTGGGTAAGAAAATGTCAAAGATCTAAAACAAAAGAGAATTACCCCAGCAAAGGCACAAAAATATGTTTGATTTACACAATAACATCGGTTCCCTTTGTAACCCTGGTGTCCCCAAATTCTCATGGCTTCTGGTGTTAATACCCTTTTAACATCCACATGAAATGGCTGGAACCCCCACTGCCCACACTGTGGGAAGTCTCCCTCCAATCTCCTCCAGGGATTATTGGAGAGCAGGAAGGAGAGTCTCATTCTCTTGACAGTCCAGGCTGCAGCCTTCTTTCTGACCATCACATTCAGTCCTACAGATGTCACCTTGTTCCACTGGCCTATTTTATGCCCTGCTGAACACTTCCCAGTCCCCCTCCCCTCTAAAGAATCACTAGCTCAAGGTTACTGTGCATCACATGTTTTGACTCAAAGTTGGGGAAATAGAGGGGGGATTAACAACACAGCATGGTAAAAGGCAACCATTAAAACTCCGTATTAGACATTCCTTAGTCACACCCTGGGATAGAGATTCCCCCCGCCCCGTCATGTTCTTTCCCATAGATTACCGCTCGACACCAATTTCTTGGCTTCCTTTACCAGTCTGAGACCCTACCCTCAACTCTAGCTCCCAGCCTAAACCTCCAAAACAGTGTTTCCTTTCGGACATAAAGCGATTACTTTATCAACTACAGTGCGTGCCTGCACACACACACAAATGCATAATTATTCTCTGGATCTGATTTTGTGATCCAAATAACCCCTTTTAGTGTGCTCTACTAAACAAAGGATTACCTGCTCCAAGGCTCCACCTTTTCATAGCAGAAAGCCCTCACGGAAGATTCCAAGTTCCAAGATTTCCATTACCTGGTCATATCGTTTTCATGTTCTGTTTTGTTTTGCTTTGTTTTGGGGGATTTTTGGCAATAAAATATGCATAACAGAAAACTTACCATTTAACCATCTTCAATTTTACCATTCAGTGGCATTAGGAACATTCACGTTGTTGTGCAGCCATGACTGCTCTCCATTTCCAGAACATTTCATTATTCCAAACTGAAACTCTGTACTCTTTAAATAATAACTCCCCAGTTCCCCACAGCCCCATCCTCTGGTAACCTCCATCCTCTTTTCTGTCTCTGTGAATTTGACTACTGTAGTTACTTCATATAAGTGGAATTACACAATATTTGTCCTTCTGTGTCTGGTTTTATTCATTTAGCTTAATCTCTTCAAGGTTCATCCATGAGGTAACATGTATCAGAATTTCATTTCTTTATAAGGCTGAATAATGTTCCATTGTAGGTTTACACCACATTTTGTTTACCCACTCATCCATCAATGGACATTTGGGTTATTTCCATCTTTTGGCTATCATGAAGAATGCTGCTACGAACATATGGTATACAAGCATCTGTTCAAGTGCCTGCATTTCAGTTCTTTCCAGAAGTGGAACTGCTGCATCATGGTAATTCTGTTTAACTTTTTGAGGAACCACCATACTGTTTTCCATGGCAGCGATGCCATTTCACATTTTCACGAGGAATTGGAACACTTGCATATTCTCTCCAACACTTCCTTTCTATTTTTTTTATTATGTTCAGTTAGCCAGCATATAGTACATCACTAGTTTTTGATGTAGTGTTCCATGATTTGTTAGTTGCATATAACACCCAGTGCTCATTACAACAGGCGCCCTCCTTAATACCCATCACCGGGCTACCCCATCCCCCGATCCCCCTCCCCTCTGAAACCCTCAGTTTGTTTCCTGGAGTCCAGAGTCTCTCATGATTTGTCTTCCTCTCTGATTTCTTCCCGTTCAGTTTTCCCTCCCTTCCCCTGTGGCCCTCTGCACTATTTTTTATGTTCCACATATGAGTGAAACCATATGACAATCGTCTTTCTCTGCCTGACTTATTTCACTTAGCATAATCCCCTCCAGTTCCATCCATTTCGATGCAAATGGTGGGTATTCATCCTTTCTGACGGCTGAGTAATATTCCATTGTATATATGGACCACATCTCCTTTATCCATTCATCTGCTGAAGGGCATCTCAGCTCTTTCCACAGTTTGGCTATTGTGGACATTGCTCCTATGAACATTGGGGTGCACACACCCCTTATTTTCACTACTTCTGCATCTTTGGGGTCAATACTTAGTCGTGCAATTGTTAGGTCATATTATAGCTGTATTTTTAACATCTTGAGGTGCATCTTTGGGGTCAATACTTAGTAGTGCAATTGTTAGGTCATAGGATAGCTGTATTTTTAACATCTTGAGGAACCTCCATACTGTTTTCCAGAGTGGGATACAAGCCACTTCCCACCAAGAGTGTAAGAGGGTTCCCCTTTCTCCACATCCTCGCCAACATTTGTTGTTTCTTGTTTTGTTAATTTATGTCATTCTAACTGGTGGAAGATGGTATCTCATTGTGGTTTTGATTTGTATTTCCCTGATGGCTAGTGATGTTGAACATTTTTTCCCGTGTCTGTTAGCCATTTGTATGTCTTCTTTTGAGAGGTGTCTGTTCATGTCTTCTGCCTATTTTTTTTAATTTTTTATTAAAAATATTTTATTTATTTATTTGACACAGAGAGAGAGAGAGCACAAGCAGGGGGGGTGGCAGGCAGAGGGGGAAGGAAAAGCAGGCTCCACACTGAGCAGGGATCCCCCATGCGGGTCTGGATCCCAGGACCCTGGGATCATGACCTGAGTCGAAGGCAGACACCTAACTGGTTGAGCCACCCAGGTGCCCCCTCTGCCCATTTTTTGACTGAATTATTTGTTTTTTGGGTTTTGAGTTTGAGAAGTTCTTTATAGATCTTGGATACCAGCCTTTTATCTGTAATGTCATTTGCAAATATCTTCTCCCATTCCATGGGTTGCCTCTTAGCTTTGTTGACTGTTTCCTTTGCTGTGCAGAATCTTTTTATCATGATGAAGGCCCAAAAGTTCATTTTCGCTTTTGTTTCCCTTGCCTTTGGGGACGTGTCTTAAAAGAAGTTGCTGTGGCCGATGTTGAAGAGGTTACTACCTATGTTCTCCTCTAAGATTTTGATGGATTCCTGTCTCACATTGAGGTCTTTCATCCATTTTGAGTTTATCTTACTCATTCTTCTCGAATGCACATGGATTTTTCTCCAGAATAGACCACATCCTGGGTCACAAATCAAGTCTTAACTGATACCAAAAGACTGCAATTATTCCCTGCATGTTATCAGACCACAATGCTTTGAAACTGGAACTCAATCACAAAAAAAAAATTTGGAAGGAATTCAAACACTTGGAAGTTAAAGAGCACCCTGCTAAAGAATGATTGGGTCAACCAGGAAATTAAAGAAGAACTTAAACAATTCATGGAAACTAATGAGAATGAAAACACATTGGTCCAAAACCTATGGGATACTACAAAGGCGGTCCTAAGGGGGAAATACATAGCCATCCAAGCCTCTCTCAAAAAAGTGGAAAAATCCCAAATGTACAAGCTAACCTTACACCTAAAGGAGCTGGAGAAAGAACAGCAAATAAAACCTAAATCAAGCAGGAGAAGAGAAATAATAAAGATTAGAGCAGATATCAATGAAATAGAAACCAGAAAAATAGTAGAACAGATCAATGAAACTGGAAGCTGGTTCTTTGAAAGAATTAATAAGATCAATAAACCTCTGGCCAGGTTTATCCAAAAGAAAAGAGAAAAGACCCAAATCAATAAAATCATGAATGAAAGAGGAGAGATCACAACTAACACCAAGGAAATAGAAACAATTATTAGAAATTATTACTAGCAACTATATGCCAACAAATTAAGCAACCTGGATGAAATGGATGCCTTCCTGGAAACTTGTAAACTACCAAGACTGGAACAGGAAGAAATAGACAATCTGAATAGACCAATATCTAGTAACGAAATTAAAGCAGTAATTCAAAACCTCCCCAAAAAACAAGAGTCCAGGGCCAGATGGCTTCCCAGGGGAATTCTACCAAACATTTAAAGAAGGAATAATACCTATTCCACTGAAACTGTTTCAAAAAATAGAAACAGAAGGAAAACTTCCAAACTCGTTCTATGAGGCCAGCATTACCCTGATTCCAAAACCAGGCTAAGACCCTACCAAAAAGGAGAATTACAGACCAATATCCCTGATGAACATGGATGTCAAAATACTCAACAAGATCCTAGCCAATAAGATCCAACAGTACAGTAAAAGGTTAATTCACCACGATCAAGTGGGATTTATTTCTGGGACACAAAGGGTGGTTCAACATTTGCAAATCAATCAATGTGATAGAGCACATTAATAAAAGAAAAGACAAGAATCATATGATCCTCTCAATTGATGCAGAAAAAGCATTTGACAAAATACAGCATCCTTTCCTGATTAAAACTCTTCAAAATATAGGGTTAGAGGGAACATACCTCAATATCATAAAAGTCATCTATGAAAAACCCACAGTGAATATCATTCTCAATGGGGAAAAACTGAGAGCTTTTCCCTTAAGGTCAGGAACACGACAGGGATGCCCACTCTCAACATTATTGTTCAACATAGTATTAGAAATCCTAGCCTCAGCAATCAGACAACAAAAATAAATAAATAAATAAATAAATAAATAAATAAATAAATAAATGGCATTCAAATTGGCAAAGAAGAAGTCAAACTCTCTCTCTTCACAGTTGACATGATACTTTATGTGGAAAACCCAAAAGACTCCACCCCCAAATTACTAGAACTCATACAGCAATTCAGTGATGTGGCAGGATACAAAATCAATGCACAGAAATCAATTGCATTTCTATACACTAACAATGCGACTGAAGAAAGAGAAATTAAGGAATCTATTCCATTTACAATAACACCAAAAACTATAAGATGCTTGGGAATAAACCTAACCAAAGAGGTAAAAGATCTATACTCTAGGAACTACAGAACACTCATGAAAGAAACTGAAGAAGACACAAAGAGATGGAAAAACATTCCATGCTCATGGATTGGAAGAATAAATATTGTGAAAATGTCTATGCCGCCTGTAACTTCATTTTTTAAATATGATTTAATTATGATCTAAAATAGTTTTTCAGAGTATTGAGTCAAATATATCCAAGGCCAATGTTTTATTGTTAGCCACAAAATCAGATTAAAATACATTAGAAGCCTTCAATTGAACGGAAATTGCTTATGAATGTGGTGGCCCCAACACTAGTGATCTTCTCAAGAGGCCTCCTGTGGAGTATTGAATGGAGCACTGGGTGTTATACGAAAACAATGAATCACGGAACACTACATCAAAAACTAATGATGTAATGTATGGTGATTAACATAACATAATAAAATAATTTTTTTAAAAAAAGAGGCCTCCTGTGGAAAGAGTTATGGTTCAATTAGTTATATCTGACTCCACTGTATCCTTCAGAATGAAATTTTGAAAATATGCATTTATATCCCATGCAATTCTATATTCCTATGCGATAAATCCCTTTATAGTGTTTATTATACCTGTTGAAGGACATTTACATTAAATCAGCTCAAAAATTTAAATTCAGAAAGTCAAAAAATACCATGGATTTGTAAGAGCCTAAGACAAGTTAGGCTACCTAGAGCTTATGGAATGTGCTAAGTTAACTTAACCTATGTACAGGTTAAATATCCACAAAAGCAAGTAATTTTGACATCTCCAAGTCCTGCATCCTCCTAAAGACCCATTTCTCTAGCAGATCCAAAGAGAAAAACCACCAAAGAAAGAGACTCCATAATCTCAGGGAGAACATTTCACAGCTTATGTTTCATTTCAATTATCTCTTTGCTTCCTGTGGATGTTTGATTTATTACTGCTGTCAAGAAAACTCCTCAATTTCCAGTAAGAAGCTGAAGAAAGCCTGAACCGCCCACATCCCAGATGTCCAAGGTTCCAGCCACATGGCATCTGTGAAAATATGAGTGATAGAGTTCTGCCTTCCAATTTTAGTTGAGGAAAATCAAGCTTTCAATTTTTCCTTTCCATTCATTGGCCATATCCCTTTTGAAACTCACAGTTTGAAGTAATAATTCCAAGAATATTATAAACCAATGAGCCAAAGACTTTATTTGAAAAAATAAAATTCTTTTAAAAATATTATTCCACGCATAATAACAATCCCCCAAATCCCTATGAAGCAGATTTAGTAAAGTGATCCAAATCTCAAATAACCCAAAGTCTTAAGAAATAAACATCTTTTTCCCAGATGGAGAAAGATGGATATATGGGGAAGAAAAACTATATTCAAAAATTTTCATATATGTTTACTACAGCATTATTTACAATAGCCAATATAGAGAAACAACCTAAGTCCATCAGTGCATGAATGAAATCTTGCCCTTTACAACAACATAGATGGACCTTGATAGCATTATGCTAAGTGAAATAAGTCAGAGAAAGACAAATACTATATGATCTCTTCTTATATGTGGAATCTAGAAAGAAGAAAGGAAGAAAGAAAGAAAGAGGTAGAGAAAGAGAGAAAGAAGAAAGAAAGAAGAAAGAGAGAAAGAAAGAGGGAGAGAAAGAAAGAAAGAAAGAAAGAAAGAAAGAAAGAAAGAAAGAAAGAAAGAAAGAAAAAGAAAGAAAGAAGAAAGAAAAAGAAAGAAAGAAAGAAAGAAAGAAAGAAAGAAAGAAAGAAAGAAAGAGAAAGAAAGAAAGAGAAACAAGTTCATAGATATGGAGACTAGATTGATGGTTGCCAGAGGTAGGGGGTGGAAGAGGGAAGAAATTTAAAAAAAGATTTAAAGCAATAAAAACAGAGATTTACAAAAATATAAAACAGTATCATTCTTCCCACTACATTTTTGTTTTGGTAAATACAGGATTTTGAAATAAAAAATACATTATTTAGGTTAAAAAATATTTTTTTCAATCTGAAGCATTTTGGCTAAATAAAACCTCAGAAGCTCATAAAGAAGAGTTTATATGTACTAATTATAGCCCTCAAGTTTCCAGATGGTCTACAATTTTACATTTTGTGAAAAAGTTAGCAGGTCCATATGTATTCTTGACACTACTGAGACTCCATCTTAGTTGTGAGGTCATTTAGGGAGACCATAGTTGGAGATCAATAAATATAAACCCTAGGGGGTTTTACAAGTGGTTCCAGAATCTCTACCTGCCTGTAGTAGACATTGTTAGTTTCCTACACAGAACTCTTTTCTCCTTCTTCCTTCCTACCAGCTGAGGTTGAGCTCCCCCAGAAGGAGACCCTGAGGCAGTGGTTTGTCTGAGGGGTGGTACCAGGAATCACTGACACAACCTGAGGAAGTGACATAGGAGAGGAAGGAAGTCAATACGGAGTGTGTTAATGAGTAGATTATCACTGTGGGCAACTGGAGTTCAGTGCCACTGGGGACCTAAAGAGACGGGGTAACAAACCTCCAAGTTTTCCCACCAAGGGGCACTCTCAGTTCTCCTCCATCATTGATTGACGGCCACTTCCAGGAGCATCAATTTCTTGGCACTTTCCAGTCTGCCCCACATGAAAGCCAAGCAAGTTCCTGTGAAATCCCTCAGAGAAAGGAAATCCCTCAGAGAAAGGAGATCCCAGAGAAATCTCTCAGAAAGAAGAAGAGAGAGAAACCGATGCTTGCAATAGGAAGCTATCAGTGTGCACCAATGGCCTCTGCTATACTAAATAAACTTCAATTTTGTCCCCTAGACAACCATTGCCTCAGGAGAATGAGGCATCTCCATCCTCTCCGAGGATGAGCCAGATTGATATAAAATAATCTCATTTACATTTATGGTGTTTCAGAAATGGGCATGCAGCTTAAAATTGGCCAATAGGTATGGTCAGAGGTCATTAGGACAGACGGGGGATTCTGGGGAAAGCTTCCTTTTTCTAAAACAGGTGGTTTGAAATACATTGTCTCTCTTTTTCCTCAGACATTGCCCTGTCTGGAGGTGAGTGCTGGCGCAGCTGCAGCTATCCTGCTGCATAACTAAGGGGAAGCCAGCATTGAGGACAGATGTAAAGAAGCTGGATCCTGAAGAAGACATACAGATGGCCAACAGGCACATGAAAAGATGCTCAACATCACTCATCATCAGAGAAATGCAAATCAAAACCACAGTGAGATATCACCTCACACCTGTCAAAGTGGCTAAAATGAACAACACAAGAAACAACAAGTGTTGGAGAAGATGTGGAGAAAAAGGAACCCTCTTGCACTGTTGGTGGGAATGCAAACTGGGGCAGCCACTCTGGAGAACAGTATGGAAGTTCCTCAAAAAATTAAAAATAGAATTACCATATGATCCACTAATTCCACTACTGGGTATTTGCCCAAAGAATACAAAAATACTAATTCAAAAAGATATATGCACCCTTGTGTTTTTTGAGGCATTATTTAAAATAGCCAATTATAGAAGCAGCCCAAGTAGATGAATGGATAAAGAAGATGTGGTATATATATACACAATGGAATAGCATTGTTTAGCCATAAAAAGAATGAAATCTTACCATTTGCAACAATATGGACGGATTATGAGAGTATTATGCTAGGTGACATAAGTCAAAGAGAGACAAATCCCACATAATTTCACTCATGTGTGGAATTTAAGAAACAAAAGAGTTGAACAAAGAAACAAGAGACAAACCAAGAAACAAACTCTTCACTCTAGAGAACAAACTGATGATTACCAGAAAAGAGGTGAGTGGGGGCAATAGCCAAACTGTGGAAAAAGCCAAGCTGTCCATCGACAGATGAATGGATAAAGACGATGTGGTATATATACACAATGGAATATTATGCAGCCATCAAAAGGAATGAGATCTTGCCATTTGCAACGACATGGATGGAACTGGAGGGTGTTATGCTGAGTGAAATAAGTCAATCAGAGAAAGACATGTATCATATGACCTCACTGATATGAGGAATTCTTAATCTCAGGAAACAAACTGAGGGTTGCTGGAGTGGTGGGGGGTGGGAGGGATGGGGTGGCTGGGTGATAGACATTGGGGAGGGTATGTGCTATGGTGAGCACTGTGAATTGTGCAAGACTGTTGAATCACAGATCTGTACTTCTGAAACAAATAATGCAATATATGTTAAGAAAAAAAAAAAGAAGAAGATAGCAGGAGGGGAAGAATGAAGGGGAGTAAGGCCGGGGGGGGGGAGACAAACCACGAGAGACGATGGACTCTGAGAAACAAACTGAGGGTTCTAGAGGGGAGGGGGTGGGGGGATGGGTTAGCCTGGTGATGGGTATTAAAGAGGGCACATCCTGCATGGAGCACTGGGTGTTATGCACAAACAATGAATCATGGAACACTACATCAAAAACTAATGATGTAATGTATGGTGATTAACATAACAATAAAAAGGGGAAAAATGGAAAAAAAAGAGGTGAATGGGGGGATGGGTGAAATAGGTGAATGGGATTAAAAGTACACTTACCATAATAAGCACTGAGTAATGTATAGAATTTTTGAATCACTAGGTTGTACACCTAAAACTAATATAACACTGTATGTTAACTAACTGCAATTAAAATTGAAGAAAAAGAAAAAAGAGCCTGTGTCCTGACCTCATTGAGCACATGAATCAACCAAGCCTGAATCCTCTCTTCTGTACAGGCTATTAATGTGATATTATATTTCTTTATGTTTAGGCCATTGTGTTTTAAATTTTCTGTTACTTGCAGCAAAAAGCATTGCAACACCAGGATCCATAGACTGAAGAGTAATATGAATTAATCATATAACTTCTACTGTTTCCACTGTTGCTGTGATTGAAAACTATTCATTCACAACTCTTACTGAAGTATTCATACTCTCTATCTCATTTATTCCATCAATCAAGAGATAATAAAAATATCACCAAGGATAGAGTGTTCATGGAAATTTTTTATCTTAAATAAGGATCTTTGTACTTGAAAAAATTTTTAAATGGCTGGAGATAATAAGAAATATGCTATTTTATGATTAGAGAAAACCAACCCATCGTGAACATTTATACAGACTTTTCTCATTTATAAAGCATTTTTATGCCTGAAAGAACCTTAAGCTAGTATTTTTGTCCTGCCCAGGTTATGCATAAGGAAACTGGGACTCCAAAATGGTAAGTGACTCATCCACAGTCTTACATGTATTAGGAACTTACTCCAAGTCTCAAAGCAGCTCCTCTGATTACAAATACCAAGCCCTCTTCTTAGCTGAGAAGCCTGAGATTGAGTGAAACCTTATACATTCCATCCTCTGCCCACACTGCCAAGAAAAATTACACACCACTCTTAGATAACAAGGGTGGGATCCTGTTAAGAAGAAAGATACCCAGGGACACCTAGTTGGCTCAGTCAATTAAGTGTCTACCTTCAGCGCAGGTCACAATCCCAGGGTCGTGAGCACTGGGCTCCTTGCTCAGCGGGAAGCCTACTTCTCCCTTCGCCTGCCGCTCCCCCTGCTTGTGCTCTTTTTCTCTCTGACAAATAAATAAATAAATAAAATCTTGTAAAAAAAAAAAAAAAGAAGTCTTCCTGTCTGTGCCAGCGCAGCACGTGGTGCACGCTAATCGACTGTGATGCCCCGGCTGTGCCCTCAGGATGACCGAGTGGGAGACAGCTGCACCTGCAGTGGCGGAGACCGCTGACATCAAGCTCTTTGGGAAATGGAGCACCGATGACGTTCAGATCAATGACATTTCCTTGCAGGATTACATTGCAGTGAAGGAGAAGTATGCCAAGTACCTGCCTCACAGTGCAGGGCAATATGCGGCCAAGAGCTTCCAGAAGGCACAGTGCCCCATTGTCGAGCGTCTCACCAACTCGATGATGATGCATGGTCGTAACAATGGCAAGAAACTCATGACCGTGCGCATTGTCAAGCATGCCTTCGAGATCATCTATCTGCTCACTGGTGAGAACCCCCTGCAGGTCCTGGTGAATGCAATTATTAACAGCGGTCCCCGGGAGGATTCAACCTGCATTGGGCGAGCCGGAACACTGAGGCGTCAGGCTGTCGACGTGTCCCCCCTGCGCCGTGTGAATCGGGCCATCTTGTTGCTGTGCACAGATGCCCGTGAGGCCGCCTTCCGGAACAACAAGACCATTGCCGAGTCCTAGCAGATGAGCTCATCAATGCAGCCAAGGGCTCTTCCAATTCCTATGCTATCAAGAAGAAGGACGAGCTGGAACGTGTGGCCAAGTCCAACCGCTGATCACCTGGCTGTGGCTTCAATAAACCTGTCTGCCTTCCGGGCAGCCTCACCAAAAAACAAAAAACAAAAAACAAAAAACAAAAAAAAAAGAAGAAGAAGAGGAAGTAAGATACCCAAATAGAAGCATGTAGTACAAATGAATCTCTAGGTAATTCTGGTAAGCAATTATACTTAAAAAGGCTGCCTTGAGCAACACTGGACTGTTAAACAGCCACCAACTTGCTTTTTAGAAATCATGTACCGGGGGAAATTTTCATGAAATTTTCAAATAAACAAAAGAGTCAAACTTAACAAGCAGATTCTTTTCCTTTGTTTAGGTTCAACCTGGGTTTACATTTCTGCATTGTTCTGTAATACTTTAATTTACTTGGTGTTGTTTTCATTTTATAGTTCAAAGGGTAACACATATTTGAAACACACAATATGTAAAACAAAGATAAAAATGGTCTTAGAGGGATTTTTTAATGCTTATTATAACATAAAAGAAGGCATGAATAAATGAAAGCACCAAACATGTTCCTGGATGGGAAGACAATATTGTTAAGAAGTCAATTCTCCTGGGGCTCCTGGGTGGCTCAGTTGGTTAAGCGTCTGCCTTCAGCTCAGGTCATGATCCCAGGGCCCTGAGATCGAGTCCCACATCGGGCTCCCTGCTCAGCGGGGAGCCTGCTTCTCCCTCTCCCTCAGCCTGCTGCTCCTTCTGCTTGTGCTCTCTCTCTCTATCTCTGTCTCTCTCTCTCAAATAAATAAGTAAAACCTTTTTAAAAAAAAAAGAAGTCAATTCTCACTAAATTAATGTACAAATTTAGTGTAATTTCCGTTGAAATTTCGACAGGATTTATTTTTGTCAAAAGAATTCTATAGTTTCTATCATTCAGGATTAAGTTGAGTTCTGAATAACAGAAAGTCCAAAATAACAGTGGGAAAAACAAAATTAAAAAAATAAAAACTTATTTCTCTCTCAAGTAAGCATAGTCCAGAAGTGAATGGCGTAGGGCTGGAATAGCTCCTCTTGTCTCTGAGAACGTGTCTCCTCTCATCTTCCAGCCCTGCCACTCCCAGACATGGCTTCCACTGCTGAGCCATGCTGTCTGCTCAAGCGCCAACAATGATGTCTGCATGGGGAAAAGGGAAAGGGAGGGGACAAGGACATGCTCCTTTCCTTAAGGAACTCCTCCCAGAGGCTGAACACACCACTTGCACTTATAATCCATTGGCCAGATATCGATCACATAGCCACACTCCGCTTCCAGGGAGATCTGGAAATGTAGTCACTATACTGGGCCGCTGCACTCACCTAAACACTGAGAGATTCAACTGCATAAAAGAAGGTGAGAATGGGTTTTGAAGGACCACTAGCCATGTTTAACACATCATTTGCCCTCTAGACATTAAAGAGCTACAACTATTCAAGTATATTCATACCTACTGTAGAATAAAGCAACAGAGAAGTGGATCAGAATATAAAGCACAAGAGTAGGTAAGAATCTAGTACATGACAAAAAGGGACGGCTGAAATTATAATCTTGGATTGGAGAAAGACTTTAAAGTACATCAGTATCAGAAACAATGAAATACTGCTAGATTTGACTGTATAAAAGCTAATGCAAGATTTCAGTATGCAAAAAAGGGCCATAAAATAAAACAAAACAAAACAGAGAGGGGGAAAAAAAAAACAACATATGAGCTGGAAAAAAAAGGGTAACTACTTCTAATATTTAAAGAGCCCTTTAAAATTAGTGATGCCAGACCTCCACTTCCAGCTAGGATGAAGTAACAAAAAATAGGTTTATTCACCTACATGAAACAACTAAAGACCTGACAGATCTATGACACAACAGTTTTCCATTGTACATTTGTGCATCATGTAACAAAGGACAGTGATCCTTGGGGGACAAGAAACATACAAGGGAAGCCTGAAGTTTGCCTCAGATCACTCCCTTGGTAGAGTTTCCGGACTGCAGCAGGATCAGGGGAAAACCAAGGGGAGCCCAGCAGATTCCTGGGTGAAGGAGACAGTAATAAGGGACAGGGAAGACCAAGGAACCTAGAGTTCACAAGGCGGAGGACCTGAGAAAAGAGAGGTACACAAAGAAGTCTGGAGATATGTAGAAGATCCCCTCAAGGATTTGACAGAGTGCTGACCGGTGGACGGCTTTGAGGAAATTACCTGAGTCTGAGGAACGAACCACCCAAAAGAATTCAAGGGAATAGTATTCAGAGCCCAGAGAAGCAGTTATGTCCATTCTTTCCAACTACACTGAGGAACCCTATAATTCATGCAGCGAATGAGCCCTACAACAAATGATGCCCTGATCCCTCCTAACAAATCCCAAAAGCAAGACCGCAAGGTTCAAACTGTTTCCAATTAACTGCATTTCAAAACAAAGCTCAAGAATGTTCATAAGAGTATTAAAGTATTCAGCACCCAGTGAGTTAGAATACAAAATGTCTAGCATCTATAAAAATTACCAGGCAGACAAAGCAGCAGAGAAATATAACCCATGGTGAAGAAGAAAAAAATCAATCAAAACTGACCCAAAACTGATACAGATGAATGAATTAACAGACAAATACACTAAAACAGTTATTGTAACCATACTCCATATGTTCAAATAGCCGGAGGAAAGACAGAATATGTGAAGTGGAGACATGGAAGATAATTTTAGAAAGTCAAAATTTGACAAGGGAAGACTAAAATGTCTGAGATGGAAAATAGACTAGATGGGATTAATAGCATATTATACATTTTTCCTTCCCTTCCCCTATGTTCATCTGTTTTGTTTCTTAAATTCCACATATGAGTGAGATCATATGATAATTGTCTTTCTCTGACTGACTTAGCATAATACCCTCTAGCTCCATCCACATCATTGCAAATGGCAAGATTTCATTCTTTTTGATGGCTGAGTAATATTCCATTGTGTGGGCGTGTGTGTGTGTGTGTGTGTGTGTGTGTGTGTGTGTGTGTGTACCACAGGACACAAACCATAAGAGACTCTTAACTCTAGGACACAAACTGAGGGTTGCTGGAGAGGAGGTGGGTGGAGGAGGGGGTAGCTGGGGGATGGGCATGAAGGAGGGCACTTGATGGAATGAGCACTGGGTGTTATATGCAACTGATGAATCACTAAATTCTACCTCAGAAACTAATAATACACTATATGTTAATTAAATTGAATTTATATAAAATAAAATAAATAAATTACTGACACTTTAAAATAAGACTTGATATCCATTAGTAAGTTCTCCAACTTTCTTCTGCTTCAAAAAATAGCAGATTAGACATTGTAGAAGAAAATATTAATAACCATCAAGGCACTATCCAAAATGAAAACAATAAACCCACCAATCTGAAGCTCAATGAACCTCCTACACAAGAAGGAATACTGCACCAAGACACATCATGATAAAATTACTTAAAGCCGGGGATAAAGAGAAAATCTTAAAAGCAGACCTGGCCCTTTAGGGTAGCACCCCAAAGGAGTCTGGCTTGCAGCCTGCCGGGCTCAAAGTGTGATTCTGCTGTGCCCCACATGTGATAGGAACCAGAGAGCATGAATGACATTAGCCAAGCTTCCGGCTAATGTCCTTCAAACAAACTACGTGCTCAGAGCAGAGCATCTTATGCAGTGCACTCGAGTAAGCATTGATGGATACATGCTCAGTAAATACCAAGTCTTTGATGTGGGCCGATCTTGAATTTCCATTTTGTCATAATGTTAGATCCAGGGTTGTACTTCGATAAATGAATGCTTTGATCAGTTTTTGGATAATATTTTTTCATTCGCAGTTTGTGAAAAGCCATTCAGACTTTCCAGTGGCAAGAATAGTCAACACAGACCTGATAGAGTGTAATGCGCTTCCTTGTCCCTTTGTTTAAGCCCCCTCAAAGCACAAAAGAATTTTCCTCTTTTCTCCTTTAAGAAGGAGGGATATTGGGTTTGGATATATCTAGAGTGGGAGGGTTTTCTTTTCTTGTGGTGATGCCAAAAGAAATAGATTGCAAATGCCCTCAAAGACTCAGGTATTTCAATTAAAAACCCTTTCCATGCCCAAGGCAGCAGCTGGATTGACTTTGGCCTGGCCTTGGCCTCCGGACTTGGTTCAGGGATCCAGGATAGAAGCCACACCTTCTGTCTGCAAGCAACCCCACGCGGCCCAGAAGAGGCAACACCGCCAAGTCTCTCCTATTAGAGGGCGACAGGGTCCTCCTACTGGCTGCCACAGCTCCCATTCCTCAACCTCCCAGCAAGGTGAAGGAAAGGAAAGAGCCACAGAGGAGCTTCCCCAGGAGTAAAAGCCACACCTCCTCCCCTTCACATGAGTTGGAAAGGAAGCTGCTTTCTTCCCTGATTAACTGCAGAGTCCAAAAACAACCTGTAGACACTTTCATGAGTACTTTCCCTTGGCTTCAGTCTCTCACAGGCCACACTGATTTCTGGTTGAGAACAGAGCCCCAAGGCAAAACCCTAGTTGCTTCATCTTGATTTTTCATTCATTTATTCTTTCAACAAATATTTATTGAGCACTTAGTATGAGACAAAAACTCTACTGGGAATTCAATGTGTGCAAAATCAGATACGCTCTCTCCCCTCAGGGGGCTTATAATCCAATGCAAGAGAAACACATGAATTGGAGCGCCTGGGTGGCTCAGTCAGTTAAGCATCTGCCTTCAGCTCAGGTCATGATCCTGGTATCCTGGGATCAAGCTCCGCATCGGGCTCCCTGCTTGGTGGGGAGCCTGCTTCTCCCTCTGCCCCTCACTCTGCTCGTGCTCTCTCTCTCTCTCTCTCAAATAAATAAATAAAATCCTTTAAAAAAGAGAGAGAAATACATGAATCAAACTATTGCACAAAATGATGCAAAATGGCAATCATGAGGGGCCCAGGTGAAATGTGCAGGTGGTGTGAGAGGGGTTGAACAAGTGTGAGAGGGAAAAGGACCGATATCGGTGGTAGGCACTTATGGCGCGTGACTTACTTTATAATACGTGTTTATTATATTTATGTGGAAATAGGGGCACATGTGGTTCATCTGAAACCTTGCGATTTTTGGTTGTGTGTTAACGGGACAGTATAACAAGAGATTTGTAGTCAGGAGACCTGAGCTTGTGTTCTAGCTCTGCCATTTGTCAGATACGTACTCACAGATAAGCTTTGTGCTCCTCTTCCTTTGTGTGCAAAATACAAATAATAGTACTACCTGTTCTTCTTAAATTACAGATTTGTTGAAGAAATAAAAATGTAAACCCGTCTATAAACTCTGTATGGTTGTAGAAAGATTCTTTTTTATGAACAAACGTATTTTTAATAATATAGGATCGAATGGAACATACCATTTTGCAATTTATGTTTCACTTAATATGGGGTGAACATAATACGTATCTAAAACTCTATCAGTAATATATTTTGGTCAGTCCTTTACACTTTTGTTGTCTTGTTGAAAGGTTTATTTTTATATTCATCAGTGATGCTTATATCCATTGGCTTTGTCATTATCTAAGTACACGAAGGACAACATGTTGAGGGGATAAATTAGGGGTTTTTCCCTCCAGAATGAAGGATATCAGTACTAACCCAGTCTCCTTTAAAATGAATTTGCTTTTTATTTGACCCATAAAATCTGCATCCTTGGGGAAGGCCTGACTTAACCATGTAGAAAGAAACCAAAGGAGGGGGGAAATTGAGCCAAGGAGATTTTGAGACTTGGTGTCTGAGAAAGGCAGCATGGGGACCCATCCCCACTCCCAGCCAGGGCCCTGGGGATCAGCCTAAGGCTCTGGGAGAGGAGGTGCAGGAGCGGAGAGAACGTGAACCCCAAGCAGGCCCTAGATGGGAAATAAAATAGGTCAAACCAAGAGCTCGGCTCACTCACAAATCAAAGGAAACTTCTCAGCAGGGATGTCATCAGGAACAACCTGGATGCCAGCCAAAGGAAAAACAGAGAGGATTATAGACTTCCAATAAAATAAATCCACACAAGTAAGCAGATCTATTTTCCCTAATGAGAACACGGGGGTAGCAGTGCTGCCTGGGCTCATTCAGGAACATCTCACTCATTCTAGCACACTTTACAGGGCAAAGGGGTCTCATCACATACGCCTTGCAGCACCAAGCATAACTACACACATTTGTTGTGTGAATGTAATCAAATCGAACAACTCAGGTGGGCAAAAAGAAATCACAATTGCCTGAGCATATACCACGCACGATGAACTTGGCAAGGGGTGTATAAGGTGTGACTATAAAGCAAAGTGGTCAGCCTTCCTTGTGCAGTCAGTGGGAGCAGACCAGTTTCCTTACAGTTCCATTTCATGCTTAATCCACACCAAGCCCAGTTTTGTTGCAAGAGTTGGGGGACTCATTTGACGGCAAGTTGCCAAAGAACATCAAGAACCCTCCTCAGCCACCTTGGGCTTAAAGATCAGCCTTATTTCCCTTTTCAGGCTAAAGAGCATCCTGTTTGACAAATGAGGAAACTGGGCCATGCAGTCCACATAATGGAACTAGGATTCAAACTCAAGTGTGTTACATCCCAGGGTTATACTGACCACCGGGGAGCCTCCAGCATGGAGCAGAGGACCGAGGAAGGAGGACCACTGAGTCATGTCCTTTGACCTGAGAACACCACCCACATAGATCTGAGCACTCTGGTCATCAGAAAGTGAAACCCAGGGACCTTGGCTCTGACATAGTGATGAAGCTGAGGAACATGCCCATGCATGTTCTGGGTTCCTGGGAGGGTCTTCTAATGACCCACCTCTCATGACCCACTGCTTCCATCCAAAAGTTCCTCCTTCTTGAATATCTCTTTCTTAAACATCTGCAGGTTAGGAATGGCTATAGCTCTTCTCCAGAAGGTATTCTAACATCTGGGAACCAGGAGTATGTGATCTTCTGGTTGCTCAGACTAATGGGTCGCATGCCACTCCTTGGAACCAGGAGTTGGCCAACAACACCCAAACCAACTAGAAGCTGTTGCCAGAAGAGCGGATGTTATGGAACAGAGGAAGAGGAAATGGATGTTGGAAGGACGAAAGCAACAAGTATCTACTACACCAACTGGTGAGTGAGATGCATACAGTCTCACTCCTCAGCCTGTGGGAAGGTAGCACAGGTCCAAAAATAGAAATAAAATGAACAGGAATAACAAACGTCCTCACTGGCTTCTGGTGGAAGATAATGTTAGGCTTCCTTTCTTTTTTGGCTACCTTCAACCCTGAAGGTATTTTTTTATATTTATATTTTTTTTCTCAAATACTTGTGCAGATTCTAGATGGAGGGCTTGGAGTAGAACATGTTTAAAAGTGGCTCATTCCATCTGGGCGTAGTGGGCATTTGCCATTTTGGACCAGCTTCTGTTTTCTCTTGCTCCCTACCTCCACCCCATGACCAGGGGCTATTGGCTGGGTGTATAATCTCTGCTCAGCCATTAATACATTCCTGCTGGGGCACCAGAGCATTGAGAGAGGTGACTCTGTGCTGTTGTTCGTGGGTCACCGTATCCAGTTCACAGAGCAGCAGTAGCTTTGGGCACTACTGTCCTCAGATTCAAGCAAATGGAACTCTCTCCCCTAGGCCTCAGTTTAGGGAACCCCATGCTGGCCCTCTTCTTGCTGTGCCTCACAAGGAACCTACAAGTCTAACAGGACAAACCTACTCAAAGCCTAAACTCCATCCCTGATTCTAGACTGCACTCTAAACACACAGGTCCCCGGAATTCTCTGCCTAAATGACTCCAAGGTTATTTCCAGAACCTGTGTGCTCCTCTTCCCTGTATCCATCCCCCTGAAAGGAGACCACTCACACTTCTAGACCCCGAGAGTGGTCAAGAGAGGACTTTTGCAGCAGATGTGCATGGTGCTTGTATATTCAGGCTGCAGTAGGGAAACAAGGAAGGATGGGCTATGGTGGGGGCACAGGAGCCAAGGGCTGGATTTCAACCCATGGAATTCTAAGGAGTCAGAATTTTAAGTTTGAGCTTGACCTTTCAGTTGACTATGAATGTATTTGTTGAGGAAGGAGGATTTAGCATATTTTATTTAATAGATTGTTCATTTGATTTGTAACTTATTTTTAATTTTTAAATATTTACACATATATGGTACTGGACCCCCATCCATACTTTTGCCACAGGTCCCACAGTTGTTCAAGAAAAGGCTTGGCCTTTGTCACCAGAGGTAGCGTGGCTGGCAAGTCAGAGGCACCAGATTGTTCCTAGGGCATGTTTTTGCTAACATTCTCTACCTACCTTCCTTTGCTGCCTATCTTCTAAGTCTCATTCTCTCACCTTGCCAGCAATTGTCTTTCAGTAATGTTCTTTTATGTCAGTAATTTTTTTGGGGGGGGGCTTAAATCCGTCAGTCAATTTCTTTTTTTTTTAAGATTTTATTTATGTGTTGGAGAGAGAGAGGGAACACAAGCAGGGCGAGTGGCAGGCAGAGGGAGAAGCAGGCTCCCCACTGAGCAGGGAGCCTGATGTGGGGCTCCATCCCAGGACCCTGGAATCATGACCTGAGCCGAAGGCAGACGCTTAACCGACTGAGTCACCCAAGTGCCCCCAGTCAGTCAATTTCTGTTGAATACAACTAAGAACACCAAATGAAGAAAAGAAAATTTCAGTGGCCTGCAAGTTAGCTGAATGGCATGGAACCATCTAAAGTAGACCCTACTAACAAATAATACAATTTTAAAATGAGCAGAGGACGCAAATAGTCATTTTTCCAAAGGAGACATACAGATGGCCAACAGACAAATGAAAAGAGGCTCAACATCACTCATCAACAGGGGAATACAAATCAAAACCATAATGAGATATCACCTCACACCTGTCAGAGTGGTTAGGACCAAAAAAGACAAGAAATACTAAGCATTGGCAAAGATGTGGAGAAAAAGGAACCCTTGTGCACTGCTGGTGGGAATGTAAATTGGTGCAGCCGCTGTGAAAAACAGTGTGGAGGTTCCTCAAAAAAATTAAAAATAGAAATGCCATACAATACGTCCGAAGGAAATGAAAACAGTAATTTGAAAAGGTATATGCACCCCTATGTTTATTGCAGTATTATTTGTAATAGCCAAGTAATGGAAGCAACTTAAGTGTCTGTCCATAGATGAATGGATAAAGAAGATATGGGTTTTTTTAATATTATTCAACCATAAAAAAGAATTAGATCTTGCATTTGTGACAACATGGATGGAGCTAGTCGGTATCACGCCAAGTGAAAAGAAGTCAGAGAAAGACAAATGCCACAAGATTTCACTTATATGTGGAAAACAAAACAAGTGAACAAGTGAACAAACAAGCAGAATCATAAATACAGAGAACAAACTGGTGGTTGCCAAAGGCGCGGTGTCGTAGGAATGCGTGAAATAGGTAAAGGGGATTAAAAGGTACAAACTTCTAATTTTTAAAACAAATAAATGATGGGGATGAAAAGTACCACATAGGGAATACGGTCAATAGTATTGTAGTAACTCTATACGGTGACTATACTTACTGCAGAGAGGATAGCGTAAGATGTAGAATGTCAGATCACTATGTTGCACACCTGAAATTAATATAACATTGTATGTTAACTAGACTTCAGTAAAAAAAAGTGGACCCTCCTCTTCTGTTAGCTGCTTCTCCCTAGGATCCTTACTCTCAAACTATGAAAAATCTGGCCTTCCTAGCGCTCACATGTTCCAGGGAGATTGAACTGTTCTTAGCAATCACAGCCACAGTTAGAGGGCCTCTGGGGATTGTAACCCACACAGCTGTGGGTCTGGGAAATATTGTTCTGACTGTTTCCAGCCCAGGCCTTAAGCCTGAGTCACCTTTGGGACTATTATGCAAAGGATCACTCTCCAATCACAGGTCCAGGCATCTGGTCTCTTAGGGCTGTCGCAAAGGTGAAAAGTTGGAGAGACTTAGGCCCAGAAGAAAAAATCAATTTATAAGAGCATACCACGTCTTGGCAGGGCTCCTCCAACCCAGACTCAACAAAGTTATTAGGGTTTCCCCAACTTATGCCATGATGGCAGATAGGAATCTCTTCTTATGGCATTATAAACTATTCTAGAGTTATATACATCACACACACACACACACACACACACACCACATCGTCCACACACAAACACAAATCACAGCATATACATGCAAATGTACATACATACTTGATTTACATAGGGAGGAGGCAAAGGCCATGAGGATAGTCATCCATATGTTCACTGTGATTATTTTTTTTCATTGTGATTATTGATTGGGTTACTTATACTTCCTACTTTTTCAACAATAAACAGATTTTATTTGTGTAATTAAAACCCAACAAGCATGAAAAAGAAAAAAAGAAAACTGCAAGGAAAATGTTCAAATTCTAAAACTGAGAGCTTCAGTTTCATACGTAAGTACGAGGTTAAGGCTCATGAGTCTCCACTCCTGAGAAAACTCAGTCAAAATCTTATGAGTTTCCTTTGATGAGAACGTCAGAATTATAACAGACTCAACATTTCCCTGGAATTGCCCCCTTGATTATGTGTTAATACTGCCCTTAAACAGGTATTTAATAAGTTTGTTTCTATTTTTGTGTCCATTGTGTTGGCTTGAGTGTCTTTCCATTCTGTGGTGTTTTGTTGAGGGTTCCTGGAACAACTACAAACACACATCAGTAGATCTCCCAGTTAGAGAAGCCTTCTTGCCAGCTTTCACATAAAGGCTGGAAGCAGACTTGAAGTTTGGACCTCATTTCTCCTTCCATTCAAACTTTAGAGACATCCTCACATTGTTCTCAAAGAGAGCTAATTTTCTCTTTGTCTTCTTCTTATTTCAAAGAATTTGCCATCATTTGGCCAAAGCTCATATGTTTATGATGGAAATGTATTATTTTATGAATTCTCAGCCTAAATTTGCTTCTTTGTATGCAGGGAAAAAGCCAAGATCCCAAATAAACAGCTATTCTGTACAAAAGGAAAATCTGAAGTCAGTCTCTAATATTATGGAGCCTGGAGAGTTCTCCACGTGGTACTCGTTAGAGGGAGAATGAAAAGTCCAGAAGAGTAAGTATCTGCAGAGAGTGGGCATAAGGCAAAGCAAGTCGGCTTTCAGTTTCCTTCAAGAAGCAAGGGTTAGTTGTAAGAGATCCAGGAAGAGACAGGGTAAGAGCTTGCTTTGGGCAATCAAACAGATCTGGATGCAAATCCCAATCCCACCATGTATATTAGCTTTATGATCTTGAAGAAACTACTTAATGTCTCTGTGTCCTGATTTTCTCATCTGTAAAAAAGGAGTTCTAGTAGTATCTACTTCATAGTTCCTTTTTTCTTTGTGTGCCTTTTACATTTTTGTTTTGTTCTGTTTTGTTTTGGGGGATTAACTAAGATTTAGCCTGTAAAGTACCAAGCACCATATCCGGAACAGGTTCCTAATAAAGACTGGCCTTTCAAAGTCTGTCTGGGGGATACTTCCAGCCAACATGGAGTAACAGAACGAGATTTACCATCCTGCCTGGACAATTTAAAAACCAAAGTATATGAAGAAAATTTTTCGAGATATTGGACATCAGGCAATGAAGGACAATGATCCCCAAGAGATGAGAAACAAATGAACCGAGTTTTTTAATTTCCCCAGCTTCCTAGCTAGAAGGAGCTTCCAAACCGCAGAGCACAGACAGGAGCCCAGGTACAACTTGGCAATCTCTCTGTGTTAAGGAGACAGAGTTGAAAGTCTGAGGAGGACAAGGAATCTAGAGTTTCAGGGCAAAGGACTACAGAGGAGAAAGCTGCACGTAGTGAGAAATCTGGAGGTCAGCAGAGGGTCCCCCGGAATCTCCAGGTGAACGCCAATCAGTGCATGCATGTGAGGAAGCTGCCCGTGACCAGGAAAAGAACCATTTGGGAGGATTAAAGTGAACAGACCCCAAAGATCACACCAGGCCAACCATAGCTCTTCTTATCAGCCGGAGGAGCAAAACCTCATAATTCGTGGGCATGAGGTAGAGTACACAGAAGGGCTTTGTCTCAATAATGTGACAAAATTATCCCTACACTAAATGCTGCTTTGATATCACCTAGCAAAGCTTAAAAGCAAGCCCCAGAAGGATCAAACTGTTTATCAGGTAACTTAATTAACATTTCAGTTTCTATTGCTGCCTTAAAAATTACCCTAAAATGTAGTGGCTTAAAACAAAAATGAATATTATTATCTCACACAATTTCTGTGGACCAGAAATCTAGGAAAGACATGAATGATGTAGAGATATGTAAGCCAGGATTACCTCCTGGCAATCAGCAGCCAAAAGTGAATACTAATTGAGGTTTTTGATGCTTAAAGAGCGTACATGTAAAGCCTAAAAATGTAAATTTCTAGGAGAATATAGAGGAGAAAATATTTGTGACCATGGGTTAGACTAGGATCTTAGATAACATCAAAGGCATAAGCCTTAAAAGAACAAAAATTTATAATTTGATCTGTGTCAAAGTTGGGGATCTCTGTCCTTTGAAAGATATTATGTTTTTAAAGATTTTGTTTATTTATTTATTTATTTGATAGAGAGAGAGAGAGAGAGAGTGAGACAGCACAAACAGGTGGAGTAGCAGGCAGAGGGAGTGGGAGGGGTAGGCTCCATGCTGAGCCAGGAGCCCCATGTGGGTCTTGATCCCAGGACCCTGGGATCATGACCTGAGCTGAAGGCAGTTGCTTAACCAACTGAGCCACCCAGAGAATGAAAAGAAAATTCACAGATTGAGAGAAAATATTTTCAAATTATATATATGATAAGAAACTTGCATCCATAATTTATAAAGAATCCTTGAAACTAAACAATAAGAATGCAAACAAATGGAAACAGCAAAAAATTTGAACAGACACCATCAAAGAAGATATATGGATGACCAAAAAAAAAAAAAAAAAGAAGAAGAAGAAGAAGAAAAAGGAAAGAAAAGCATATTCTCGGCTTCATTTGTCATTAGTGAAATGCAAATTAAAATCACAATGAGATACTTCAACTACACAGAAGAGACTGACGATACCAAGTGTTGACAAGAACATGGCACAACTGGAACTCTCCATTGCCCAGGAGAATGTCAGATGGCATTCACTTTGGAAAATAGTTTGCTAGTTTCTTAAAATTTTTACTATTCAGCTACTGTATGACCCAGACGTTCCACTCCTAAGTATTTACCGAAGAGAAATGCAATCATATGTTCATACAAAGACTTGTACACAAATGTTCATAGCAACTTTATTTGTAACAGCCCCAACCTGGAAACAATCAAAATGTGAGTCAACAAACAAATTGTGCTATATGCACACAATGAAATACTGGTCAGCAATAAAAAGGAATGTACTATTGATACACACAATGGATGATCTCAAAATAATTATACTGAGTAAAAGAAGCTTGACCAAAAAAAAAGTACATACCGCATGATTCCATCTTTATAAAATTCCGAGAATGCAAATGAATTTATAACAGAAAGCAGATAAGTGTTGTCTGGGTGTGTGGGGAGAAGTGTGACAGAGGCGTCATAAGGGGCACAAGGAAACCTTGGGGGTTAATGGATATGTTCATTATCTTGATTGTGCTGATAGTCTCATGGGAGTGTCAAAACTGAGTCAAAACCTCATCGAATTGTACACTGTAAATACCTGCACTTTATTGTTAATTATATCTCCATGAAGATGTCTTTTTTTTAAGTAAAGTGTATTAATGTACAGTGGTATATTAGTTTCAGGTGTACAACATAGTGACTCAACAATTCTATACGTTACTCAGTGCTCGTCAGGTGTCGTCACCAAACATTATTACAGTATTGTTGACTATATTCCCCATGCTGTCCTTTACAGCCCTGTGACGTATTTATTTCGTAACTGGAAGTTTGTACGTCCTAATCCCCTTTATCTCCTTCAGCCTTCTCCCCACCCACCTCTCCTGTGGCAACCAGCAGTTTGTTTGTCTGTATTGAAGAGCCTAGTTTGTTTTGTCTGTCTCTTTTTTATTTGTTTGTCTGTTTTGTTTTTTAACTTCCACATATGACTGAAATCATATGGTATTTGTCTTTATACCACTCATTTCACTTAGCATGGTATCCTCCAGGGCCACTCGTGTTGTTGCAAATGGCAGGATCTCAATAAAGATAGTCTTGAAAACTCAAGTCTAGGGGCGCCTGGGTGGCTCAGTCAGTTAAGCGTCTGCCTTCGGCTCCGGTCATGATCCCAGGGTCCTGGGGCGGAGTCCATAACTGGGCTCCTTGCTCAGCAGGGGCCTGCTTCTCCCTCTGCCTGCTACTCCCCCCTGCTTGTGCTCTCTCTCTCTGACAAATAAATAAATAAAATCTTAAAAAAAAAAACACCTCAAATCTAATCTTAAAAAAAGGCTTGTGTGGGAAATAAAACCTATGCAATTTATTCACTGTAGCATTATTTTTATTTATTTTTATTTTTTGTAGCATTATTTTTAATACCAGAAAATTGAAATAAGCCATACCATTAATAAAGATCTGGATAAATATGCCATGGTGCATTCATACAATAAAATATATGCCATTGTAAATAAAAAAAGAACGAAGAATATCTCTATGTACTGATACCTAAAGATCTCCAAGAGACTCTGATAAGGAAAAACACAACAAAACAAAACATGGTGCAGAATACTCTCCTAGAGCCCTCATCTTGAGTAGACAATCTCATTCCCTTCCATAGATGCCCACTGGGGAAGTCTGCAGGTTCTAGAATACTGGGAAACTGTATCCAAGTGTCTGCTTAGAAATGTCACTTGATTTTGGATTCTGACATGTGCCCCCTGCAATTTAAACTAGAATTTCTGCTGATGACTCTGAAAAGGCTTATTTATTCAGGAATCCAGAACCAAGGCTTCACATCTTCTTCAACCAAGAATGAAAACGTAAGTGAAATAACTAAGCTTTAAAGATACAGACTCTCTTTAAGACCTTTTCCCCTAGTTTCTGAGACCTCTTGCTGAATTTCACAAAGCTTATTTCAGTTCCCAGTTTTCTGATGTATCTTGCTGAATATTTAGTCTTATAATAACTTCATAATAAGGATTAAAACTGTTAATTTCATAATATATATTAGAAATGTTTTGTCAGGGGCGCCTGGGTGGCTCAGTGGGTTAAGTGTCTGCCTTCGGCTCAGGTCATGATCCCGGAGCCCTGGGATCGAGCCCCACCCCACGTCAGGCTCTCTGCTCAGCGGGGAGTCTGCTTCTCTCTCTCCCTGCTGCTCCCCCTGCCTGTGCTCTCTCTGTCTGTCAAATAAATAGATAAAAATTTTTATTAAAAAAATGTTTTGTCAGGCATTTTTAACAAATAATAATCAACTACTCAAGACATTTGCAAGACATTTAGCTTTTCTCTTTCTCTGCTTTCCTCCTTCACGGCCCCATCCTCTCTTCTTTTAGGTCAAATATTAAATAGTGAATGTCGAAAGTCACTGGTGGGTAAACAAGGAAACAAGATAATTGTTATTTTTTTCAGACAACAATTATTTAGTGCTTGAATCCACGTGAAGATAAATGGTTAGCTGTGTTTGATCTTATTAAGTGAAAAAAGAAGGGCTATTGAAAGCATTATGCACTCAAAAATAAAGGAATTATTAAATCTCATTTGTAATAAAATGAAATCTGCACAACCCAGCTGAGAAATGTTTGCCCACGAATGGCTGCCTCATTGTGAGCAGATTGTTGCCTTCAGAGAATTTTAGACAACAATGGGTGAAGAGCTTTCTAAATATAATTTAAATATATATCTTTACATATATTTTTTACATATATGTCTTTATATTTATAGTTATATGTTACCCAGTGGTACAGTAACAGACCCATTTTTTTATCTGTGATTCAATTTCCTCTTGGTTGACTTGATCTGTCTAATAAGTTTGAAGTAATTGTGACCTTCACCATATCCCGAAACTGAACGAATTTGGCAAGAAATAAATAGAACTTTGATTTTCTCTTCATCCACTCATCAAGATTATTATTTGCTATTTGTTTGCTTCTTTATTCCTCTAGCTCAAAATCTGTTTTATTGGAAAGACATGTATGATGTAGAGAAATTTAAGCCAGGATTATCTTCTGGCAATCAGCAACTAAAAGTGAACACTAGTTAGTTAGGTTTTTGATGCTTAAAGAGCATTTGAGGAAAAGAATATTGCTTTGCCTTATTTCATTTGTAGAAAATTAAAAAGTCGAGCCTGGAAGATCATCTCCTGTGACACTTACCTTTTTCTTTCTCCGTGAATCTGGTGGCGGTGGCAACGTTTCAGCTGAGATGGCCCATACACAGTTTTGTAAAGGGACAATTCTGAGTTTCTTAAATGGATTTCTTCTTCATAAATAGCCCCTCTTTTTCTTTTAAGGAAACAAATTTCACTGGCTCTTCCAGATGTAAGAAACTATTTGTTTTGTACATGTATTCTTCCTAAAATCTTGTTGTTTCTATAATTTGGTTCCAGAGCCTGCTTCATGGGTGTGAGATCGGGGCCACGGCACAACCCTGCCCCCAACTCAGAGGGGCCCAATGCTTGCTTTAATACTCTACGGTCACCATATTGAAACTTTTGATAATTATTGAACAAGAGAACCCATGTTTTCATTTTGTACAAGGCCCCCAAATTATGTAGCAGGTCCTGCTCAGTTCAAGTAATCAATCATCAAAATTCAACTGGAAGAGGATCATGGGCCTTATAGAGTATAATAATAATAGAGAATATTTGTTGAGCATTACGTGCTGTTCTAAGAACTTTATGGGTACTAACTCATTTGAGCCTTGAGAAAACCACTGCAAGGTAAATGTTATCATTTGCCTCGTTTTGCAGATGGGGAAATTGAAACACAGAGGTTAATGAAATTAATCACTCACTCCATTAATGGAGGGACTAGAATTAGATCCTAGACAGCCTGACTCCTGGGTCTGCTATATTAAAGTAGTGAGAGCAGTTAAATAAAACTTCAGAATCACCTGGCTTCCATAACACAGCCCCTACCCCCAGAAACTTGTAAAGCCAGTCTTATTTTGTGTTTCTACTTCCCCTGCTCCCCCACCAGTTTCAGACTTTATCTGGGTAACCATTGTACTGTGGATGTTTTATTTAGCAGAATTTATAGGATGCCCCCATTTCTTTGATCCATGAAGTATCCCATCTGCAGTATACCCATGTACCAAAGAATCACATTTTAATTCTTCTGGGGGGATCCATGTGACCTTCAATGCATCTGGGAGGTTTAAGGTTGTTTTCCGAACTCATATATTTGCTAACCCAGGAGATACTCTTACTTTTTTTACTTAAGATGGGCTCAGTTCCTTGGCTGAACTAAAACTGCATTTTGCCCCATAAAACTTGCTCCAACAGACTTCTAATTAGTTTGCCTTCTGTCAGCAATGAGGAAACCAGCTTCTGGACACTAATATTTTTCAGACAGGGAAGGTCATAAAATCTGGCAGTTAGCATCTATGAATAAAAACAAAGAAAGCAGAAAGGAATTCCCGTTTTGCGAGACATGTCCATAACTCACAGCCAAAACATCGATGCAATAAGTGATTTATTTAAAAATATTTTTAAACAAAGAAAAAAAGTGTAGCATAAAGACCTCATTGGAAGGAACATGACTGAAGATGATTGCCAACATACACCCGGGAAAGACACTGAGAAGAGTTAAGCCTGGTGGCTGTGAGCTCTGTAGCCTGAAGACCTGGCTTTAAATCCTGGCTCTACCACAGAGTGATCTGCCCTGGGATGTCCATCTGGTTTCTGAGACCTTACTCCCAATGACAGATAGAGCTCACTTTTCACTTAGGCACTTCTCAGGAAGGGAGTCTTTGTTTCTTGCTAGTATGTCCTGTAAGATATTTACTGTGGCTTTATGATGCTGGAATTGGTTGTGCCTCTAACCTGAGCGTTACTGTGTCTGGGCTCCCTGTGCAGGGAGCAATTCGGGCCACCTGCAGAAACGGGAAGTTATAGTTAATTCCTTTGTTGACAAGAGTCACTTTCCACTGAGAGTCTAAGCCGAAAACAATGCTGCATTGTGAAATCATGCATCACTTCTGGTCAATGTTAGGAAATATCCCCCCATATATACACACTGCCCCTTAGCAGCCATATATTTGATATCCACTACCAGGTAGACTCATATTTCCAAGGAATTTAAGGTGTACCATGAACACATGAAGCCTCAGGAAGCCATCCCCCTGAAGCATCAATTCACTCAAAGACCTAGGAAGGAAACATACATTTGGCATTTTTATATTCTCATACATAGGAATCTGAATGATCAAAATCTGACATCGATAGAGTAAAGAAACCACCAAATGTGCAGGGTTGGTTCTCTTCCATTCAATCCGATTCCCCAAATTTATAGACTTAATATATCTCATCCCTTGACCAGCAGAACAATTAGGAATTGTTTAGGGGCTCTGAAGATAAAGTTGCAGCTCTCAAAGTTTCACACTTGTAAAAGATACTTTTGGCTACCTTTTCAAACCAGGCAGGCATGATATGATAAGATTGCATGTTAATTCTTTCTTATGTTATTAGACATTTCCATGAAAAATGTGAGAAAAACACAGATCTGGTTTATCCTATGTACTGTGGGTACTCTCGAGTCTCACAACACCAAAGAAGGTAAACACTAAAAAAAAAAAAAAAAAAAAAGAAGGTAAACACTAGAATTTTCAATCTATAGGAAACCTTAGAAACTATCTCAGCTACGGGTTCTTCCAGCTGTACCTAGGAGCCCCAGTAGAGGATGAGGTGAGGCCAAGAGGGAACAGCTCACCCTCCCCCGAATCAATCCCTCTGCCATTGCCCCTTGCCCCCATCAATCACATCGAGAGGCTCCACTTTGATCTGATTTTTATTTGTCTAAGATTTCCAAGTAAGATATGATTTAAGGGAGAGCTTCTCAGGAAAAAAAAAAAGAGAGAGAGAGAGTTGAAAGTAGCCAATGTGACCCTAATTTTTTATTTATTTTTTAATATTACTAAAGTCACATTATGCCCAGCTCAGTCCTGCCCATCCCAACCTGAAGCCAGTAAGCATTCTGCTTTAAGGCTAGGCAAGAATCTTCGGTTTCATTTATGTTGTTATCACCAGGATTCTTTGACAAAGCATTATGGTCAATTAGCAAGTTGAGTGAATTTAAGAAAGTATTGCTTCCTGCTCATTTATTTCAGTTGGTGTATGATTGTCCATCATTAGGAAAATGTAGGTGTGGCCCTTCCTTCCTTTGAGAAACAGCCATCACCCTTCTGCCCTCCCCCAGGCTCTGCCCCAACTTCAGAGCCTGGACTCGGACAGCATGTGATCAATGGAGTGTTTCCCTAAACTCCAGTCAGACATATGCCATTTTTACGCTTTTCATTATAGCTACATGTCCATTGCTGTTTCATTTATTTAACATTTTCTTTAAATCAGTGCACATCTTAATGTTGCCCATGCCCTAAACAATAATATCCATTAAATCATGGGGGAAAAATGTGTCTTTTTACTGACACCTTAAAATAAATACAGAATCATGAAAATAAAAAAAACTCTGCCAATTTTCTGGGCCAGATCATCTTGTGGAGCATGTTTTGGGAAACACTGATTGAATTCAGTCAGTCAGCAGAGTCACCGAATCCCTGTTCTCCACCAGACAGTGTACCAGGCGTTAGACATACAAAACTTAGTGAGGGGCCATGGTGAGTGTGTTTTTTCTGCTTAGGTGATTCAAATAGTACTGGGGTCCCAGGTGCCTAAAAGAGTTTCTTTGTCCCCATTTTTTTGCCCAATGAAAACACGTGCCTTTAAGAGAATCAATTTCAGTATTGTGGCTGTGTTGCTTTGCGGGTTTTTCATTTGTTTGTTTTTGACCCAGGCATGTTACCATTATTCACAGCAAAGAGACACTGGCATTGGAGACTCCTGTCTGAAATGAGAAGGGGTTGCATGCTCCGAAAGCACTTTTGGGAAGAAAGAGAATGCCCAAACCGCCATGAGCGAGGAGCGTAAGTGGTTGTTACGGATTGAATGCGTGTGTCCCCCAAAATTCATATATTGAAATCGTAACCCTGAATGTGATGGCATTAGGAGGTGAATAGGTCATCTGAATGGAATTAGTGTCCTTATAAAAAAAGACCCCAGAGAGCTCCCTCACCCCTCCTCCTTGTGAGGTTATAGCAAGATGGCCGTCTATGAACCAGGACGAAGGCCCCCACCAAACATGGAATCTTGTGGCATCTTGATCTTGGACTTCTGTGAGAAATAAACGTTTGTTGTTCAAGTGATCCGGTCTATGATATTTCTGTTATAGTCGCCAAATGGACTAGGACAGTAGCCCAAACCGCCCCCCCACTAGCTCCACTTTGATGCACAACAGCATTTGCCAAACTGTTCAAAGTATTAAGCAAAATGATAATAACTATTATATCATTATAATTATTCTTAAAACGATTCCCTGGGTAAACAAGTGGGAAACACTGGATTAGTAAAAAATTAAATGCATTTCTTTACTGGGAAACTGCTCAGAGCTTTTATTTGCTAATCGCATTCAGCTTTCCAAGAGAGGAATATGGTTTGCATTGTTTCTCACTAATTATCTGGCCGTGGAGCACGTTCTTGAGCATCATTTGATGGGAACTGTGTTACATGGAATACACTTTGGACAGTGTTATTCTGGAAACATCCGAAGCAGTATTGGAGAAATGGAACTTCATTGAGAGTTCACACCTCCTGGCTGAATTTAAGAAGTGGGATAAGGAGAGAAATGCTGGATTATGCAGCACACCCAGAGCCCCTCGGGAGATAGAAAGAGCTTCACCTCACTCAGCGGACTCTCCCACACCTGGGGTCAAGAGAAGACAGACAAGGGACGTCAGCTACACAACACTTAGCTTCAACAGCTGATGGTGTTTGGGCTTCTTCCCTTGGAATATTTGAAGTACTGAGTCAATGAAAATGATTCTAAATATTTTCTTAGGGCTAAGACTGTAAACTCAGCTACAAAACTGGAAAATTTTCAAACCTATTTCTCCGTAACGTGGGTGTTTGGGATTTTTAAAAATACTTTTCTAGTAAATTGCGCACTGCTTGTCCACAGAAGTAAACAGCAGCGTAAGGCCCTTGGTGCGTGCGATGTAAGACCGTTTCCCTTCAAACGTCACTGAACGTCTGCAGCCAAGTACAGCACAGCATGTGTGCCCTGTTTATTCCCAGGGCAGCCGCTACCCTTATTCCTGCCAGCAAAGATTATGAGTCATGTTTGGGTGTCTTGGGGCTTTGTAAATGGTGGTAAATTGAGTCCAATTTTCTTTTTCCAGTAGAATTGAGCAACAAAAATCATTGCTCTTGAAAACAAGAAGTTAGAGCTTTTCAACGTGCTCACGGGGCATGTGACAAGTTTATAGGTTCCTTTCACAAGATCTTCCATATTTTAAGGTCCATGTTTTCCCAGTGCAGACTTGGCTGCCAACTTGAGTGATTCCTGTATTCTTTTAGTCTCTCTGGATTAAAATCATGGGCTCTGGTCAAGTTCAACTTTCCAATTCAAATCTCCAACTAAATGAAAGAAAATGTGCCAGTGATATGGTCAGCTAAACCTGGGAAAAGGGCCAAAAGGTCATGGATGAGGAGTGACCTCATAGGGGTAGGTAAGAAGCCAACTTCCATTATCATCAGTTTGGTAGATTGTCTGGGAGGAGGGGCTGAAATGGTTCCAATGATTCCTCTCTCTATATCCATGCCTTTTGCAATGTGATGGCGGTGCAGTATTGCAGCTCCTATCATCAAAAGATGCAGCCTGTTTCCCCAGTCCTTGGATCTGGGCTGGCCTTGTAACCGGCTTTGGCCAATGGGATGTGGAAGAAGTGTCAGTGTATGGGTCCTTGCATATTTGCCTTCACTTTGACCCTGACTTCACCGTGTGAACAAGCCTGAGTTAGCCTGATGGAGAATGAGAGGACACATGGCCTGTGGTCAGTCAGCCCAGTCGGACCAGTTGTGACCCCAGCTGGTATCTGTGATACTTGGTTCAAGAGCCCCCATGTGACAAAGCCTAGCCCAGAAGAGCTTGTTGATCTGCAGCTGACTGTAGATGCATGAACGAGCCCAGCTGAGGTCAGCCAGCCCTGACCCAAATCATCAGAACCTCCCAGCTACCCCATCAACATGTGAGCAACAGTATAGAGTTAATGAATTAAACCACTAAGGTTTTGGGATGGGGGGCTTGGTATGCAGCAGTAACTAACTGATACAAACATAATCACCATAATCTCTTCATCATCAATAATCATCACTCATTTTAACATTTTTTTCCATATAGTCTTTCACCTTACCCCCAGTTTCTGCTATTATTAACATTCTGCATTAGTATGGTACCTTGTTACAATCGATGAGCTAATATCACTACATTATTATCATCTAAACTCTGTTGTTATATTAGAGTTCACTGAGTTGCACATTCTACCTGTTTGACAAAGGTATGATGACTTGTATCTGCCATTACAGTAGCATACAGAATAGTTTGGTTGCCCTAAAAATCCCCTATGCTCTACCTATTCGTCCCTCCTCCCCCCGCCACCCACCCTGAACCCCTGGAAACCAATGTTTCGGTTTTAATGACCTTTTTACCATCTCCATGGTTTCATCTTTTCCAGAATGTCCTGTAGTTGGAATCATAAAACGCATATCCTTTTCTGATTGGCTTATTTTAACATTTTCTATGTCTAGCACGGTGCTGTTTTTCCTAAATTAACTCACTTAACACTGCAGGGTGCTGTTTCTTGCTCAGTTTACAGCTAAAAGAACCAAACTCATAGATGCTAAATTAGCTGGCCCACAGACACACAGCTAATGAGCGCTAGAGTTTGAAAAACTCAGGTCTTCCTTACTGTAGAGCCAGAACCCTTCCTTACCACAGGAAAAGTGGTGAAGTGGTGACGTGAGGCCACAGTCTGCCTACAGCTTTGTCTCATTTGACTCACCTACTGTTTTAAATACCAGAAAAATTTTAACTTTTCTTTTAAAAATGGTAGGGTATGGCAATTGTAGGCCTGGCTTCTCAAACAGTCAGTCGTCTTAGTCAGTTTGGGCTGCTATAACAAAATACCATCGACTGGATAGTTTAAACAAGACTATTATTTCTCGCATTCTGGAGGCTGGAAGTCCAAGATCATTGGGGCATGAGATTATACTTCCCTAGAGTCTTCACCTCTCCCTATTGTATTGGATCTAGTCCTATTCACTTATTTACATGATCTCTCTTTTCACTGTTCTCTCCACAAGCAATGCTATTGACCCCGGCTAGGAGTCTTGCAGGGTCTCAGGTCTTAGGTCTTAGAATAAAATGGTAAGTTAGATATCTTGCTGCCTCTGGACAGTGCTGAACACATGGGAAGTCCTGATGTCGAGTAGGAAGAACTTTAAATATTTGATGGGCTGGACTTCCTTAAAAACTTCTGCTCTGAAGAAGACAGTATCAAGAGAATGAGAAGACAGCCACAGACTGGGAGAAAACATTTGCAAAAGACACACCTGATAAAGGACTACTATCCAAAATACACAATAAATGCTTAACACTCAACAACAAGAAAACAAACAACCTGATTTCAAAAATGGGGCAAAGACCTTAACAGAAACCTTCCCAAAGAAAATATACAAATGGCAAATAAGCCCATGAAAAGATGGTCCTCATCACATGTCATCAGGGAAATGAAAACTAAAACAACAATGAGATATCACTAGACACTTATTAGTCAAAATCCAGAACACTGACAAAAGCAAATCCTGGTGAGGACATGAAGCTACAGGAGCTGTCATTCACTGCTGGGGGGAATGCAAAATGCTACAGACACTTGGGCAGTGTCTTATTACACTAAACACACTCTTACCATAAAACCCAGCAATCACACTCCTTGGTTGGTATTTACCCAAACAAGTTGAAAACTTATGTCTACACAAAAACCTGCACACAGATGTTTATAGCAGCTTTATTCATAACTGCTAAACCTTGGGAGCAACCAAGATGTCCTTCAAGGTGAGTGGATAAACTGAGGTACCTCCAGGCATGGGGTATTATTCAGTGCTAAAAGGGAAAGAGCTAGGGCCCGACAGGCTCCCTGCTCAGAGGGGAGTCTGCTTCTCCCTCTCCTTCTGCCCCTCCCCCCGCTTGTGCGTGCTCTCTCTTTCAAATAAATAAATCAAATCTTTAAAAAATAAAAATAAAAAAATAACAGGAAATGAGCTATCAAACCATGAAAAGGCATGGAAAAACCTTAAATGCATATTACTAAGTGAAAGAAGCTAATATGAAAAGGATGTACCTACTGTATGTTTCCAAATATCTGACATTCTGGAAAAGACAAAACTATGGAGACAGTAAAAAGACCAGTAGTTGCCAAGGGTAGGGGATAGGGAGATGAATAGACAGAGCACAGAAGATTTTTAGGACAGTGAACATACTCTGGATGATATTATTGTGATGAATACATGTCATTACACATTTGTCCAAATCTATAGAATGTACAACTCCAAGAGTGAACCCTAAGGAAAACTATGGACTTTAGGTGATTGTGCTATTTCATTATAGTTTCATCCTTGGTTAAAAAAAAAAAAAAATGTACCATTCTGGTGAATGATATTGATAACGGGCAAGGACACAGGAAATCAGAGCCGGAGATGATAGTGAATTGCAGAATCTTGGAAGGATATTGAACTTTATTTGAGGTCTTTTTGGGGGAGTCTAGGCCACTCTCATCCAGATCATAGGGGTCCAGGAGACCCCAGATAATATCCAAGCCTTTGTGTTTAGTCAAGAATTTCCCACTGAAATCTCCCATCTGGTTCCATTTGCCTGTCCCAGGCAAATGCAAACCACAGGTATTTGACCCTAATTGAGGGACAGGGTGTCCAGACAAAATGAATGTGTAAGTCATGGTATGTATATTTTCCCAGGAGTCTCTGCAATTAGAGAGCTTTGTAATTCAAAATTGGCATAAGTAGTTGTATGAGAGAAAAAGGAATTTGTTTGAGGTTTCTAGATGAGGTATGAATAACATGAATCCTTAACTTGCACCGAGCTTTTACTGAGTTTTACTTTTAAAAATAATGTCTTCAGAATGCAAGACATTTTGTCATTTTGACCCGGTGGAAATTTTTATCTCAAGCTCTTGACACCGAGGACTCTTTCTACAGATGTTTTAATTAGAATGAAATCAATATTGATGAATTTTCATAAACCATTTTTCAGAGCGAATACAATTAAGCCATTATATTAGTTAGGAATTATATTCAGCTGTGGGTAAACTGAAACCTGAAAAAAATAGTATATTGGTCACACAAGAGTTTATGCTGTCGTGGAAAAGAAGTCTGGAGATAGGTTCTCCAAGGATGAGACTGTGATTCCATGAAGTCATCAGGACACCCACCTCTCCCACTGTCCTCCTCCTCCATCCTCAGCCTGTGGTTCTCATCTTTAAGGACCCATTCTAGCGAAGGCTGCTGGGAATCCAGCTATGACAGCAGGATAAAGGAAGAGGAAGGGCTAGTTACCTCTTCTTAATGAACCTCTTCAGAAATCCCATCTCCCGGCTCTACTTAATACATCATTGGGCGGATCACAGACACAGGGCTACGCTAGCAGCAAGGTAAACTGGGAGATGTAGTTTCTCAGCAGGGTACCTCACCCAGCGTTCCCCTGAGAAAGTGGGGAAAACAGGTATGGAAGGCCACCTTTAATCTAACCACACCAGTTTCATTTTTGATTAATTTTCTATTCGGCACCATTCAAAAGTTCCATTTTTTTTCCATATTTCATTTTACTAAAATTATTTAGTCAGCATTAATTCCTTTTTATTTGAAATTTACAATGGAAATTTCATTCACTCCTATGTTTTAGTCCATAACTAATTTTACCAGATACAATTTATGCCATTGTGAGATTTCTTCTGTGTATATTATTTCTACCAAAGTAAAACTTTCTAATATCAAATACTGCACTTTTAAATTATCGCAAGAAAATTTTATTCTACTCCTAGTGATATTGGGGAGAGTACAAATAATATTCCCCATGACTTTTTAAATCTCAGAATGTTTAAAATTACAATTCCTACCCCCGTCATTTTCCTCAAAGGTAACCACTATTAAACACTTCTTGTGTATCCTTCCACAAAAAGCTAAATGTATATTATATTTATTTCTTAGCGAATCTGGGAGAAAATAGAGACTAATTTGGTAAGAGAGAACATTAGAAAAGTAAAGAGGAGAAGGCTAGAGGAGAGACCCACAGAAGGAGTTTGACACAAAGAAGCCCAAGCAGACAGGAAGGGCAAATAAAGGAAAAGCCTGCTCCATCAGTCCAGAGGGTTGCAAGGTGAGGACGGTGAGGCAGGGCTTGGGGAGACAGAAGGTCAGAAATGTGCCCATCTCCCTACCCCTGTTTAGGAAGAAAGTACAGTAGGGAAGTCCGGAGGACCTCTTGCTTTACAGGCCATTTGGACCTAGCTAGAGACTGCGAGCAAGGTAACCCTGTATGTACTTTTGGTGGCCTCCAAGACAACACACAGAATGCTCAGGCAGAGAGGGGATTCACTTTGCCCTCCTGAGCCCCCCTTGTTTTCTGTTTCATGAATGCTAGATTGACCAGCTGGTCTGCCATGTGCCTACCTTCTTGGGACAAACAGATACACCCACTGCCCCTACTACAGGCTAGACAACTGGACCAAGAACTGGATGGACCCATGGCAGGGACTCCCAAAGGAGGACGGGGAAGAGGGAAGACAGGGATGCTCTAGATCCTCTAGATCCTGAACTGTCTGAGCAAGACTAGGGACTACATATGTAAAACTCGCAAACATCAACAGAGATGCCAGCAGAACATTCAAGGACAGGACCAGGCCATCCATACCTCAGGGAACACAAGCTGTACATGCCCAAAGTCTAGCACAAGGTCACAAGACCCCTTTCCTATAAGACCATGAGGTTGTGGAAGCCTGTCTTCCACACACTCGGGTGCCATCCTGAAGAAGAGTAGAGGGAAGAAGGAAGAGATCTGAAATACTAGGAAGTTATTCCCTGAGACACTGGATTGACCATGAATAATTTTAAATCATGGAATCAGGCCAAGTTTTAAACTGGACTAAATCAGTTCCCATTCCCCAAAGGAGCTAGAGATGAGAGGAGCTCTTGAGGCAGAACTTACCAGTTGTATTTAACTCCATAAACTTTCTTTGTGTGTAGGATTAAGGAGAGACCATTTGTGACTTCACCAGAACTGGTAAATTCTTTAATAATCTGTTGGCCAAAATGTTCTGTTTCCTTCCGTAACTGTTGTCTCATGTGAGTCTCACTTGAGGTAGGCCTGGGGACATTGTTACCTCCATTGACAAATAAAGACTAAGTGGCTCATAAAATAGGAAGTAGCGGAACTTCAAGAGCCCAATTTCTCCAGCTAGTTCTCTTTTCACTGGGCAAGTGAACGTGAGGCTCCAGATTCTCCACCAAAGACCAAAAAAAGACAGTTTTTCAGGGATAACAGACACATTCTGGGCACTGCTCTCTAGATAGGCTGAAGTTTCTCTACTCCAGCCAAAGAGTAAGTTTTTGGACAGAGAGGGCCCCACACACCAAGGCCTGGGAGAAACAACCAAGCTGCCCCCTATCTCGGTGTTCCGTTCTTCCCAGGCATCCACAAATTCTGTTAAAGCTCCAGACCGTGTTCCTCATTTCATTTTGTGCCAAGGACAATTTATTTGTGGCTTCCCCAACTCCCATGAGACCTCACTGTACCTCCGTTGATCTGATTTAATTAAAATCAAATCTTGAAAAAGCTCACACACAGTCCTTGCCTTACAACAATGTTCACTGTTCGTCCTTGCTAATTTACTGGAAAACCATACTGAAGCCCCGTTGAACCCACTGACCGAAGACTCAACCATATGATCATCCAAACACTCATTTCTCACTTCCTACACTAGTTAAATAGCCAGGTTCAGGTTCACAGGAAGCTCCAAGATCTCATGAAACTTTTCCAGGGTCCAAAGATGTGAGCTGAGTTTCCTTTAAGATGCACTGGAAACCTAGCATTGAAATGATGTGTCTAAATCACACTCTCTCACTCTGCAGGCTCCAGCTGCTCCAGTTTCATGAGGATGACTTCTCAGGGCCTTCAGATCTTATTTCACATGAAGCGAAGTCTGGTCTTGATTAAAGTTGCAGCGAGGGAAGCATATGGCAGTCAGAGAGGCAGAGGCTGGGTAATGAGCCCCTGCAGGTCCACACTGAGGAAAGTAAGAGCCCATATACTGTCTGCCGTTCATTGAAGTTGGGCTCCAAATGAAACACGAGCTTGCACATTCCCTGTGTTTATATATTTGAGTTAATTGAGTTCTTAATTATTAAAAGTGATCCCAGCCAGGCAAGGGATTTAGTGAACTAAGTATTAAAATAACACATCATTGAGACAAATTTTCTCCAAAGTTCCCCTGATACAATAAGTCTGGAGAGTCGTTGCTGTCATATATTTTTATAGGAAGGGAGGGCTAGAGCTGAGCGCATTCTAATTTCACTAAGCTTTTGCATCTGCAGAGTGGAAGGGATAATGCCTTTAGCTTTTGAATTCTGTTAGGACCAGACAAAACATTTCTTTTCGGAAACACTTCCATTTGCTGCGAGAACCAGCCATACAAAGAGGAAATGGAGCCTCTCTTCCTGTCATCAAAGCTCCAGGCCAGACCAGACCAGAGATTGCACCAGTCACCTCTATAGACATAGCATGGGGAGAGTCTTTGCACAGGGATCTCATGACAGAAGGGAGAGGGACAGGGGTTTTGTCCTAAATGCTGAGGAGCTCTTTATGCTGTGGGAGAAAAGACCTAGAGGTAAAGTTCCCCTGTTTCATAAATGTTTTGCTTTTTTTGGTATAATAGTGTAGAATATTCTAAAATAGAAGGATAGTACCGCAGCAGGGCACTCCTGTTTTTTAAGATGTCTGCTTCCTTTCCTGTTAAAACAATGTGCTATTCAGTCATTTTTCCTCTGCACAATTTTGAACCATTGCTTTTCAAAAATGCTCCTTCTAGAGAAAGAGCAGTGATGTGTTTTCACCGCAGCCCATAGGAGAAACAGGTTTGGCCTGGTACCCTGGACAATCTACAGTGGGTTTTCCTTGGCTAACCGTGCCCTGCCTTCATGGCAGCTTTTCCCAAGTAAAACCCCAGGATTCCTAGAAGTGCCCACAGTGACAAATGCCGGGGAACTGAAGGCCAGGAAACTGAAAGCCTGGGAACCAGAGAAAGGAGCCCCATCACTATGGGAGGAAGGAACAGGGCTGGAGGGGCGCATGCAGGGAAGTGAGGTGCTCAGCATCTTCAGCGAGAGAGACAGCTGCAACTTTGATGTTCTAAGGCAATCTGGGTCCTCAACACATTTATTTAGCACCTGCTCTACATGATTTCAAACTTAGTTCTCATGTAAACATCCCATTTTATCCATCAAGAAAGTGAGTCTCTGGGAACTTAACAGACTTGCCCAAGTTCACAAAGGAACCACAGGGACAGTCGGGATTCCCATCCCTTTGTCCAGAAGCCCAAGACCTGGACACTCGTTCTACAGACCAAACAGCCTGATAATGCTGCCCAGAGGGTCAAGAGTTGGCTCTCCTAGAGCGATGGAGTTACTCAGGCTCTGCAAGTCTGGGGGCTGGGCTGGGGGAAAGAGACAAGGGGAGCTGGACAGTTTGGTTGCCACCTCAGAGGTACCGGTTATTTGATAGTTATTACCCACCCCTCTTATCTACCTATTTTCACTCCTACCAAGGCTTCCCCTTCCCTCTCTCTCCATCACCGTCCCCCCATTCAAATACATCACTCTCACTCACCCAATCACCTCTCTCCCTCCTCCCAGTCCCCAAAGGGAGCTCCCACCTGCTGGCAAGATAGCCTAGTTTGCAACAAGGGATTCTTCCTGGTTAGGGTCAAATCCCAAAAGAGAGAGAGAGGAAGGGAGAAGGAAGAGAAGATAAGGAACCCAAACTGACGCCATAGTGTCTTCAAGATGATGCCTCAATAGGAGTCAGCAGGGGCCAGGCGGTCACTTTAGGTCCTCCTTCTGTACCTTCTTGTTCTTGACACATCTCCCTACAAGGCCCTGTGTGTCTCTGCAGAAACCAGGCCGTGCAGAGCCCTGGCTAGTGGCATTCCTCTACCCCCAACACAGATGGAGGAATAGCCCTGCAGATGAGGCTGTTCCTCTCATGTGAAGAACACTCCCTGTGGGGCAATGGTGGGAGTTCTCACCACCTTAAAGTCTTTGGGGTGGGGATTCAGGAGATTGGGTGAAGTCTCCCGCCCCCTGAGACGTGGGGCCGCCCTGAGACCTGTCCGAAACCTCCCAAGCTCTGTACCAGACTGCCTGAGCACAAAACGGCCCCTGAGCAAGTTTGTGCTGACACGGGTGTGAGGGCCAGTCTCTCTTCTGTCTGGCTGGCAGGAAGGGAGCCCTCAAATCACCTCTCAGAAAGCCAGGACCACCCCCTCCCAACACTTCGTCTGACATCAAGGGGGTGAACCTCTGGGGAGATTTTTTTCTCTCACAGGAATCACTGCAACCTCCTTCTAAAGTTTCTGGCCTGAGGGTTATTTTTCAACTGACATCAACTCAACAAGAAGGCTACTTTTCTAAGGAGCAAATGTTTCACTTCATGAGGCATGAGTGATTTCTGTCAAAGACTCATGGCCTGGGTAGAGTCTCTCTGGACCCTCCTTCTCTGAGGCAGGTTTCCAGCTTCAAGGCAAACTTCAAATGTTCAAAGTCAAATTGCCCACAGCCCAGTCTCCAGCCTTTATCAACACACCCTTGTATGTGGTAGACATGCGTTCACGTGCTTAACGTGGCATGGACAGAATCTCTCCCTCGGGCTGCTTCTGGAAGGTCTGTCTGCTGATCAGAAGGCAGAAGAGGAAGGAGCCCAGTGGAAAAAGCCGTGTTCTCGTGTCTGTCAGCTCTGCTTCCCTCCTTAACTGTAGCCCCTCCACTTTGCTCAGAGCCTCAGCAGTCCACTGCTCTCAAAGCTTAGCCAGAGGAAAAGTGATGAAGTAAGTAACCCAGCTCTCTTCCCTCAATAAAACCTAAGGAGATATTCTATTTATGGAGGCAGCACCATACTGTCCCCCGTTCCATTTCCACATTCTTTGGCATGGCTCGCTGGTAGCTCTGAGACATGGCACACAAAGCTGCCTTCGTGGCTAGAATTCCCCCAACAGACAAATGTGGTGGAGTTGGGGCTAGCACCGAACTTAGGACCGTCTGCCTGGGATGCTGGGAGCGGAACTGTGGAGAGCACTTCCTTTGTCAGTCGAGATTATCGCTGAACATGGGCAAGAAGAACAAGAGGCTGTGGGGCCCATGCAGGCTGACCACACCCTCTAAAGGTCTTGGTTGATAGACAAGCTTCATATTTTCCTTCCCTACATGTGATTTTGCTCAAAGACTTGAGCCGCACCCACACTTATTTATAACTCAATTTTTTTCACTGTCTAAAAGCCTAAGGGAGTCTAACAAAATGCTGATTTTTCCTAAAGCTACTTACAGTACTTTTTAAAAATAGCAGACATTAAATTGTTTTATTTTGGGGGTGACCTTGCTTTGCTGATACCCTAGTTCGTGTGAAGTCTGACCAGTGGCAGCCCAGGATTGATCCTGGTCTTCTTTCCAATTGCAAAACTCAAAAGAGAACGTCGCTGCTCTGGGTTACAAGCATACACAGATCTGCAGGTTCATGGGAAGAAGGAAAAAATAAGCCTTCTTTTGTTTTCAGTAACTCTATTACCATGATTAAGAATATTTAGAAATAAACAACCTCACTTAAATGTATTTACTGCTCTTGGGAAAGCAGTGTTCCAACAGAGGAGGCTTACTGGGACCTTGGGATTATCTCCAAGTGGAATGTCTTTTTGAAGTTTCTTCATAAAATTCTCATTGTTTTTCAAAGCAGAGAGCGCTCAAGTGCTAGTGTATGTTGCACCATCCTGCAAGTGCTAGAATATTAACTCCTAAGGCAACTCTCCAGTGTATAAAGTCTAAAGCCAAACAAGACACATATTTCAGAAAGCTCCATCCAAGAAGGCACAATGGAATCGCGTCCAGTAATTAACAAACCTCCATTATCTTAGACTTTCCCAAGGAAGTATCTATCTTAAGATGTTCTCTTTCAGTGTGAGTGTGATTCTGTTTTGCTGAAATAAAACAGTTGCTTTGTTGAATCTCTTTAAATTATTATCCCCTGTCCACTTAATTAGAAATGCCTTTTAGGTCCACCAGCATGATTGGCATATACCGGACTGGCAGTTCCATCCCTCAGCCTATATAGGTCTGAAGCATGTCTGGGAGTAAAAAGGAGGTAATATTGATTAGATCCATGTAACACAATTCATGTGAATAGAAACTGAAATTGGGCAAGTCCTCATTATTTCTTTTTTTCTTAAGATTTTATTTATTTATCTGAGAGAGAGAAAGTGCACAAGCAGGGGGAGAGGCAGAGAGAGAGGGAGAAGCAGGCCCCCTGCTGAGCAGGGAGCCCTACGCAGGGCTCAACCCCAGGACCCAGAGATCATGTCCAGAGCCAAAGGCAGACGCTTAACCAACTGAGCCACACAGGCACCCCCTCATTATTTCTTAGATCCCACATTTTTCACTTTTGTGGCTTACAGAGAAAAGGTGCTGATGAATGCAACTTCATCTGATACAGGATACTTTCTAGCTTGGGTTTGGTTTTGTTTCTAATCTGATTTACTGAAAAAGTATTGATCACAATGAGACCCTTTCATCGAAGCCCAGTGATACTAGCCATACTGAGCTTGTTTGCAGACAATACATAGCAAGCATTCAGAACCCAGGAGACTGTACTATCAACGTCATCCTGTCTTTACTTAAAATGCTGACAGTTTGTTCATCATAGATTTTTTTTCATTAACTTTGATTTTTTTAAATATTGCGTTAAAATATTTTATTGCTGAGGTTTTTTGGTACCCAATGCAACTGCATTACTCACATCACCCTAGTCCAGATCCTGGTGCATACTTCTCTTCCTAAGGAATCTCAGAAGAAATGCAGAAGTCCCATTTAGAGAATACAGTTTATATTCCCTCAGCAGGGGAAAGCAAAAATGGTTCTGACAATCTCTTCTTATATGAGGCTTTCCAAGAACTTTGAAGATGCCATTGAACCAATGCTAAAGCCTCCCCCTTTCACCCAGCTCCACTGTGTACTCTTGGACAATGCACAATTCTAGGGGACACTGCTCTCATCAGAGTCTAATCAGTGCTCCCCAGTGTTACTGTCAGTCCACAAGCTGTTGGTCATAGGTCCACCATTAAATAAAGAGCTTGCATCAGAATCTAAATCAACTGTGTCCCTAAGCACACTGGTTAATCCAATTAATTTAAATAGCAAGACTTTGTCAATGAAGGAATCAGTACACTGATTTATAAGTTCTTTGGAGTTCTTTGAAGACAGGCACTTTGAGTAGCGGCAATCCCAATGGGAGGGTCTCCCTCAGATTATGGAAAGCATAGCCGAACGTGGACATTCTGTTTTCCTCTCCTACCTTCTTGATAGATGCATCTCCAATAGCAAAACCAACAGAAAGATCTATTCAACCTCTCCTTTAATCCTCACCCCCTTTTCCTTACATCTTCAACATTTGCAACTTTCCCTTTCCTGGATTGGCTGTGAGGTAAAGGTTCTATGACACGGTTCTGGTTAAGAGAGAAAGGTACCTTACCCAGGAGGACTTCTGCAATCCTGATACCCATACACAATATTGATTTGTTAAAATTAAATACAAATAATGTGGATGCTCTACCACACCAAGGAAGAGTTTCCTTTCCTTCAGCCACCCAGTCACAATATCTTAAAACGGTTATATCTCTGAGGATGCCAGAAAAATAGGGGATTGAGGCCCTTTTCCAAAAGTCTGGCCCAGATGGTGTAGAGCCTAAAGAGCTGGGTGAAAGCCTCCGTGAGAAAGGCGGGAATAGGAAGTCCTTTGTAAATTTTGGTCTGGAGACTAGTATTTTAACTTAAACTTAGGTGCATGGCCATTGGCAGAAGGGATATTTAACTTATCAATTCACTGACTATAAGGATATAAAGATCAACATTCTCTGAAAAATCTTCTTGTTAAAAAATAAAAAAAAAAGTAATCAAAGCAGGCTTAGAGAAGTCAAAATGGCAATTTTCATTTTTGACAGGAAACAACTCTGCTTCTGAGAGGTGATTTTAAAGGAAAGAAAATAGCTATTAATGTTATAAATTTTTCTTCCTCTCATGTGGAATTGTGGCTTTTTGAAACACTCTAGCAATATTATTCCGATGAGTCCCTGCAATTTTTTAAGAGAGTTTCTTAGCAATATTATTCCATCTCCCAGGTGAAAATTAAAATAGTTGCTTGGAATAACCCTAAGGATTTCTCATGAGCCATGAGAAATGCCAATTATTTGAAAAATCTTGGACATCTTGGAAGATCATTAAAGAAACCATCAAGTTCTTCTCTTCCATGTTTAAGAGCAAAGAGCTTTGTCTAAAATGCTTATTAACAAACTGAATTATGTCTCAATAAGAACTCTTAAGTTGACCAAGATGATGGTGTTAGGTTGCATAAGAGAATTTTAAAATTAACCCACAAAAAGAAAATTTTTCTCTCAGAGGAATTGCTTTCCGAGCCTTGGGTATTAAATGTCATCCCCTTTATTAGGTATAATATTATAGTTATTTAACACTCACATTTTCTATCATAGTCTTTGAATTTTATGCCTGGCAATTCTCCGTTAATTTAAGTTATTCTACAAATTTATGGAGAGCAGTAAAACCAGTAAAGCTATAGATTCTATCAAAGGAATTGCTGTTTCTTTCCCAGCTTGTCTTAGTACTACTGGCATCCTCTCACTTCTTAAGCAACATTGCCATCTCGTGGCTAAATCCATAACATTTCCCAGGAAAAAAACACCAACCCTAAATGGACTGAAGAGATGCAGAAAGCACCAAAGATTAGAACTGAATTATGTCCCTAGAATTTCCTCCAATTGTAGATCAACTTAGTTAGGAAGGGAGAAATCATCTCAAAAAACTTTACAACTTTAGTTTTCCAATATTCAATGTTGTTTTGTCTTATGTTACCACCTCTGGCTAATCAATGAAGAAACGCTGAATTCAGGCAAGGAAAACATTAAGGAAAAAAATCTATTGTTTCGGGCACCTGGGTGGCTCAGTCGGTTAAGCGTCTGCCTTCGGCTCAGGTCATGATCCCGGAGTCCCGGGATCGAGTCCCACATCAGGCTCCTTGCTGAGCAGGGAGCCTGCTTCTCCCTCTGACCCTCCCCCCTCTCATGTACTCTCTCTCTCTCATTCTCGCTCTCTCAAATAAATAAATAAATCTTTAAAAAAAAATCTATTGTTTCCACCAAAGCACCTCTATTAGACCTATTAGCCCACACATTTCAAATCGTGACACATTCAAATTGGGGTTACGTTTGGCCCATCTAAACCAGTATTTCTTTTCTGGAGCTAGTTTAAAACCTGCTTTTCAACTTAGGCACTGCCTTGATGAGAGATTCCATCAGGCTCTAAAAAGAAAAGAAGAAGAAGTGCTTCAGTTTTCATGAATGGAAGTTGAAACAGGTTCACTTCCAATCTTCTCTTTGGGTCATTTGGGACTTTGCAAAGTAAACAGAAAGAGCCACATTTCTCTCCTCTATTCAATGTTTGGGAAAATCCCAGTGGAGGTAGGCCATCTGTGAGGTCTAATATTTGGATATCAGTTGCATTCTGTTTTAGATTTTTCTCTGAAGACTCATATGAATAATCATAAAGATGTTCCTAAGTCTGAATCATCCAGGTGACTAGCTCCATTTGGCAGACAACCATGACTAGGCAAACTATGGCCGATGGGGACTCATTACTCTAACTCTGACTCTCTCAGTTACACACAATGAACATAGATCTACAGGGTTGAAGGGGATCACTTAGGAGTTTAGTAAGAAATACATATTCTGACAACTCAACAAAGATACTTTCCAAACATGAAACACAAAAGAGGACAATTTTAACCTCTAGGAAAGAAAAATAAAATTGGTATCCTTTTTCATTCTTTTCTTTTATTGAAAATCTAACTGTATAGCCCATAATTGGCCATATTTTTATGTGTGCAGAAAAAAGAATGAATATGCTAAATTTCCATAGTTTACCTATTACTAGAGTGTAGCAAATAATTTAAAATTTTCAGAGGCTTTTAAATTAATACATTATTTTCCATTTAGAAAGCTAAGGATGACATAATATATGCAATAAATTATTTCTGCAAAATTTCACTTATGGATCATTAAAGCCAGATACAGGCCAGTGTTTTTCAAACTTGTCTGCTGATATTAAAAATACAGAGGGCCCTGGAGATTCTGATTCAGATACTTGGAGTGGAGCTCAAGAATCTGTCTTTGATAAACATGCCAAGTGACTTTCATCATCAAACAAATTTGGGAAATACTAGTCAACATTTTTTATTGAAGTGACTTAAGACAAAAATATGATGACAGCTCCAACTTATTGAAAGTTTAAGTATAATTTAAAGAATTGTCATTTTTGGTGATCCAAATATTTAAAATTTTAGAAATAATTATTTGAAATTTTCATAGAGTTAATGCATTATATGAATCAGGATATGTGCATCTTTTATGGAATGCCATTGTGTTTTAATTTTGAATAATATCCATTTGTCTCTTTCATTGATTCATAATGACACTAAAATTTAGGTGCCTGTTTTTAAGAAGTATACCTGAATATGCATTAGGGATATTAACTAGGAAACTGAAACTCTGAAAAAGAGAGAAAGTAGAAGGGAATGAGAGAGAAAGTAGAAACAGCAGCAAAGGTGTGACATGGTCAGAGATTTAAGGAAAAACACAAATGCTAGAAAAATCACCCTGACATAGATATGGGGCTCGAGGGAATTCTATTTCATGATACAATTAATAGAAGTGTGAAGAAAATAAGACAAAAGGAAAAGATAAGCAGAGGTATAAAGAATAAAGATGGGGCACCTGGGTGGCTCAGTCGGTTAAGCGTCTGATTCTTGATTTCAGCTCAGGTCATGATTTCAGGGTCGTGAGATTGAGCCCCGCGTTGGGCTCCATGCTTGGTGTGGGGCCTGGTTGAAATTCTCTCTCTCTCTCTCTCTCTCTCTCTGCCCCTCCCCACCCCTCTTGAGCTTTCTCTCTCTCTCTCTCAAAAAAAAGTAGAGAGAGATAAAAAGAGATTTTCCATTTTAGGCTTCTTATTTAGGAATTTATTTGTTGGGGCAGTCTTTTTTTTTTTTTTAAGATTTTATTTATTTATTTATTTGAGAGAGAAAGAATGAGAGAGAGAGAAAGCACATGAGATGGGAGGAGGGTCAGAGGGAGAAACAGACTTCCCGCCGAGCAGGGACCCCGAGGCGGACTCGATCCAGGGACTCCAGGATCATGACCTGAGCTGAAGGCAGGTCATGCTTAACCAACTGAGCCACCCAGGCGCCCTGTTGGGGCAAAATCTTAACAGATGATAAAATCAAGATTCTTCCTCCACATGTAAAAGTTGAGAGAGCCTAACTCCCAGTGGTCAGCAGTATCTGTAATTCTAAAACCCAATACATAGGTCCTAAAGAGGCATTTCCTGAAATGGGTCTTCTAGAACAATGCCTTTACAAGAATGCCATGAGACAAGGGTTCCATAGTGAAATAAATTTGCAGAGTGCTGCATATGACATTCTCCCTGAAGTTTCCCATGAACAGCAGATGATGAATGACTCTTCGGGGTCTGGCAGAAAAGATGGGTTCAACTCACCTTTTAACTTCTTTTTTCAAATGGATAGGGCCACAAGATACTTTTTTCACCCCAGATCTTAACATCCTACAGACTCGGTGAAAAGATGATGGGCTCAACATGAAAAAACATGGGTTTGAACTTTTGCTCCAAAGTTTACTAACTTCATGACTTAGGATTAGGTTACTTAGTAATAACCTAGAGCCTTCACTTCTCTTTCTGTACAATAGGTTTAATAACACGGAGAGCTTGGCACAATGTCTGGCATGTAGGAAATGCCAGATTAAATACTTGTTACTACTATTCCACAGAGGATTTTCTGGGAAATGTTAGGTCTTCTTAAGTTTTCTGTCAAATTATCAATATAAAGTATAAATATTGAATGACACTATCACTCTTAAAAATTCCAGGAGAAATTTGTTTTTCTAATCAAAGAAAACCCGAAATTTTTCTTTTATTTTTCCACCCCACCCACCCCCGTCCCTTTTATTTTCAGCTGGGCAATTTCAAATAAAACTAAGAAAGGTCAAAGGTCATTGATAGCACATCAAGGCCAGTGATTTGTAGCAACAGGCCAGAGTATGCATACAAATGGGTCTTCGAACAAAAGTAACCACTGTCTATGTCTATTCAGGATGCTATAACAAAAATACCATAGAGTGGGTACCTTAGACAACAAACATTTATTTCTTGCAGTTCTGGAGGCTGGGAAGTCCAAGATTAAGGTGCCAACAGATCTGGTGCCTGGTGAGGACCCACTTTGTCCTTCATGGACAGCCATCTTCCTGCTGACATGGCGGGAGGGATGAGGGAGCTCTCCAGGATCTCTTTTATAAGAGCACCAGTCCTACTCATGAAGGCTCCACCCAAATGACCTAATCACGTCCCAAAGGCCCCACCTCCAAATGCCATCATTTTGGGGATTAGGTTTCAACATATGAATCTGGGGGGAGACACAAATGTCCAGGCTATAGCAACCATTTCCGAGATGAAGCTGCCTTCAGCTTCAAAGAGAGAACTCTGGCTGGCCAGGAAGACTGCTCACACCAAACACAGCAGTAGAAGAGGAGAAGGTGGTTTTCCTGCCTTCGACTACCCCATTCAAAGGCGAAAAAACCTTCCCATTACATAACCCACTAACGCTAGTCGCCTACTCAGGGCCCCCATGGTCCCTCTGTCCCTTGTCTCTCCCTCTATCCCTATCACTTTCAGGAAAGAATCCAAAACCCCACTTGTACTCTGGGATTACTGCTCCAAGTTATTTGCATTTGCATTCTAACATCCTCAGAGTCTTCAGTCTGAGTAAATCTCTAAAACTGAAATGCCAAGAATCTGCCAGTAAAGTGCAAGTGAGTAGAGAGGCCTTCCTGTCAGGGTTCCTAAAATTGCTTCTGTGGAAAGTAGATTCTTCAACCTTGACAACGTATCTTCTCTGGTTCTGATTCATGCCTCCTTTCTAAGGGTGAATACAATGTCCTTTATGCCCTCTGTGCCACTTCCAGCGTGTTATTTTAAGCTACACATGTATCTCCTCAGATCATTCTCACCATAGGTTACATTAAGCTGGGACACTTCCCTCAATAATTTATTACCGGGTGATAAGTCTAGGCTTCTTGATGGCAGTGCCATGGAAGACTGATTCAACCCACTACCAACATAAGGGACTTAAGATGATCTCCCAAAGAAGAGGTCATCCCCAGTCCCTGCACCACTGTTCAGAGAGATCACAGACCCATCCCATAGGTACACACTGCCAAGGACTACTGAGCACGTTCTCTTCACAACTGAAAGTCTTGTTCACCATTGTATCCCCAGGGCCTGACACAGTGCCAGGCACACCTTTTACAAGCATCAGCAAGTGCTTTTTAAGTGAAGGATTGATGAAGGAACAACTAACGTTTCCATTCTTGCTTCAACCTGTGACTCTTGCTGAGCCAATCCTAAATTATCTTATTCTGAAGACATGGCTCTGAAACTTGTTCCCTGGTCTAAGATGATAGAACTGAGTAGAAGAGAAATATAATGCCCCACCCCAGCATCCCAAGAATCAATTGCTAAAAAGTCTGATTCATTAAATGGTACTCAAGATCTTCTGACAACTGTCCAATTACTAAAGACCTTTTCTAAAATATATTTCACATCACATTTCAATACATTATTTTGGTTGTATCACTAAAATCCTGGCTTAAACTCTATTGAATAAAACAATAACATACCCATTTGTCATATTCTTTTGTTGCTCACCCAATAGAAACTAAAGTTAGCTGCCCAATTTTGATATACTAACTGCCAGTGATACTATGGAATGTATATTTATGCTGGCACCCAGTGGGCAATTTTTTAAGCATAAAATTGTCCCATTACATTTCATTTTAAAATAAGAAAATTAGTTCCTGCTTTATTTTCAAGGCCCTTGTTCACTCACTGTATTAAAGCCAAAACACTTCACTGCTTGGGTATTTAAATGGCATACACCAAATGTCACTTACCCATATGGCGCCTGGGCTCACATTTCAATGACCTAATGCAGTTTGTAATACTAGTTTCTTAAAAGCTCCATAACACTTTGCCTTTAATTATAGGTGTGATATTATCCAAAGTTATACTACTAAGAAATCTCTCACTCAACCCAAACTTTATAGAACACTGTTGGCAGCAGTCCGCCTCATGAAGGATGTGGGGTGCCTAGAAATGAATTAGAATGGTCTGCAAATCGCCCTGGAGCTTAGGAATATAGCAGGTAGAGCACACAGCTGTGGTAACGGGAAGTGTTAGAACTGATCTTAGGAGTTCCTCCTTCCCACACTCATTTTATTATTAATGATCCTGGGATCATGGGTTTAGTAGGTGTTTTTAAAAGATTGTGTAATTCACCTGTGAATGACAACTGAGTTACACTGAGTTACATTCTCTTATGAAGTTCACCACATTTCTCCTATTGCCTTGCATAACTTTCTTCTATATGGGTATTTGCCCTCCCAATTAATGTATTTAAATTCAATTGATATGCAGTCCTGATCCCATTTTCTTTTCTGTCTTCCATCATTATCTGCTCCCGATGACAGGAAAATCATCAAAGAATGCAACTGGACATGACATTAAGCTCCCTGAGGGCCAGAACCCTGTCCACCACTCCATCCCTAGGAGTAGGTACTGAATCTAGCACACCAGAGCTACGCACTGAATAAGTATTCATAAGTGCATGAATGAATGAACAGGAAACAAAAGAACCGATGCTATGGGCCATGACAGAAAAAGAAAAAATAGGCTAGAATGTGATTCTGAAAGAAAAGACCTTGGAAGGAGACTGCATGATGTTTTGGAGGAACAGCTTCCTTACCTATAAGTCGAAGACATGCCTGAATTTGCTGTAGGAGCAACTAAAATAATGTAAGTGCAAGCTCCATAAAAATGGTAAAGCACTGGGGCGCCTGGGTGGCTCAGTCGGTTAAGCGGCTGCCTTCGGCTCAGGTCATGATCCTGGGGTCCTGGGATCAAGCCCCGCGTCAGGCTCCCTGCTCAGCAGAGAGCCTGCTTCTCCCTCTCTGCCTGCCTCTCTGCTTACTTGTGCTCTCTATCTCTCTGTCAAATAAAATAAAATCTTTAAAAAAGAAAATGGTAAAGCACTACTCAGAGACAGTATCTTGAATATGATGACAATGGATTATGAAGAAAATTAACTAAAGCTGGCAGTTAAGCTACAGCATAAAATTGTAACAGTCACAGGGTCAACCCCAGAGAAGGGGTGCGGTCCAGACTTACGGAATGAATTCGTGGCCCTGGTTCAGACCTTACAGAATGGAGATGGGAAAAGGCTATTGCTGAACTTGGGGATCTGGAAAGAAAGCATCTCATTGCAAAGAACCTGCAGATATAGAAGCACTCTTTTTCTTGATTTTATTATTAGATGTTAAGCCAATAATATAGAATTGACATTTACCAGTTTACAAAGTAGGAGCTTTTCATACTTCAAAGTTACTAAGGTTAAGGTGCATGCCCAGATGAGATGAGTCTAGGTCAGCCTGCTTTGCTTTTGCGGATGCTTTCCAAAAATTATTCGAGACACTTCACCATTATTCCCTATGTGGTTACAGTTCAAATCAGAGACTTGAGAGATGACAACTGACCAGACAGGGTACAGAGCAAATAAACTGAGCAACTGAGCTATGTGTGAACATTTTCCAAATCAGGGCATGTGTTCCCCCATCCAACTCCTAAAAATGAATTATCATTGCTTAGATTTTAGAAAATGTTTTTTAACATAGAACACAAAGTAATAGTTGCATGGGTTCAACGTACACCAACTTTTCCAGAGATGTGCTTACTATGTAAATCAAGGCATGACTAAGATTTTGTTCAAAACTTTATCAGGAATTGTCCATCATTTCAGAATATCATATCCAACACTGTTTGTGATATTGCCAATACAATGCACATTGGCCTGCATTTGTAGCTCATGACTACCTACAGGTGTAAGCATCTGACGACTTGATCTTATCATCTAGGATGGCAATACCGAAGCCTTCTTACTGAAATACATGTTATTAAAAACTGTTTTTCCTTTTTTCTGCTTTGTATTAAAGTTAGGATACTATACTCATTGTTTAAAAGTATGTATGCATTTGGGTCTTATGACATTGAATTTTATGTCACAAGAATCAGAATATTTGTCATAAAGGGGCACTAAATCTGGGAGGGTTGAGAGAACAACTAATCTCCTCAACCTATGCACTCTAAAATAAAACTGAGACTCAGAGAGGTGGAGTAACTTTTGCTCTAGGCCACAAAGCAAACTGATGACCAAGTCAGAACTGGAACTACCTAAACACTGAGTCCTCCTTCCAGCAGCTGTGTTGCCTCAATGTGATGACTATGTAAAAATACACAGGGGTAGAAAAATCAACCTCACACTTCAGAATGAAGTTGGTGACCATTAGACCCAAGGGACAGGGATGGAGGAGGTCTCTCCTCGTGTCTAGCTACCAGCACAAGGGATAAGATGGTTTATTTTTTTTTATTTTATTTTATTATGTTATGTTAGTCACCATACAATACATCATTAGTTTTTGATGTAGTGATCCACGATTCATTGTTTGCATATAACACCCAGTGCTCCATGCAGTACGTGCCCTCCTTAATACCCATCACCGGGCTAACCCACCCTCCCACCCCCTCCCCTCTAGAACCCTCATTTTGTTTCTCAGAGTCCACAGTCTCTCATGGTTCGTCTCTCACTCCGATTCCCCCCCTTCATTTTTCCCTTCCTTCTCCTAATGACCTCCCTGCTATTCCTTATGTTCCACAAATAAGTGAAACCATACGATAATTGACTTTCTCTGCTTGACTTATTTCACTTAGCATAATCTCCTCCAGTCCCATCCATGTTGATGTAAAAGTTGGGTATTCATCCTTTCTGATGGCTGAGTAATATTCCATTGTAGATATGGACCACATCTTCTTTATCCATTCATCTGCTGAAGAGCATCTCGGCAAACTCTTTCCACAGTTTGGCTATTACGGACATTGCTGCTATGAACATTGGGGTGCATATGGCCCTTCTTTTCACTACATCTGTGTCTTTGGGGTAAATACCCTGTAGTGCAATTGCGAGTTGGTACAACCACTTTGGAAAACACTGTGGAGGTGTCTCAAAAAAAAAAAAAATAGAGCTACCCAATGACCCAGCAATTGCACTACTGGGATAAGATGGTTTAGAGAAGTTTTTGCTTTGGGTTTGTTTGGTTGGTTGGTTTTTTGTTTTTTGGTTTTTTTTTTTCACCTACAAGGCACTAGGTGCTAGTTTGGGCACTGAGTGCAGACAAAGCCGTGGCCAATTCAGAGTTTCTCTCCAAAAGGCACACAGAGAGAGCAGTCATTTGTAAGGCTTGTGTTTAAGACCATATTAAAGTGGTGAGGGGGAGGGGGGGAACAGACAAAACATTACCTATCTTGGGAAAGATACATTCCATTATTACGTTGAACTTGAACTTTTTCAACAGTCCTTCACAGTCAAGAAATCAAGGTATTTTCACTCAATTTAAAATCAATAAATGGTACCCCTAATTTTAAGCCCCACATTTAGGTATTTTTAGTCAGATGCAGTTCTTAGGAGGTCTGAGTTTGCAAACAACTAGGTGGAATAGATAAAGCACATGTCCAGGTTGCTTCTATATGTAACATGTACATTAAAACTGTATGAAACATCCCCACAAGATAAACACAAGGTAATTACCATTTCTCTCAAAGCTGGCTTCTAGCCAAATCACTTCTGTGCATTTATGAAGCAAGAACATTCTGTCAGGTAAGTAGCTTTGGCATTGGTACCCAACTAAACCAAACAGGGCATTCTCAAAGCAGGAAAAGAGAAGCAAGCCAGTGAACTCTATTCTCTGAAATCAACACCAACTACGTGTAGCCTGAAGTACTGCTACCAGGACAAGTTCCCCCGCCTGGGATTAGGGCTGTCTTCCAAACAAGAAAATTATAACACTCAATATTGTATTCAAGCTTTAAGCTAATACCAGCAATTATAATATTTATGATCCATCTGTAAGCTAAACTGACTCTGTCTTTTGAACTCCACGTGGTAAAGATTTTCCACTTAAGTTTCTACAGTTGCCATAAAAGAGCCTAGTATTTGAGGATGAAAACCCTGAGGGACTTTGCTTCAAATGAATATGATCCTAAACACCTATACAGTTGTTTTTAACAAAGTAATGGAATTTGTATCTATAAAATAAAATGCAATATATCTGAGGTTACAAACACGCTAAGCCAAAACATTTAACTCTCCAGGTGGAGTGATACACAGAATTGCGTTTTCACATTATCTTAAGTGAGTTCTGAGGCAAGCACAGGAGACAGGCACTGGGGAAGTTAGCTGGTGCAGATGTACTGTAGCAAAAGGACATGTCTGCTGGCTTTAAAACCCTAGGGAGAAAAACAAACAGTTCATGATTGTGGTCACTTTCTTAGACTTTCTTTTCGAAGGACGTAAATGAAACTGGGGTGGTCAATCTGGGTTTACATCGAAAAAAACCTCTCAATCAGAGGCTCCTCCCATGTCACCCATGGGACCCGCTTGGGCACCATCAACAGGAGGGCCCAGAAATGAAGGTGTGAGGTGGAGGTCAGAGATGTTCCCTGGGAGGTGAAACATTCATTTTGCTGCACAGGGCTGAGTGTTAAAAAGAGCATTAAAAAGCCATCTAAACCATCCCACTTACTCGGCAATCCACATCTTATTGGAGAAGGGCTCCGGCTTCGAGATATCTGGAAAATACAAAGGAGTAATGTGAATGACACAGTAGATGGATCTCAAAGAATGACTCCCTTTGACGTTTTTATTCCTAAAACCAGCTAAATGGTAGTTGTTCTGAGGCACTTTACAACTATGATGCCAACCCTGAGGTTGAGCAATGCGATTCCTCCTATACGTCCTAAAGTAAATGGGCAATCAATTTGGTTTAAATCATGTCATTCATTAAAATCTGGGCTCAGTGGCTTAAGTTTGTTTGCTTGTTTGTTTTGATAGTTGCTGAAGACTTTGAGATCGGATGTTCAGTGGCCATACTGAATTCAATGCTTTCCAGAAAATAATTAGTAGTAGTAGTACAATTAACCAATTAAAGCTAAAATGATCAAATACTCTCTATCAGAATCTTATATGAATGATGTCATGTGTCCAAAACCCTGTCCTACGAAGGAGTGTCCCTGGGGAGCCAGAAAAGAATCATTTTCCAAATCTCACCTTTGCTTTCACTAAGCAAAAGCCACCATCTATACCTACAAACCTGTTATGTTTCAGAAATAACTGACTACAAGCAACATTCTTGCTCTGAGCCTTCAAAAACTTTAGATAAATAGACACTAACAAAGATGAAAGCTGTTCTGGATGCATCAAGACCTCAAATAAGCCAAAAAAACAGACTAAAAATATTTGTATTTTATTTTGCCCGTGTACCCAATCACTGTAAGGAGAGCACGGTGGAAAGGGACAGAGAGTGGGCAGCGGTTTCACCGTCAATAATATATTTTAGGGGCGCCTGGCTGGCTCAGTCAGTAGAGCATGCAACCCTCGATCTCAGGTTCATGAGTTCAAGCTCCACACTGGGTGTGGAGCCTACTTAAAAAAAAAAAAGAAAAAGAAAAAAAGAATGTATTTTATTCCCTCTAATGTTTGAATTTTTTGGTTCTCCTTGGGCACAAAGCAGGAAAGAGAAAGAAGGGGTGTGAAACATGCATAAGGGCTTTATTAGAGGGACATTGCCCACCAATAAGCCTTCCAGTGAGAGTCCAGAGGAAAAATTTGCCTTGTCTGTGAGCACTATAGGTGTCTAATATTGCTCTTTGATAAGCCATGTCCTCTTAGAATAAGGAGATTGTGACTTTTCCAGGATAAAATTCTCAAGATTTCTTTTTTATTTTTCAGTCCACTAAATGCACTATCCTTTTACTTTTACCCACTGTAAATGCTTATTCATGAATATGGATAAGTAAGTTATATTAAACTCTCTAAGAGCAAAAGATCTGTGTCAGATTTATGTTTTCCATTCTAGGGCTATTTCCTTTTTCTGGATATTCCTCCTTAATTTCCCAGCTCATTGAAATTCCATCCATTCTAAAAAGCCAAATCAAGTACCAACTCGCCCATGAACCCCTTCCTCACTACCAAGTCCAGAAAAAGTGCCTACCTCCTTTCATGGCTCTAGTCCTTCATGCCTCTTGTATGGACGGTGGCATATACCATACTCAGTTACTTTGTTTAAATCATATTGATCTTCCTGTACTGAAACCCATTCAGGGAAGAAACCGTGTTTTCATCATATTTGTGTCCCCCTCTCCTCTGCAAATTGAGCATCCATCAGCAAAGGAAGGAATATTTGGTAAAGAGCATGCTGAAGTAATAGATGCTCACTAAACTCAGAAAAGTAGACCTTATTAGCGGGGCGGGCAGTTGTTTTTTATTTTGTTTTACAGAGGGAGTTTTAGAAGTTTATAGCTAGAGTTGCATTACTGGAGATAATTTCAGAAAAGTGGAGCCCTAGCTGTTGTTCTCCTCCACCACTCTCCCTAAAACAAGATTGAGCAAATATTTCAAGAATTTTTATTCAAAGGAACAGCAAATTGTTAGCCTATCTGGTGTCCAGATGTCTTGGACCAGTCCTGTATTCAAAAGGCATGGACTAAATATTATTTGTTGAATAAATCAACAGTGGTGACTCTTAATAATGTTTTTGGTTTTCAGAAATGTTTTTGCTGTTATTTTTTTTTTTTGACAGAGGTACTAGTCCTCCCAAGAACTAATACACAAGGAGACCAGTGTTATTCTTCCTACTTTGAAGCATGGAGGAAAAATTAATACCTGCAATGCCCTTTATACAGTATTGAAATCCAGACCATTTGAGCAATTTCTCTAAACTCATGCAATACGTTGAAGAGTAACCAAGGACCTGTGTTTAGGTCACTCCCATTCTCTGTTCGGAAGACTATATCTATTGCCCATTTTCATTCTAAAACAAAAATGAAACTATGAAATATGTCAAGTCTATTGTTCTTCAAAGTAATTAAGAAAAACAACCTCTACTTTTTTCTAGAACGACAAGTTCCTTAGCAAGGGAGCATAAAAATCAGTTTAGGGTTATTGCAACAGGTTCTCTTTCTACCTACAGACTTATAATCACCTCTTGTATAGGTGACTATTGGAGATAAGAGTGTCAACTAGAAGATGCTTTGTGTAAAAATTATTAGATATATACCGTGCTTAAACCAATACGGCTACGGGGACAGATGGGACTTAAACTCCTGCTTCGACATCGACTTACAGATCGCACTGAATTCCACTAAAAAAAGAGAGAGAAATAGCAGTTTGTGAAAGTTCACATGACTTAAAACAATATACATATCCTAAAGAATGAGAGGTTTTGCTGATATGATTACACTTGGCCCATTACTGGGCATTAATCAGCGTGAGACACACTTTTCACATCTTACAGCTGCCCAATATTTGACAATAACTTTAGGGTATTTCTCAGATAAAATCCCATGACAGTGAACATTGGAATATTCAAAATCTTGGTGCTGGAATTTTGTTTTGATGTGTAAATTGTTAGAAATTAAATTCCAGCTTGCAAGTGTCAGAAAATGTAAGCCCCATGTGGGCAGGGATTTGGGTCTCTTTTGTTCATTGCTGAATCCCCAGCACCTAAACACAGTGCTTGGGTCATAAAAATATTGTTGAATGAAATGAATTAATGAATGAGGGAGGGAGGGAGGGGGTCACCATTGTTGCCCATCTATTATCTAAATTAATGACTAAGAAAACGATATTCACTATAATGAGATTTTACTAGCAAAATCCTTCTTACAAATTTCCCTTCATTCAACTTTTTCCTTTATTCCAAGTACTTCCTTTTAGGATTTTCACATTTTGTTTTAGGAGTTTAAGCTGGGGTAAATGTTGGTGATATGCTTGAGGAGAAGAAGGAAGTTTAAATGCCTTATTTGATGTAGAATATACGAATAGTGGCCATTTCCTCTCCCTCCCTTCCGAATTGCACTACAGAGAGTCTACAATTAGAGTTTCTTAGCAAAAAGTGATAGTTGCAGGAGCAAGAAGCATGTTTTATGAGCTCATTCATCATAGAACATGTGTGGCTCTCAGATCAACCCAACCCAATTTCTGTAGGTTCAACTTTCATAGCACAAAATATTTTATTGAGATACTATTCACTCTAGTGGACTGTTTCAGCTGCAAAAACCCTTAAGTTCTTTTAAAATACTCTACTCCTGTTCTTCCTTATATTATGAAAAACTGCCATTGAAGCACTTTCCTATTCTCTTGTTCAAAGAGAACAGGAACTGAGCCCACCCAGATGGTGGCTTTGCGCTGGACTGAACAGCCTCCATTTAGAATTCACTTAATTCTTTCTAGGAGGGGCAGGATAAAAACTCCATTGTGTGAACTACACAGAATATCCAAGCCCCCGTGGCCACCCAACCCCCACCACCACACACATTAATAAACTTTCATAGTTACGACTCCATTTTGAAGGCTGCCCAATTATTTACCATGTCCAAAACATTCTACAACCAATGCATATAGGAAGCAGCCCTCCAAAACTGATAAGCTACTCTCTCCCCGCCTCTTCTGCCTTCTTTTTTTTCATCCCTTCCCCCTCCCTACGCATCATACCAAGGAGAGAAAAACAGTACATTCATCATTTCCAGCATGGATAATGGTCAGTAAAAATTTGGCCAACTGTTTCCCGAAAGTTAATTGATCCCTTCCCAATGCTTAGAATTATAGAGGGCCTTCAATAAGATGAGCTCAAAGAGCTTTGCCCATATGATAGCATAATTCTAAGATGGAGGAACCAAATATGGCTATTCCATCTTATAAATAAAGCAACAGACAAAGAAGTTACTGCCAGGAAATTATGAAGAATTGTGGAGGAATCAAAGAAAAGAATCTCTTGTTTCCCAGCCAGTCTGTTTCCCCTCCTTTGTATGAAGCCTTATCAAGCAACTCTTTAGACTTCCTCTATAGAATCTCTGGGTTTAGAAATGTTTTCGAACTTGTGAATCAAACACTTGGGATGAATTGTCACTATGCAAGGCCACCGTACAAAAGCCCCTCTCTTGGTGACAGCTTCTCCCTTCATAATGACACAGTCATTCTCCATGAGAGCAGGCCACACGTGATAGAGGACCAAAGGAGCAGTGAAATCAGAGTCATAGCTGCGACGGTACCTATTTTAAACACACAAAAGAACAAAAAAGAGAAGTTAAGCAAGGATGTAGTGTGACTGGAGGACATCACTGTAAATTCTCGTTTTCTATTATGCTCAGTCTAGATGAATATGGATCCTGATTCTGGTACTAAAGAGATGGTTGTGAGCTCTTAGAACGGGAATCAGTGATAACAAGGACCCAACATGGACTCACACAGAACAAGTTTTATCAGACTAAACTCATTCCTTCCCTTCTCAGAATTACAAGTTACAGGTCAGGGAAACACTAGAGATGGAGACCATCTGAAATCCTGGAGGCACCCTGAAAGATTTCTCATGCTATCTTTGTGGGCAAAATAAGAGAAATAGAGGTGGATGATTGACCTAAGTAGATGGATTAGAAACTGGTTCAATGATCATACCCAAAGTGAAATAATTAATGAGTCAATTAGACCTTGAATTCAGCTTTCTCTCAATCGTTCGATAAGTAACATGTTCATCAATGACCTGCATGAACTATAGATAAACCACTCAAAGGCTAGGGATGGGTAGGAAAAGAGAAATAAAGGACAGTATCAAAAAATAGCTCAACAAACAGGAACAATAAGCTGAATCTAATAAGACACAATGTAGTGCGGGTATGTATGAGGTTCTATAATTGAGTCCAAAAAGCATATAATTGCACAGATAGAGGCAATAAAAGGCTTAATCACAGTACAAGTAAGAATAATAGGTTTCAGTTGAACTCAGAATGATCAACAACAGTGTTATATAACCAAAAAACAAAAACAGAAAACACTAGTACAGATTAGCGGGATTAATAGAGAATAAGAACGGAAAGGGTATTAGTCTCTCTAAGGCGCTCCGTTCAAAGCAGGGGACTACATCTACTGCGGACACTTAAAAAGGATACTCAGAAGAGCATGGAACACAGACCAAAGAAACTGATCTATCAGGAAGTCTCAAATCCCCTTTATGTGGAAAAACCCAAAGCCATGAGGCCAGAAGTAGGAAGATTTGAATAATTGCTTCAAATATGTGAAAGGCTGTCGGGTTTTTTTGGTTTGGGTTTTTTGTGGGTTTGTTTGTTTGTTTGTTTGTTTGTTTGTTTGTTTGTTTTTTAAGGATTAAACTTGTTCTATGGGGCGCCTGGGTGGCTCAGTCGTTAAGCATCTGCCTTTGGCTCAGGTCATGATCCCAGGGTCCTGGGATCAAGCCCCGCATCAGGCTCCCTGCTCCACAGGAAGCCTGCTTCTCCCTCTCCCACTCCCCATGTTTGTGTTCCTGCTCTTGCTATCTCTCTCTGTCAAATAAATATATAAAGTCTTAAAAAAAAAAAAAACTTGTTCTATGAAGTCCTCGAAGTAGAACCAAATAGTCATTATTAGGAGCTCTAGTTTCGGCTCTACAGCCTTTCAGAGATACAGGCTACAGAGTGCACCAAGAGGCAACAACTTCCGTCTGATTAAAGGCATGGAAGCAGGAGGACCCCAGAGGTCTGTGAAGTGTGCAGATTCCATAAAGTAAATTAAGTGAACATTTCTGAGTGGTTCTATGCATTCTCCAAAGGAGAAAGGAATAAAGGAAGGGGGATGAAGAGACTATGTTCTGTAAGGAAATCAAAAAGCTCAATTGCAGTGTAATGTTCTAACTGCAGCTCTTCCATGAGTGGACACATGTTAGGAGCGATGATCTGAAAGAAACTAGAAACAGGACAACGGCAGGAAAATACGACAAGCTAGAAGGCAATTGGAAACACCATCACTGTGATTTGGATAAGCAAAAGAAATGTATGTAGCTTCTGTCATCAATAGCTTGTAGGGATATTGGGCCACCACCACCCCATAACTCTATAGACTGAACAGAGACCAAGAGCTAACATTTCCTGAGTGTGCAATGCATGCCAAGCAGTGTCCTTTAAAAAAAAAAAAAAGATTTTATTTATTTATTTGAGAGAGAGAGAGAGAAAGTGCACAAGCAGGGGGGAGGAGTAGAGGGAGAGGAAGAAGCAGACTCCCCGATGAGCAGGGAGCCTGATGTTGCGGCCCAATCCCAGGACCCCAAGATCTTGACCTGAGCTGAAGGCAGCCACTTAACCAACTGAGCCACCCAGGCGCCCCCATGCCAAGCAGCGTCCTAAGTACTTTATCTGAATGAGCTCGACTACCTTCTCCAGCCCTAGGAAATAGGTATTATTATTTCCCCCATATGACAGAGAGGGAACTAAGGAACAGAAAAATTAAGTAGCATACCCCAGATTATAGAGCTAATTGGTGGTAGAGCTGGGATTTGAACCTGAGCAGCTTGAAGCCAGATCCTCAAGCCTCAGAATGTTCTTAACCACTAGCTTGGCCTCCTCCCAATAATTTCCAGCTGTACCATAAGAGCCCATAAAATTTCAGTAAAATGTTTTAAATTAATTTAATTCCTGCTAATTTATATAGGAAACATGTACCATGTAAAAGTTGATAGAAATCTAATGGTCCTAGACAGTCTCAAATGCTAGTGTGCACAAGGAACACTTAAGTGTTTGTTAAATGGCAGATTCTTGAGCCCCACTCCAAACCTACTGCATAAAATATCAGGGGGTGTGATCCAGGAACCTGCCTCTTTAACAAGACTTGAGTAATTCTGACACAAGTGATGTCTCTATGCCATACTTTGAGAAACCCGGCCTAAATACTGCAGTAGAAACCAGTAAAAAGTAATACACATTTGTATGTATGTAGCACCTTTTTTTAGTGTTCCAGACAGGCTCCAGGTACTCATTATTTATCCCCAAGACCAATGCATTCAATGGAAATGATTACATCACCTCTGAATCACGTTTGACTGAGAAAGAAAACTACCCCAGGAGAGGGGTCGGCCCTGTGGCACAGAAAAGTATATGGCAGGGCCTGGAGGTCAGGTCATGTCTGTTGATTTCCCCACCCAGAGTTCTTTTCCCTAAATTGTTTCCAGGAAATAGAGAAAAGGTTATTTATAATTTAAAAAAAAAAATCCCTTAGCTTCTGCTCTAATGTCTCTTACTTGCAATCATTAAAAATTTCTCCATCCGCCCCAAATGCAATATCTAGGGGTGGGTCTAAAGCCTGCATGGCAAAGGCAATGCAACATATCTCCTGGATGAAGTCACTGAGGAGGCAAAAGTCAACTTCAGGAGGAAATGAAATCTTGGGATTGACATTCATGGCTCGCATCACATCCTGAAAAACAAAAAGATGGCATCACCTTGTTACCAAACTGTGACAAGAAGCTCTGACATCCAAAGGGGGTTATGTCAGGTGGGGGGCGGAGAAAGAGTACATGGGTAAAGATGTTGTAAACCAGGAAAACTGCACATGTGCTGGAGGAGAAAGACTCACTAATGAGGAAGGAGGAAAGATGATGCAGAGGACAGATGGCATACCAAAGGCCAAGAGAATCCCCCCCAAAAACTAAAGCAAATATCCTTAGTGGGTTTTATTTATTATTTCCTCAATTCTCTATTCTGGGCAATTATAGGAAGTGCCAACTCATTCATAGTGTAGAATAATAGCAATTACAACAGCTTGCCCTTATTGGGTGTTTGTTACACGTGCCAAGTCTTGTGCTAAGCAAATTACTTGCTTGTTTTTCCTCTCAAGAACTCTGCAGGGGTCATGGCCATTGTTGCTCCCATTTTAAGGCTGGAAAACTAAAGCACAAACAGGTGAAGTAAATGTGCAAGGTCTAGTAAGTGGCACAGCCAGGATGCAAATCTATACCTACCTTCCCCAAAGCCGTTGCTCTTAAGCACTATGGTATTCTATCTCCAATCTTAAGAACCCATCGAAAGAATAGAGCTATAAAGGTCAGACTATTTCCCCATAAAAATGTCTAAGAAACAGCCAATAATGACTGGTTCTACAAAGTCAACTGGATGCTGCTCTTTTCTGCTATTCCGTTACATAAAAGCAACCCTGAGCACTGGGTGGATTTCTGAGGTGTTAGTATTCCATGTAAAGTGCAGCAGTAGCACACCAGTCCCACTAAGAGACCCAACACTTACGTTAACACTGCTTTGGGAATCATATAGATCGAGATGACAAATGATATAATCCAAGACGGCATCCTCAAAGTTATTCGACCCCGCGAGAGATGGTGTCAACGATTTCCTCACGCGGATCTTGAAATGTCTGAATGCCATTTTAGCTACATGGAATGCCTCCTGCATGTAAAAATGCAGCAAATTTATTAGGTGGAGGAAGGGGAGTAAAGAAATCCAAAGCAAGGAATGAAGAAAGAATACCCACCAAAAATTCAACATCGTATGTGTCTTCTGATCACTAAACACAGTTGGTCGAAACTAATTTTAATCTGGGAGAAAATACATACCTCAGTTTTGAAAAAATACATAAACACATCTATGACTATGCACGTTCACTAATTTCAAGACAGTTGATCATTGTTCTGGGAATCCTGACTGCAAGAGGCAGCACAATGCAGAGGTTCAAGGAAACAGATCATCTGTGGTTACACAAACACTTAAAAAGTGCTGGTTAGGGGTGCCTGGGTGGCTCAGTTGGTTAAGCGTCAGACTCTTGATTTCGGCTCAGATCATGGTCTCAGGGTCATGGGATCGAGCCCCGTGTAGGGCTCTGTGCTTAGCAGAGTCTGCTTCTCTCCCTGTGCTCTTTCTCTTTCTCTCTCGGATAAATAAATAAATCTTTTTTTAAAAAGTGCTGGTTGATGCTATGATCCCACCACAATGTCATATTACTGGTCCAGAAATGAAATTATCAATCTGTGTTTATGTTATACAAAGACACATATCAAGTATCTGGCATGTTTCCTGGCATATATTAATTCAACAAATATTTATTAAATGCCTGTTATGTGGCAGGCACCGAGGAAACTCAGTTATGCATGAAAGGCATGGCTTCAGAACCTTAACCAACTTCTTGATGCAATGAATCATGGCTGGTAAACTTTTTTCTGCAAAAAGCCACAGAGTAAATGTTTTAGGCTTGCCTAAAATACAGACAGTCTCTTGTCATATTTTTTTTTACAATCATTTAAAAATGTAAAACCATTCTTATATTCTTAGCTCTCAGGTGGTATTTTCCTTAGAAATAAGGAAATAACAGACCAGGACAAGATACATCCTATACGTCATAGTTTGCTGAGTCCTGAAATAAATTAGTAATTCAGGATAATGTTCAGTAGACTCTGATAATTCTGGTCTCATACCAGTGTTTCCTTTTCTTTTTAAATATTAACTGTTCTCATTTCTCAAAATGGACCCTTAGTATCTCAGTACGGTATCCACAGAACAAATACCTTTGCTTTGAGAATTAAGGATTATATATGAGCACTTTTAATCTGTCATCCTCAAGTAGCTCACATACTAGCAGTTTTACTAACTACTCTAGGCTCAATAAACAGAAGAGTTAACACAAAACAGCCTTCTGGTTTTTTTTTTTTTTTGAGAAAGAAAGGAAATCAACTGGAAGACTGAGTGAAAATCAACATAGTATATATTCATTTGAGATAATCCTCTATTTATGGGTACTTCTTCAACAAATGCCTGATCAATATAAATATTGATATATAGGAATAGTTCTTGACTGCAAAAAATTAGCCATACCAAATATTTGTGAAGGAAAGAAGGAAGGAAGGAAGGAAAGAAGGAAGGAAGGAAGGAAGGAAATAAGGGAGAAAGGAAAGAAGGAAGGAGGGAAAGAAGGGAGGAGGGAAGGAAGGGAGGAAGGAAGGAAGGGAGGAAGGAAGGAAGGAAGGAAGGAAGGGAGGGAGGGAGGAAGGAAGGGGAAATCCCACCCTCCCTCTGTGACCTCAGGACCAACCAGTCCCCTAGGCTGTCTTGTTCGGCTGACGCACGTGCTGTCCCCCCGCGGGGCTCAGCCACACGAGTGTCACCTACCACTGTGGCGATGTAGATGATGCGCTGCACGGTCTCAGCTTTGTCGATGCAGCGCCGCAACAGGCACTGCGCATCCAGCCGGGCCTGGGAGTAGGCGTCGCTGAACCGGGACAGAAGGGCAGCCTTGCGCGCCACGTTGGACATTTTGGCACGATTCGGGGACGGGCTCCTGATCTTCACGACCGTGGTGGAGGGGCTGGTGGAGCGGCTGCGGCTGCGGCTGCGGCTGTGGCTGTGGCTGCGAGGGCCAGGGCTGGGAGTCCGGCTCCGGGCGGACCTGTTGGTTACCAACAGGTAAGCAAGAACCAGCCAGAGAAGCGCTCTGATTCACTTCTCTCTCATTCCCGGCCCCATTGACCCGCAAGTGATTGCCAGGAGCCGTGCGCCCTGCTGCACGCAGAGAAAGCAGCTGCCCCCCACCCCCCGCCCACCGCGGCCTCTCTGCCGGGCATCAAATACGCGGTCATTCGCTCTATATCTGCACAGGGAATTCGCACCTCGTTTTATCCTTTAAGCAGCCCTTCGAGCTCAACATCGATTGTTGGCCATTTTAAGGCCAAGGAACTAGAGGCTCAGAAAAGGAAAGTAACACTGCTGGCAAAAGCCAGAGGGAAAGAGATCAGCTTCTCAGTATTTCTTACCCCAGCCTTGGGGTACTCAGGTATCACAGAGGCTTTATGGTATAAAATGGGATGAACACTCAACCGTGAGAAAGAAGATCTGCGTTCTCGTTCTATAGCAGTGGGACCGTTCGCGCTCATTTCTCCCCTCCAGAGTCTGAGTTCTTACCTACAACATGCTCACCCTATATCTGGGTGGGAGGGAGGGTCTGAAAGATCCAGTGGGCTAATAGAGGTGGAAGTGCTTGGTGAATTGTAAAGCAGAGCATCAATGAACGGTATTGCCATCAAGTACAAAGTAAATTATCAAAGGAAATGGGCCCCCAAGGAGGGAAGTGTAGAAGATACTAGGAAGCAAACGGTTCTCCTACAAAGCCCGCTCTGAAGGTGGAGCGGAGCAAAAGCCCTCAACAGTAGTCTGACAATTTCCATGGTGCGAGAAACACCGCCGCCACGACCCATTTCGAGCTATGAATGTGACATCACACTGAACTTGGAATGAGGCAGATGTACACAGAATCAGTTCTAGGGAGCCAGTACAAGCTAGTACCAGCACAACATGGCAGAGTGACTCCCTGGAATGAAAGGCTGAGGTGGCCTTTGGGGGAATGGGGACCAGGGGTGGGAGTGGCTTTGATAGCTTGGATCCGGGCATGCTGTGGGCCTGAGGGAGGTGGTGGGTGTTAAAAAGAACAAGGAAGATGCTCCAAGAGAAACATCCCGCTCTGTCCTCACTTAACTCCGAATGGCCTGTCTTAACATTCTGTCCATCAGTAGAGAGGGATGTCACAAGAACACTCACCTACACACTTCATCAAACAAAATGAGCTACAGAAAGTAAAATGACAGGTAGTCATCCCAGAGAGGACACTGGCAGGCCTCAGAGAACAGGATCCTCCTATGATGGGACACTCTTCCCGCATGGGTACCATGCGTGTATGACAGGCCCACCCACATCGGCTTTCAAGCCAAAGAACTATCCTCTCATCTCACATATCTCTGTTTCATTCCTTGGGCTTCCATGTCAGCCCCAAGTTAATTAGTGCCCAAGCACTGACAATCCAGGAGCTATTTTCTCTCTCTGGAAGGGGGCAGTTAGAGAAAACAATCCCTCTACAATGCAAAGCTTCCCATATTGCGGGGGCTTGGGTGCAAGATAGTCATTGCATTTTTTTTTTCCAAGCCACATTTTTACCACTACCGAAAGGAACTTAAACGAAAAGATCTGTGAGAATGTGTCAGACCTTCCTTGAAGCACAGATTTTTCAGCAGACAAGACAGCTATCTCGTCCTTCAGCGTTCGGAGCTGTTTCTCATAATCAGAAACCACTTCGGTCCGCTGCTCTGCGCCCCGCTTGTCAATGCCCCACTGGTCCAACCGCCTCTGCTCAGAGGTCCTCGGCTCTGAGGTTCTAGGCTCCACACACCGATGCTCCACGCTTCTGTGTTCTACGTTTCGGTGGCGGGATTCCTCCTGGACTTGAAGAGATTTAAGCCTGAACAGAAAACAAAAATTAAGGAGGAAAGAAGAGAAGGAGGGAAGGATGGAGGGAAGGTAATAGCAACAACTGGCATACCTAACAACAGAGGCTACTGTACTTAGCAAAGCAATCACTACATTGGACAACTCTGATGGAAACGCATGAGGAACAAACACAAATCGGAAAAGAGCAGAATTACCAGGGTCAGAGTGCCACCCCATGTCTGCAGCTTGCATGAAAAAAGGCTCCTGAGAAAGGAGTATGTATGCAGATCCTCCGGCAAAAGCAGAGTGGGCCTATAGTCATCCTGTTCTATATTAGGCTGATCTTAACTGCACAGAACTCTGGAAGCATCAGACCTCCAAAGCCTAGGTCCAGAAGCTGGCCAAAGATACAATCTCCTATCTTCATTAGCTCTTTGATTCTCTGAACAGATGGAATGGGGACCGGGGGGGGGGGGGGCGCGGAGTATGACAATAGAGATGGAATAACATCCACAATACTAGGTGGAAGGGTGAATTTATACAAATAATGTATTCTAGAGACAAAGCTTCTGAAATAAACTTGGCATCCTTATAAAGATGCAGAGAGGCGTGACTACCTAAAACAGGAGCAAACCCACACAAAGAGAACGTGCTGTGATGAAAAGGACAATGATATAAGATGAAAAGGTAAGGGCTAAGATTAAGAAGGACACAGAGAAGCTAAAAATGCAATAGCAGAATTAAAAGCTGTACTGGAAACGGTAAAGAACAGAATTGCTGCTACAGGAAATCACTCAATTATAGGGTCAAAGAATCTGAGAAGGTCTATCAAGTAGGAAATAAGAGATGAAAATGATGGTGAGAACTCTTCCTTCCCCTAAGCGGCCTGAGGTGACCTCTGAAAATGGCCCGCTATTCGCTTGACCCAGAAAACCCTACAAAATCATGCAAATCAGGAGGTTCAAATCTTCGTGTTCACTTTAAGAACACACGTGAAACTGCCCAGGCCATCAAGGGTATGCAGATCCCAAAAGCCACCAAGTATCTGAAGGACATCACTTTGCAGAAGCCATGTGTGCTATTCGGTCGCTACACTGGTGGAGCTGATAGGTGTGCCCGGGGCCAAACAGGAGGGCTGCACACAGGGTCGGTGGCCTCGGAAGAGTGCTGAGTTTTTACTGCATGTGCTTAAAAATGCAGAGAGTCATGCTGAACTTAAGGGTTTTGATGTCGATTCTCTGGTCATTGAGCACATCCAGGTGGACAAAGCCCTCGAGATGCAGCAAAGAATTTACAAGGCTCGTAGTTGGATTAACCCCTACATGAGCTCTCCCTGCCACATGGAGATGGTCCTTACTGAAAAAGAGCAGACTGTCCCTAAACCAGAAAAGGAGGTTGCACAGAAGAAAAAGATACCCCAGAAGAAACTGAAGAAATAAAAACTTATGACCCAGAAGTAAATTCTGCATAGAATAAATGCAAATAAAAATAAAAAGAGAGAGAGAGAGAAAAGAAAATGATGGTGAGGGAGAGAGAGAAGTGGAAAACAGAGCAGTGCTCCCAGCTACAATGGTGAGGGTGTTCCCAAAGAAATCAGAACAATGGAACATGGGTGAAGGCAGCAAAAAGGTATTTGTGTGTGTGTGCGTGTGTGTCTGTGTGCGTGCATGCATGTGTTTTAATACAACCCCCACTTGCTTTTTGGGGGAAAAATCAAAATTAAGATCAACGAAGGTATACCCCCTTACCCCTGTCAGAATAGCTAGAACGAAAAAGACAAGAAGTTGTTAATAACAAGTGTTGGTGAGGATGTGGAAAAGGGAGCCCTCGTGCACTGTTGGTGGGAAGGCAAGCTGGTGCAGCCACTCTGGAAAACAGTATGGAGTTTCCTCAAAAAGTTAAATATTGAAATCTAATAATTCCACTACTGGATATTTACCCAAAGAAAACAAGAATACAATTTGAAAAGACATATGCACCTCTATATTTATTGCAACATTATTTACAGTAGCCAAGATATGGAAGCAACCCATGTCCACTGAGAGAAGAATGGATAAGGAAAGGATGTGATATATGTATATGTGATATGATGTGATATGATATATATATTTATATATGTATACACACACAATATATATATACATATACATACAATGGAATATTACTCAGCCATAAAAAAGAACTAGATCTTGCCATCTGTGACAACATGGATGGACCTAGGGTGTATTATTCTAAGTGAAATAAGTCAGAAAGAGATAAACAAATACCACAAGATTTCACTTATATGTGAAATTTAAAAAAAAATGAATCAACAAACAAAAAGTAGAAACAGACCCATAAATACAGAGTAAAAACTGGTGGTTGTCAGAAGGGAGAATATTGGGGGATGAGCAAAGGGGGTGAAGGGGAGTGGCAGGTATAGGCTTCCGCATATGGAAGAAATAAGTCACAGGAATAAAAGGCACAGCATAGGGAATATAGTCACTGAAACCGTAATGGCATTGTAAGGTGACAGATGGGAGCTGCACTTGTGAACGTAGCATAAGGTACAGAGTTGCTGAATCACTATGTTGTACATCTGAAACTAATAGAACACTGTGTGTCAACTACACTTTGATTTTAACAATTCAAGAAAGATATAACCTTAAAGTATGCGTTTATGCTCTCCTTCTAGAAACTGATATTTAGAGAATAATCTGAAATTTAAACTAACATTTGCTGCAATCATTATCACAATGTTGTTTCCAATGTTTAAAATCAGTATCAAAGTAAATGTTCAATATTAGGGAAATATCTAAATAATGGAACATGATGCCTCTATTTAAAACTAAGTCTTGCAGTATTTTTTCTTAGTAATAGAGAAAAACAATGTTAAGTGAAAAGATGGGGTCCAAAATTGTATACTTATGCTGATTTTGTAGTAATAACTCTATTTTTTTAATGTATCAATTGGAAGACATAGCAAAATGGTAACAATAACTGGCTCTGGAATTTTTTTTTATTTTATTATGTTATGTTAGTCACCATACAATATATCATTAGTTTTTGATGTGGTGATCCACGATCCATTGTTTTTGGCTCTGGAATTTTGAGAGGGTTTTTCGGTTCCTCATACTCTGTTGTACTTTGAAATTTTTCTATAGTAGGTAGTTAGCATTTTTGTAGTAAGAAAAAAATTATACAAAACATTAATAAAAATATTGCTGCCTTTCCTCTTTGTGAACAGCTTCTTTCATATTGTAATGGAGTACCAAAAAGCTAAATTCAAAGATCAATCAGCAGACTGCAATAATCCTGTCTTTTTTTTTTTTTTTTTTTTTTTTTTTGCTTACTGCTTTCTTAGCTGATTTATTTCCTCCTCTGCAGCCAAAAGGGATATGGCCGATCTGTTCTTGGTTTCTTCAAGAGTCTTTTCAGTTTCAGCCAGACTGTAAGAGAAATCAGTAACTAAAGACAGATTTTCCAAAATTGGCAGAATTTCCAAATCAAGGCATAGGTTCTCCCAGGAACTTTTGGCATATATAGAAGTTCAACAAAAACAAGATCAAATTATGAGACATCTGCATCCAATCAGATGCTATTGCAAATATTATGGTGCGCTTGTATGCAAAAGCATGCTACCATTCTTTCTCAATGTCAAACGTGAAGACATTATAGAGTGGCTACCACTAAAGAGCTATGTAATAATTATTAACATTAGAATGTAAAGGGCAAAGAAACTTGTTCACGTCCTCCTTCTCACCCTCCTAATTCATCTGCTCAGCACACCAAATCTTCAGGCTGCCTCTCCCTATAAAATCTCCATTTTCTGCAATATCCCAATACCCTTTTCTGCAGTATTCTCATTACTTTGCACCGTAGAGTTGCATTTGACCTAATTTTCCCAGACTTCCTAAATATAAAGAAAAAATTATTTGCCCACCTACAAAGTCTTCCACAATCACATCTGACTACCAAGTATTTCATGCCTATGACTTCCACCACTTATTGAGCATGATTTTCCTGAGTTTTCAACATAGCTAGGTCATTGTGAGTTTCAAGGACTCTCTTCATTATAGGCAAATCATAACAAATCATATTATTTCTTTAGGTCTATCTAAAATTTAAAAAGAAATGAATATGGATGGATGACATTGGATGGAGACCTGTGGTTCTCAATTAAGTCGACCTAGTCCAGCAAGAGATCATAGGTTGGCAAAGCTTTCTTGACTTCTTGGACCCTACCTCCTGGTACTATCCAGGCTCTCATCTGAGGCTGAGAGGGTGCAGTTGCTATCTAAACTCACACCTGTCTTCTTCCTTCCTTTTAGATGGAAGAATGGAAGGTCAAACACTGGGGTCCTCCCCTAGACAGTGAAGCAGATAGAGAAATGATAGGCTAGCAGGATTCCTACTAAGTCCCCACAGATCCCAGCCAATCAGGCAATGCAAGAGGTGGTGTGATTACCCAGTGTTCCTTCCAACCCCTTCTCCTCCTCCTCCCCTAACAAGTGCCCCCGCAACCTGTGAGTGCTCATGCAAATGTCACCCCTGACTCTCTCAAGCCAAGTGTGTCTCCCCTTCTCCGGAGCACCTCCAACACTTGGTTCACACTAACAGTCTCATTATAAATACCCTGTGAGCTACTTAAGGGCAAGAATTATTTCTTTATCTTTTTATCCCCAACACCTAAAATAGTGCCTGTAACACAGTGGAGATTTTTTTAGCTGAAAAATGAATGGACACAATGTCTAAAGTCTTTTAAGAAATGCCAAAGTAGCAATAACTTCATAATAGGGCTACTGGCAATTAAGAGGAAGTTGCTGTGATTTAATTCAGAGGTGACTATGTTACAGGATTTTTAAAGTGTACGTGGAGAAAAAAATGAACATTTTTGTCAGGAGAAAACCGTAGAAAATTAAAAGAAGGAAATAGGCCAAGAAAGGAAGGAGAGTATGAACAGGAATAAAGTAGTTATGTTTTTCTCTTAAGACATGGCACACCTGTGTGAACACATGTACATACAACCAAACGTACATGCTAATTTGGCACCCTTGAATGATAGAGAGAAGAAAGGGAGGTACATTCATGTGCCAAGCATTATTTTAAGCAAGTTAATGTATTTTACTTATTTTTTATTAGGGATTTACTCATTCATTGAGGATATACCATGTGGCAGGCATGATGTTGGGTGCTGGGGATACAACAGTGTCAGAATGACAGATACAAGACAGTAACCCTTTGGGGCTTCTAGTCCAGTGGATCAGAAACTTGCGAACCAATATTTTAAAGTTCCAAATTGTGGTAAGGGCTATTCTCAGATCACTGTGAAAGAGAACTACAGAGTGGGGGAAGGAAAGACCTTTCGATGTACATGGTCACAGAAAGACTCTGAGAAAGTCACCTTTCAGCTGAGACCTGAAAGATAATAAAGAACCAGCCATGCAAAGACCCAGAGAGAGACTGCCATGTTTCTGAGAGAGCACAGGCAAAGGCTGCAAGGTGAGGAAGGGGACCACAGACGAGTTGAGGAGAGCCTGGCATGAGGTGGGGGTGGAGAGAGAGGCAGGGCCAGATCACACAGGGCTACGAGAGTCCTGGTAAGGAGTTTAGAACTTTTTCCTAAGTGTAAAAGGAGGCTACTAACAGCTTTTAAGCCAGGGTCTGACTTTATAAATTTCTATGTGTGAAATGGATTATAGTAGAGCAAGAATGAAAGCAGGGTAGCCGGCTGGAAGGCAACTGGTTGAGGCAACAGGAATCAGGGCCTTGAACTGAGCGATGGTGGTAGAATAGTAAGAAAGGGACAAGGGTGGGAGATGTTTAGAAGGTAGATTCAACCAGATGTGCCAATAGATTGGAGGTAGGAAATGAAGACACAGAGACTCATAACCAGATCCCGAGTATAAAATCTAGACATCTTCCTTTTCGAGGATTCGTCAAACTTGGGCAGACCTGTCCCCGTTCAGCACTGTATTAGAATTTGCCCATTTGTAACTGAGTCAAAACCAATCTGGTCCCCACAAGGTTAGACATGGGGAATCTCCTTGGTGGGCCACTCATTCCATAGCAGGTAGCAGGTAGAGTAAGAGAGAAAGGAGAGACCTAGCTACCATAGAATGCGAGGGACAGACAGCATCATTTCTGACGCCTTAAAAGAATAACCACAGGTGGGTTAAAAACCAAACAAAACTAGGAAATCCAAGGTAAAGGAGCAAACACCTTCATCTGTGCCACTTTCAAATGAGATGCACAGGGTTTGGTGGGGGGAGGGGAGGAGATATATAGATATATAGATATATAGATATATATAGTATACACACAAATGATAAAGCAAATAGTGTGAAAGGTACATGACAGTGTATATGGGTGTTCTTAGTACTATTCTGACAGATTTTCTGCATGGGAAATTATTTCCAAATAATTTTCTTTACAAAAATATGCAGTCATAGTTCCTTGACCCCTGATGCTCCTGATGGGTATTTACAGAGCCATAATGATGAGAGAGGGAGGTAGGAAGGAATTCCTGGCTCCTCTTGGTGCTGATAGAAGTCAAGAACCAGCAAAGTCTTGAAGCCCTGCCTCACAGTTAGTGGCAAATGGAAGGGCCTGGCTAGCCACAGTTGCCAGCAAATGCTCCAGAAGATTTAACCAGACAAGCCACAGATCAGCACCCCTTGGCACAAGACTCTACTGCCCAACTGGAAATGAGGCAGCAAGAACCCATACAGCAGCACAAGACCCAAAGTCTCTCCTCTCCAGCTTGAGTCATCCCTCATAAGCACGCAAGCATCCCTCTACTTCTAGATGGCCAGTCTAAGGAAGGGGGAGGACCGAGGAGACCCCTGGAGAGGGGGGAAAAAGCCCCTAGCAGAAGTTTGAACTTGAAACTAACTGAATATCTACAGGAAAAGGACTATATAGTAAACCAGAAAAGAAGTGGTAAGTTTAATCATCCTCACCTCACTCCAAATCAGCTGATATTAGTTGAAATAAGTTGCAAAAATTCAGAGGAATTGTGCTTTTTTGCTCATTACATTTGTAAATGTTGACTGTTGCAGCCACAAAACTGTTCATTGACAATGATTCCAATTGGAAATGAATGGGGGGTGTGGAGGTAACTGTGTGTGTGTGTGTGTGTGTGTGTGTGTGCGCACGCGCACACACACACACATACACACACATGCAAACACACACAAAGAAAAATGTCTGGAGCAAAATAAACCAAAATGTTAACGGGGATGAGATAAACAGGTGATTTTCACCTTTACACTTGTATTTGTTGTATGCATTTTGAATTAGCAATAATCGTGCCTCTGATAAACCTCCTTGGCTATGATACTGCCACTTTCGTATGTTGTATGCGTTTTGAGAAGGAAATTTTTATTGCTTTTATAATCAAGCAAAACTAAATCAGTAGAGATGCTTTCCTTAAAAGGAAATCTCATCAGAGAACAAGGCAGCATGCCACAGCTTATTTCATCACAAGCCCTAACTAAAGAGTTCCTTGCTGCCCCATACATGTCCGCAGTGGAGCAAGGCTCCAATTGAGAAACATCCGATTGATGGGTTTTGGCTAGGTGGGCTGAATGCAGTTTTGTACACATTTGTCTGTCTTCCTCAAGTGCAAATCCAAGGCTTGCAATTTTCTTTGCTGTGATTCCTTGAGCTCGCTACCTTGGCTTTGCTTCTGACACTTGTTGCTGCCTGGCATTGCTTAACTTCTTGAAAATACTTTTTATATCTACTAATTATTCCAAAATCTTGAAATGCTCATTCTTTGAAGAGTCTGACTTCTCAGCCAGGCATTATACCTTCTAAATGAGCACATCTGACAGACGGATGCAGCCTCTTCATCTTACTTTTGCTCTCTTTCCTTAATTTTACTCTTTGTCTGACTTCTTTAACCCTCCTCTTTTTGCATCTTATTTTTCTTTCAAAAGATAGATTATCATATAACAATCTTCCCCTGTTTACATATATAGGCTCATAACAGGCCTCTGGAGAAGAAGGAGCTCCAGGGATGGAGCCAAGGGGAGCAGGGTCTTAGGTAGCCTATTATAATATAGAAATCTTACCCCCAGATTCAAAGACACTGGCTCCTTACTCTCTGGACTCTCTCTCTCTCAGTCTCTCTCTCTCTCTCTCATACACACACACACACACACACACACACACACACACACAGTTATTTGCAGATGTCTGTATTTTACATCAGCCATTGTTCTCCTTTCAAACTTAAAAATTAAGAACAAACAATTCTTTTTGGAAAAAGATAACTTGCATTCCTCTTACTCGTCTTGAACCTGGTTGAGTTGATTACGAGTCAAAGTCAACTCGGAGTCTAATTGTTGCATGTCCCGATCCCGAACAGCAGACTCTTTATGTCTCTCTTTATCAAATGTGTCCTGGAATGATACACGAATCAAAAATAGTCTTGAATACATGAAACAAGATGATGGGTTGCAACACATTATGCTGAGAAAAAGAAATCAGGCACAAAAGGACACAAATGCATAGTTCCATATATATGCAGTTCTAGGGCAAGCAAAATTAATCAGAATGATAAAAATCAGAAGAGTGGTTGCCTGGTTGGGGGGGGTAGGTGACTGGGAAATGGCACAAGGTAATGCTCTGGAGAGATGGAAATGTTTTATAACTTAATAGGGTGTGAGTTACACGGATATATGCATTTATTGACCTATGGATCTCACTGCAGGTAAATTATAGCTCAATTTTTTATTATACATCAATTTTTTAAAAAGCCATTGAAATATCATCCCATATCTTTATACTCAGAAGAACACCCACGGGGTAAAAATCTCAGCAGCATGTGAAAAATCCCCAGGGGAGAAAAATTTGCTTAAAACCAACTGATGTCTACGGAATACTTAGCCTATGTTAGTTGTTTCTGCATGTTTATCACATTTAATTCTCAAAATGGCCCAAGTGGGTCAGCAAAAGCATTGTTTCCTTTCCAGCAAGTGACACATGAAAGGTTAGTCAACAGACCCAGGACCATAAAAAAGAGACCAGAATTCTGCCCAGTGACCCCCAAGCAGGAACCCTTCCACACCTGCACCCCTAAGGCCACTAAGAAAAGACCACTCTACGTGCTTTAATTTTAGAAAAGAATTTATGGAAATCCATATAAACGTCCAAAACCAAGGTTACTAATGCTTAATGATGTTAATGCCTTAAGCAAGGTGTAGGTCCTCTTTCCAGTCTGGGCTTCAACTGTCTAAAACCTGACCCTAACCCACAGAAATCACCCCATAGCAACAGCAAATGACAAAACTCTTTGTCAGTCTCTGAGAACTAAGTTTTCAACTCATTTCATTTCACTCTTTCAGATTATGGTGCTTTCCCCCATCTAATGGTCTCTTCTGAGGCTCCATGTACCCTGTCTGTGTGACTAATCTGTCATTCCAAAGTTCCAATTTACTGCCGAGTGTGGGCAATGTCCCAGATGTAGAACATCACCAGTCCTTTCTTACAGCTGAGGAAGCAGAGGCTTGTTGATTTGTCTGAGGTCACACCACTGGGAAGTAGGCAAAGCTGAGGGTTGAACGCAGGTCTGTTTGAAGAGAAAGCTCAACACATTACGCCACTTACTACTGTAAACAGAAACTCACCTTTTGGACCTGTGTCCCCATTCCTTAAGTAGCGCTGAGTCCCTCACTAGGTAAAAGCCCTCTCTTATATATGTCTGAGTTCCCAGAGCCTGATCGGGGTGTTGAAAGTCAAGGGGGATCCTTTAGCATCCCTACCTGTAGAGAGGGGACCTTGCTGTCAACAGGTTTTCCCAGGGAAGCAGCAGTAAAGGAGGCCTCCAGCCAAGGCAGAAGGCGCGATTTGATTATTTCCACACCATCATAATGTCCACCTAAAAGAACCCACAAATCAGGTCAGGGAAAGAAATTCAGCGACACAGTGAGAGAGTACCAAGGACTGAAGCAAAAGAAGAGAGAGCCAGATGGGGAAACACGGGCCACTCTCACCTTCTTGGGCTGCCGTAGTGAGGATCTTAAAGAGCTGTCCTTGAACTTTGGAAATTTGTTCGATGAGCTCAAGGCAATGATTAAGATTTTGATCACATGTGTTCGTCTACAAAACCAAAACAGAAAGTCAGTGCAATTCCTTTCCTCAGGGACCCATTGCAGGTTGACAGGACCTGAATTTACCCAGGGGCCGCGGTGCTCTGGTATGCTCCCAGGCACAGAGAATGCCCTGTGTTCACCAAAACGTCGTTCCCGTTCCTCCTGGACGCACAGCTAGACCACTTTTCCCAGCTTCCCTAGCAGTCAGGCAGCCGTGTAACGGAGTTCCAGTGAATGGGACAGGAAGTGCTATGTGCCACTTGCAGGTATGACCCAGAAGAAAACCCCTTGAGTGATTCTCTTCTCCCCTTCCCCATCGGGCAGCCAGATGCAGAGGACCCAGCAGAGGGCCCAGCAGAGGGCATAAAGGATGGTGGAGCTACAAGATTTGAAATTTGAAAGGCTACTCATTGGACACTTGCAATGACTATCACATCATCAAGAAAGTGTGTGTGTGTGTGTGTGTGTGTGTGTGCGCGCGCGCGTGTGTGTGTGTGTGAAGCCACTGAGATCTGGGGGTTATTTTAATAGCAATACCCCTGACTTGCTACTCAATGGAACCCTGCAAAAACTCCTTTTATAAAGTGAATAGACCTTTTGTAATCCAATACAAACCACAGCTTCCTAATTTACCTGCTTTATTGGTTCGTGTCCTCCAAGTTCATTATGTACGTAAAGAACACTATTTGTTAACAGTAGGATGGTACTGGGGGGTTGAGGATCCCATGGTGAATAAGACAAAAGACATGGCCCCAGCCTTATAGCACATGCAGACTGGTAAGGGAGAGAAGGGTGGAGACAGTCCCACGCGGTGAAATCTGTGCGCACGAGGTCTACTCCAGAGCCCGTGGCCTTGGGAAGACTTCCGAGAGGAAGTGAAGTCTAGGCAAGGAGAAAGCAGGCAGATTTGGGGGGATGGGAAGTTCCAGGGGTTGCAAAACATCCACAGAACACGAAGAAAGCCAAGAGGTGGGCCTTTAGCTATTATTCTGCTTTTTTGCACCTCCTTGATGAGATTTTACCATTTCCACACCAGCCAAACCTCTAATGAAGTCTGCCACTAAAGGAAGGAACACAACCACAAGCAACAAACAAATCACGTGGGTGCACAGACTGATGTGTCCTCTCAAGTGGTGAATCCCAGGCAGGAAGCAGGGGGTGAGGAGGATAGAAAGGAGAACAAAGAGGAAGAGTGAGTTCCAGGCGAAAGGCTACAGGGGCAAATGCTTGGGGGGGGGCGGGGGGATTCAGGCAGGAAGCAAGCTCCCTGTGGACGGAGGCTATGCCAGCCTGGTCGCTGTCGCACTCCCAGACTGTGTTCTGTAGTCTCTGTAGTCAGATCCAGTGAGTACTGGACAGACGTCGATGAGAAGATCCACGCACTTTATGTTTATCACATACCTTCTATGCGCCAGGCACTACTGATGCTGTACATATATAAGCTCAGGGAAGCCCCACAGCAGTGCCCTGGGAGGTGGGGGCGTCATTGTTAACACCCCCATTTTCAGAGGACAAAACTGAGAGGCCGAGAGGTTAAATAACTTGTCCAAGCTTACCTAGCCGGTAAAATGACAGAACTGAGATTGGACCCCATGCTCTTAAGATCATGGTTAGAGCTGGGAGCAGAGGGAGGACGGGATGATGGGAGAGGAGTGAATGGGGAGGGCCGTGTGGAAAGGCACCCCCTGAAGGGGAGACACTGAGCAAAGTATTCGAGAGAGACCGTGATGCACAGTGGGAACAGTAGGGGCAAAGGCCCTGTGGCAGGGGAAGCGAGTTTAGTCACCTTGAGAACCATAAGTAAGCGTATGTGGCAGAAGCACAGAAGGTGAGAGAGGTTGGCAGAACAGATCCTGGAGGGCCTTGCAGGCCCGGGGAGGAGTTTGGATGGGGTGGATTCGTGGTGCCCTTGGTGGAGCTTCTGGCTTACATCCACACCTGGTGGACAACACCTGGCGACAAGCTCTGTTATGGCACCTATGTCTCATACAGCCATTTGTTTCTGGGTCTCATCCTTCTAGCCCCTTCCCCTAAAAAGACCAGGACCTCTTTTTAAAAGTTCCTTTATCTTTCCTATGTTTATATCAGTTGCCACTGGTATACATAACAAATTGAAAGGCCCACAAATATTTGACAAATGAATGAATGAATGAATAACTTAATAGTGTAATATTGACATCATCAGAACATTTGGAATCCCCATCTGAGCAGCTGTGCCCATCCCTCCTCTGTTGAAGCAGCAGCTCCTGGGCCTTGCTCTCCCCCCCGGCACTTACCATGGTGAACCTGTTACTCAAGAACAGCTTTGCCCTCTGGCTAGACCATGCCATAGGCTAAGTGGACAGGGAATGGGGCCTGAGGGTCTAGCAGACCTGAGTGATTATCTCTGCTCTACCACTTGCCACCCTTCTCTGCAATCCTACGCAGATTGCTTAACCTTTCTGAGCCCATTTCCTCTCCAGGAAAATGGGGATCATGCCTTGCAGAGTGTTAGAGGAGAATTAAATCCAAGAATGCATATCTAGCACCTCAGAGACAGAAGGCATTCAACAATTGGTACCTATGAGGTATTGTGTGTTATTGAAAGGAGCAATGGGTATAGGAATAAAGGCAGACCTTGGTTCAAATATGGTTTCCTACTTGGTTGCTATATTCTCTTAGAAAAGATATTTTAAATATGAGCCTCTGTTTACTCATATTCAGGAGGTGGCTGATCTCATGAGCCAACTTAGGTACAGAATAGAGGAGGGACAGAATAATTAGAAGCATTATTGTAGTATTATTACCATTTGCTTCTATGCCTTGCCCAGAGTCTGGTACAAAGGAGGTACCCAAAGGAATGTTTGCTAAGTGGGTTTGTACACACAACTTAAACAACAGAAGACAATACACAGTGTAAGACAGTTCCTGTTCCCAAGACCTGTTACAACATGCTGCAACTTCTAACACAAAGCATCACACAAGATGCTCAAGTTGCAATAGAGTCATGTTCTTCTACCAAACAGTCACTCACACAAAATAAATAGAGCAAAGATATGACCTAATTATACTGTCTCCTAATTCCACAGTTCCTTCATTCATAAATCATTGAGTTCCTACTATTTGTAAGGCCTTGGGCTGGTAGCTCAGGAAATAAAACTACATTGAAAAAATTAGTGGTGCCTGGATGGCTCAGTTGGTTAAGTGGCTGCCTTTGGCTCACATCATGATCTTAGGTCCTGGGATCCAGCACTGCATCACATCGGGCTCCCTGCTCAGCAGGGAGTCTACTTCTCCCTCTCCCTCTGTATACTCTCTCTCTCTCTCTCTTCCTCTCAAGTAAATAAATAAAGTCTTTTTAAAAAAAGAAAGAAAGAAAAAATTAAAAGTCGCCTACTGTCAATGAGCTCATCAGCTGGGGAAGTGGGTTGGAAAATGGGAGACACACAGAGGATTAATAGTTACCTTAGAGTTTATTAAGTGCTCTCAGTGGGTAGTGAGCTGAGGAAGGAGCAAAGCAGTGAGCAGTGAGGGGTAAGAAATAAGGTATTTCAAGAGAAGGAACAGCAGGTACCAAGGCAAGGAGCAGCAAGGCGTACCATAGGGGCAAGTGGAATACAGGGTCCAGGGACCAAATAATGATAAACTTTATTTGCCACACGAAGGGTTCTGAGCCTTATCCCATCACTGAAAGATTTAAGGGGGCGGGTAGATGAGAGTGGTGATGTGATCCGATTTACTTTGTGTTTTATGAAAATCACTCTGGCAGAAGCCAACCACATAGGGTTCAGATAAGAGAGGGAGCCTGGTGGGAAGAGGGGTGGTTGTAACCATCTGGCTGAGAGATGCTGAAGGCTGTGGAGATGCCAAGGGTCCCCTGAAGTCCCTTTGTAGCCCTAAATCACATCTGTGTCAGCCACTGCTTCTAGCATTACCTGAGGAGGATGCCCGAAGGTTTGGAAACAGAAAAGAGGTGTCAGAGGGATGGTGCTGTTTTCAGACAATGTAGGGGATCCACAGGACCTTCAGATAGAGCTGTCTAGTAATAGTACCTAACAATTACCGAGCACTTAACTTTGTACCAGCCAAACCCTGTGCTGAGAGCTTTAAATACAGTTTCATTTAATCCTCAGAATAACCCTACCAACTGGATTACCATCCGTCATCCCTAATTCACCAATGAGGAAAACCAAGACCTTAAGCAATTTGGGGAAAAGGTGGTTGATCCGGAAACTAAGCCTGTTCCTGCAGCCTTTGACATGAGCCAGGCTCTCAACCATGGCCCTATCCCAAGAGCAGAAGGAGAAGACTCTGGATCTCAGCAGAGAGGTGGGGGCTGGGGGCGTGGCTCTGCAAGCCTTCAGCTGATGGAGAGTGCCCCAGCCATATGCATAGACAAGACCCCCAAGGGTGGGAGAAGTCAAAGGGCAGGGCAGAGGGCAGTTCTGCTATTTCAGAAGTGGGCAGAGGAAGAAGGGCCAGTAAATGAAAACAAAACAAGAGCAGTGAGAAATAAGAACACAGCCAGGAAGGAAGGTAAATGGAAGGAAGGCTTCCAGCAGGAAGCCAGAGAAGGAGATGGTTTATGCTCTGCTTCACTTATGCCTTTAGGCTGTCAACACATTTTTATGGAGGAGGCTACTGTGTGCTGCATGCTAGGGGTACCATGATGGGTAAGATATAGCCTCTTGCCCTCAAGGAATTTATAGTCTAAGATAAACATGCACATAAATGCAAAACCAGAACTACTTGCTATAAGAAAAGTAGGTCTAGATCTCCCAGGTGAGGCTCAAAGGAGGAAGTGGTGAGGAGCCAAGATTTAGGAAGGCTTTCACCTGAGGAGCTCTGTGGGCTCCCATTCCTATTTTCTAATTGCTCTAGTGTGGGGCCTGAGCACTGAAAATTTTTTTTAAGTTTTCTAAATGATTCTTATGTGCAACCAAAACTGAGAACCACAGCATTCGTGGGAAGTGAGATCAATTTAATGAATCTCAACCGGTACCCCCCCTTAAAAAATTTAATGAAAGAGAAAAGGAGTATATCACAATTACTAAAGATAAGAATTACTCAAGAAACCTTTGCTTCAGTAATACGTATAGAAGAATGTAGGTGTGCTATGTTGTGAAGTAAAATGCATAGATTTCTGTGGTAAGTTTTTAAAGCACTATCCTAGAGAACAGTGCTTTGTCCATGTTGAGAATCTCTGCTATGGGCAATGAGAAGCCACAAAAATGATCTTGCAAATGGCTAAGTAAATATTGGCTTAGAGGTGGGCATGGAGGAAGGCAGGAAAATCAATAGGAATATGCCATGTTATAATTGTGGAACTTAAGTAAACTTCAAACTTATTCTTATCCTTCATGAAGATAGGAAAGTGAGAGGTAACAGAAAGGAGTAGAATATTCAGGAATAGAACTACTGGCATTGTTAACAAAATGTGTCCTCTTATAGCCACCAATCCCTGTGCAACAGAGACGGGCTACTAGCCTCCTTTTGTAACCATGATGGTTATAAAAATACTGTGAGTTCGGTCCAGGGCAGAGTTCTCTGGACAGAATGAAGCTCCTATGCCTGTGAGTCTTGCAAGTATTTCTGCAACAACGTTTGCTTGGGATCTGCCCTAATTCACCCTAGATTTTCCCACACATGTAAGAAATGATAGGAGCTTGAACAAGAGCAATGGTAGCTAGAGGGGGAAAGTGGGAGATATTTGACAGATATTTAAAGGTAGAATCCTGACGTGATGAACCCATTTGTAAGGCATGATGGAGACAGGGGGCAGCCCTTCACATGGCTCAGTTTCCAAAATCAACCCTCTGTTCTACAGCATGGCTGACTTTGCCACAACACCGTCACCTCCACAACAATGTTTTTAAAACCAAAATACTGAATTTTAGATTTAAGAAAAGTAGGCTTATATACACCCCAACATCTTAGCAAAAGCTTCTATTTAGATCTCTCCACTGGATTTTAGCATCTTGACCTGAAGTTAATATTTCTATCAGGTTTCTTTCATTAACGACTTTTCCTTAAATATTAAACAACGATGATGTTTCCATTAGCAAGTTTGTCTAAGATGAAACTAAGAAGGAAAATTTAAAAGTTGATAGCCCCTCTGTTAAAAATAGAATAATCTGCCTTAATCACTTGTCAACTTCTTTCCTAGCCATGAATCCATCATTAGTAGTTGTGGCAGAAACAGTAGCACTAATCAAATATTCCACGTGCTTTCCATGTCTCAGGCTCCTTTACAAGTAGATGGGAGCCATGTAACAATCCCTAGGGAAGATGAGTGAAAGTGATGTGTATAATTTAAGTGCTCTCCCTCTCTTCCCCAGTGGACCTCTGAGGTCCATGATGAGATGACTGTGCCACCAGGCGGGGTCCACCTGAACCTGAAGCCAATGATGGAGGAGAGTTGCCATCACTTTGCATTAATGAGAAATCTCTTTCGTGTAAGTTTAGACAGTAAGATTTGGAGATGTATTCATTACTGCAGCTTAGCATACTATAAGGAGATAAAGGGAAGAAAAAATGTTTTTTATGAATTAACTAGACTGAACCCCCAGGAATGTGGAAGTGTATTGACTATGGGGGAGGGCAAAGGCAGCCGGAGAGTCTGTCTAAAGACACCACAGCAACTACAACCCTTTTGTACTGAGAATCAGGGACATTTTGTCATAGAGGCAATGTCTATTTCAACACAAAGATTATCCTAAAACAAAGGGATACCTCTTTGAGAGCTCCTTTTTATGTACCGATATTGAATATGCTGTTTTCACTTGTTAAGGGCAGATTTCTATAACATAAGAGGGGAGTAATGCAAGAGGAAGTGTTATGAGCTCTCCCTAGCATCCCCACTCACATATCAGCTAATCAAAAGTTTCCAGATCGTCATGTCCTGGGGTCTATTATGATACTTCAAGAAATGGAATCCTATCCTATCTTAGGGATGGGGTTATCAAGGGTATGGTAAGTTCTTACCATTTGCTCCCGTAATTACATACAGTACATTTTTAAAAAAGAAATAAATCGCAGAGCATCTGACCAAAGGTAGCTCCCTAGTCCACAAGATTCTGGGTGGAAACAAAAGCATCTCAGGAGGAAGAGAGTTTCAGCCCAGAGCTGACCTTCTCCAGGTACTGCTAACATTGGAAGGAGGTTAATTTCTCGTCTTAACATCTCTATGAAGTAATTAGGTCATGAGACCTAATTCTGTTCTGCATAGTTGGCTATTTGACCCTTTTGCAGAGTTGACCGAGAGGATCATACAGATGGTGCATGATCAATTGGAGGCATTTGGAGCAGCATACTCTTACCTGAAGGACCATTCTCAGAGTCTGACCTTGTTTACATGTCTCCTCACTGCATGATGCTTTTAGTCCAACCCCCCATTGCCCCCTGGGGATAATACCCAAACTCCTTAACACACCACCTAAGGCCTCTACCCTCTGGCCCCAACCACCCCACCTCCTCAGCCCCATCTCACTTCCTCTCCTTGCCTAGAACCATTCATAGACCCCCCCAAATAGGCCAGCTTCTTCCTGCCTTCCTCCTTTTGACACATGCTCTTTCCTCTACCCTTCATCTGCGTCTCCGACTGGAAGTTTATCATTAAGATGAAGCTGGCATTTCTATTCCCAGCATCTAGCACAGACAGTCATATCATAAACTCTGAAAAAATCTTTTGTTGAATGAATAAGTTCATCAATAAAGGCACACTGCCCAAAGTGTAAATATAGAATGTCTAGGTCAAACCTTCACACACAGCAGAAGCTAAATAACCGTTTATTGAGTGAATAATTAAGCTCTTAATAATTGGCTCCGTTCTTGGTTGAACAAGGAGAGATTTTCTATGGTTCTTTCACCAACAGTCTCAGTAACCACTGAGGAGGAAGAACAATTCTGAAAGTTACAAGTTTATACCAAGCTGTCCTTGAACAGCCAATGGAATCCAAGTTTTAAAGATCAAGTAATACAATAATTCAGCTTCTCTTTAATAACTAAAAGAAAGTGAATTGGCAATGTTTGCTGTTGTTTTTATTGTGTTTCTCTAGTGAGGTTTTGAAAAATATCCCTTCTTGGAATTGTTTTAAATAAATAAATCTTTAAAAAATTAAGCAAGTAGTGGTTTTGCATAGGGCCCATAAGATTGCTAGATGTTGTAAGATTAAAAGCGAGCCAACAAATAAAAACCAAAGGCTTTGGGGCAGAAAATTACATTTTTAAAAAATGTACTGTGTCTGACCACATACATAGGACCCAATGAAAAGAGTGGTGGTGGACAGATTAAGGCAGAGGAAATGGGAATCCATATGAAGGAAATTATATGAAAGAAGAAAAATTAACTATGATCTAACTGTTCATCCCAATAATGGCTAGTTTGAAGGAAAATGAAATGTTTGCATTGTGTTTTAGAACTAATCTGTTCAAGTCATTGATCTTTTTCACTGAAAATAACTGTTTCCCAAGGGGATAACTTTAATCCCATTCTTAATTCTAGAGTGGTATTTATGGTCTTTTATTTTGCTTGAGTTAATTAGAACTAAATCAATGTGGTCACAGTCAGCAAAATCAATTTTCCATAGCAAACATAATTTAAAGCTTTTAATGAATAAACCTCTACAACCAACATTTTAATAAATGTAGTTTGCTACAATGACTATTCTTCATCTTAAAGCTTCAAGGAAAAAGTCCTCGGAACTAGTAAAACAAATGCCGTATTAAAGGGAGGCTCTTAGCCATTGACCAAAACCCACACTCTAGGTGACAAGATACTGAATAAGTCTAGAGGTAACCTTAATTTTGGTTGGTGGTATATACATATTTTCTTATCCTCTCTCTTTAGCTACACACACACACACACACACACACACACACACACACACACACACTATTAAAAACATTTGCATCCTCTCAATTGTGCCCCTACCTGGAAATCATGGTTTTTTTATTCAATTTTAACAAAGGCTGAATTAAAGATATTTGGGGATCATCTTTAATTCTACACTGGATATGAGGTTTTAAGAAGACAAATGAGTCCAAGAACCCGGGTGTCTGGGAGAATGATGGTAGCATTCAATCAGTCGGTATTTATTGAGCAACTAGTAGGAGGCAAGCATTATTCTAAGTGCTGGGAATACAGAGATGAGCAGAAAAAGGGAGAAATCTCTGCCCTCTGGAGCTTACATTTTAGTGGGAAGGAGGGAGGAAAGATTGACAATGAAAGAATAAGTAAAAATTAGAAGATGTAGCTATTACAGAAGAAACAAAGCAGAGAAGGGACACAGTGAGTGCCAGGGGCAGAGGTAGGAGATGGCAATTGTAAACAGAATGGTCTTTCCTGGGAAGGTGACATTTAAGCAAAGACTTGAAGGAGGAGAGAAAGCAAAGATGTTGATATCTTACTGAAATATCCACAGGCGAAAGTTTTCCAGGCAGAGAGGAACAGTGAGTGCAAAATGCCCTTGAAGCAGGAGACCAGCTGGTGTGCTCTAGACTCTTCTGCCCAATAGAGTAGCCACTAGCCATATGTGACGATTTAGATTTAAATTAATTAAACTTTAATTAAATTTAATTTTTTTAATTTAAATGAAATTTAAAATTCAGTTTCTCAGTTTGTACTTGCCACAATTCACGTACCAAATAGCCACCATATTGGACAGTGCCTGTAGAGAACATGTCCATCATAGAAAGTTCTATTGAAAGCTTTGCTCTAGAAAGAACAACCAGACCAGTATTGCTGGAGTAGAGTGAAGAAGGGAGTAACAGATGAGGTCAGAGTTTAAAGGAGCACAGTTGTGTAGGACTTTGATGGCCATTGCAGGAACTTTGGCTTTCATTCTGAGTGGGACAGAAAGTCTGAGTATTTTATTAGAGAAGTAACTTGATCTGACTTGACATTTAGAAGAATCACTCTGAGATATTTTTACAATAATCTAGATGAACGATGATGGAAGGCAGACAAGGGTGATTACAGCAGAAGAGGTGAAAGGGTTCTGTGTGAATTTCGAAGTAGGTGCCAACAGATTAAGCTGGCAAAAATGTTGTGGGGTGTGTCATGATGAAGACAGTGAAGTCAAGAAAGAGGCCAGTGTTCGTGGCACCGGAGAAGCTAAGACAGGTTTTAGACTGATCTGACTTTGAGATGACGAGAGCACAACTGAAAATGTCTAATAGGCAATCAGAGAAGTGAGCTCAGATGAGAAGAGGCCCTGAATATGGATGTGAGCTTCATGGGCATATGTGTAAGAGAGAAGCAAGAATGGAGGCCCAAGAGAAGACTCCTAAAGGCTTAAAGAACTGCCATAGGAGGAAAGTGGGTAAGGAAAGGAGACCAATTTGTAGAGCCTTAGAAGAATGGAGGTGTCAAATGTAACAGAAACACTAGATAGTCCAAAAAAATGATCGCACGGGGAAATGGCCACAGATTTTTTGGAAGGGCATTGGTCTCCAAGAGTGCAGTCTCTATGAAGGTGGGGGAAGGAGCCTGGCATGGGGGAGAGAATCTAGATTGAAATGATTTCCACGACAACAGAGGAGTGGGGGGACTACTGTTACTGAGAAAGGAGAGTGTAATAAACTTTGGCATTTCTCAGTACTTATGAAAAGTTTCTAAAACAATCATTAAATTTGATCCAGTCAAATGCTAATGTCATTTGTGTTAAAACATTGTCTTGTGGCAAACTGAATATACTTTCTGTAAAAAAAAACAAAACAAAAAAACATTTATTTTTTTAAGTAATCTCTACAGCTAATGTGGGGCTCAAACTTACAACCCAGAGATCGAGAGTCCCACGCTCTACCAACTAAGCCAGCCGGGCACCCCCAAACTAAATATACCTTTTAACATTCAGAGTTTATTTAGGCCAAGGGGTAATAATGAAAGAAAGGGGGGGAGGAAGGAAGGAAGGAAGTGGGGAAGGGAAAAAGGAAGAAATAACACGCTGTAAGAGGTAAATTTTAATTTTCCTGCAATCCGGATGGGGAAGGAATAGTCACAGTGCTCATTCTTTAAAAGTGGGCAAAGATGGTAAACACTGAACACTAGAAAGGGGGCAAGGAGAAAGCTGTAGGTGTCCTTTGAGCTCCCCTCCACCACAGGAGCCCTGGTCAAAGGGTGAGTGGGAAAGCCCAGAGACTCAGACAGCATCCAGTTGCATTTTTCCTGGTAGGATTTCAGAAACAAGCCGATTTAAATTCAAAAAAAACTGAGATCTGGTTGAGTGAGTCTGTCCTATTTAACAGATGAGGTACTGAGACCCAGAGAGGTGAAATAAATTGCCCCAGATAATTGCTAGTCCTATCTAGAGCCAGACCCAGAACTTGGTGTGGGGGAAGGGGGGCTCATTCCGGGTCCACAGATGCCCAGCTCTGTCTGCCTCACTGTTCCACTATACGAGTGGGACCCTCCTATTTAAGACGGACAGATCAAACCCAGCAAATGCAACACTGAGTTGTCCTTAATGTGTGGGGGAGGTTAACGCGAGCCGGAGTGGGGGTGGGGATTAATGAGACTTGAAGAGCTCTATGGATTTGATGACAGAATATTGGCTTTCTAAAACTGCCTTGGTAACAGGCCTCCTGAAGTCTGCCTTGGTGTAAAATTGTGCCTTACTTGCCATGCTGACCAGCGCACAAATGAAATCCGCAACGTTGACAAGTGTCCATCTCACGGACATCTGGGTAATAACTCCTGGGAGTATTTTTATAAAAATTCATTGTGATACAACCCCTGAGTATCCTGAGACGTGATGAGAGGCAGGACCAGGGGTGTAGTTAAAAAAAAAAAAATAGAGTTAGGCATAGGGAGGTGGATTGCTAACAAGGGGATGGAACGGAAAGCAGCAGGCTGGACCCCTGGCGGACCTCGGGGCCTTCCCGTTTCTAGGGCCGCCAGCGTCCTTGGTTACCGCCGGACGAAGGCGCTCTCTCTGCGCGGACTCCGAGTCTGCGCTCCGCGGGCCGCGCCACCCCAGCGCCCCCTGGCGCCGGAGGGGGGGGCGGAAGGGCACGGGCCGACCCGTGCCCTTCCCCCCCCCCCGCCCCCCCCCAAGATCCGGGTCGGAGCCTGGGTCGCGCGGCGAGGAATCACGCCGGCCGGGGCTTTGCTAAGCGACCACCCCGAGCCAGCCCTAAGGGGGCTCTGCCAGGAACTAAAGCGAGGGCGAGCCACCCGGACTCACGTTGTACTCCCTCAGCCAGCACTCTAGCTTGTCGTGCATCAGTCGTAAAGTTTCGCTCGAGACCAGTTTCCTCACGTTTTCTGCCATCGCTCACTTTTCCACTCGGCCGCGCTCTGGGAGATGGAGACGTGGAGGGGACGAGGCGGTGGCCTCCGCAGGACCCCGGGCTGATGTGGCGGGAAGGGTGTTCTTTTCCTGAGGGGCTCAGAGCGTGGCTGGTCCTTCCATCCTCCCCCTCGGGTCAGACGGGGCAGGTTTCGGGAAGCCGGGGGGAGGTGCCCTGCACAGCCGCCGCGCCTCAGCCGCCTCCCCCGCGGCCTCCGGGAGCCCCAGCCAGAAATACCCCGGCGATTATTAAACAAACCTTGACGTGGGCGGGCGGCTGCTAGGGACGCGCACCGCGCGCGCCTTGGCAACGCCTGCCTCTGCGGCCAGCCCCGACCGCTACTCCCACCCAGCGCCCACCCCGCCGCCCCCCGGGCCGGGCACGCGCCCCAGCGCGCCCTGGAGCCGCTCCTGCTCCTGCTCCCGCTGCTCCTGCTCCCGCTGCTCCTGCTGCTCCTGCTAGCCGAAGGCGAGGCCAACCAAGGCCCCTAACACTCCGGATGGGGCCGGGGGTCGGAGGGGCTAAGCCTACAGACGGCCGCTAGCTACTCCGTCCCTTGCTTGATGGAGCGAGACTCGCCCGCCGTGCGGGATGGGGGGCATCCCGAGGCCTCTAGCCTGAAAAAGCCAAGGTTGTTTCTCCACTGACAGTTTGGTTAGGCAGGAGGTAAGCCCCTCTTTGGCGCCCTCCTTTATTCTCTAACTTCTCCGACCTTCAGTGCTTCGTTTGTAACACTTAGGATTTGGTGGGTGCCCAAGTCAGGAGATCTGAAGCTCCAGGACGTTCACAAACCAAAGTTAATCCTCGGGCTTAGACAAGATTTGGTATAGTTTTAGAATCATTGAGCACTCTAAAGTTTCATTTAATTCTCATTCTCCAACTGAAACTTTGTGGAAGTTCAGACCCGGTTTGGCACTCTTTCAAAAGGGTGCATTAAGCCACAACGGTAGTTTAAATTGCTTAAGAAATGAAACAATTTCAACCATCATTAAGCACTTTAGAAGCCCTTATTTTATATGCATCAAATGATGAGCTGATTGCAAATCATTCTTATCTAGTCATTAAAACAGCAGGAATGGAGCCCGGCCTCAGCGAGCTAGCTAGCTAGTTTAATTCAGTTCCATTTCTTTAGGTACTTGAAAATGTATGAACATTGCACATGTTCAAATATGGTAATATTCAAAATTATACCACCTCTTTTTTTTGTTCTTGTTTCTCTTAATTACAGTGGTTTTCTGTCCTCCAGTAAAAATGAGAGGCTCCTTTCTGGAGCCTGGGTTGCTACTATCTTCTGTAGACTACAAAATAAGAACTATAGAAGTTCTCATCACAAGGAAAAAAATTTGTGACTATGTGTAGTGATGGATGCTAACTAGATTTATTGTGTTGGTCATTTCACAATATATGCAAATACTGAATCATTTCATTGTACACCTGAAACTAATATAATGTAATATGTCACTTATATCTCAATAAAAACAAAAGGAACAACAAGGACCATAAAGGTACATAACACATTTTATCATAGTACAGTAATAATTACTAAAGTAAAAGAAAAAACAAAAAACCCACTAAATATTCATTAGACGCTTTCTTCCTTTAAAAAATATGTAAAGAGGGAGGAAGGGAATGGAGAAAAATCCCACAGATTTCTTAATTTGGAGCCAATTAACTGCATATTTCAATAGGCAGTTGGAATCTTTGAGCAGTCCTATTTACTTATTCATAAAAAACAAGTTGGAATATTTGCTTATGTTAGATTAGGGGTTAAATCCTCTTCCTTGCTGTGGGCTCTTTAACTGCTACTCCTTGTTTACACTATCTATAAACAAGGAACAACAGTTCTTACTACACAGGATTATTATGAGACTAAATAAAAAAATTCGTGTGACGTGTTTAACACAGTGCTTGGCACAGGGCTTCACAAATGCATGATGATTATTACTACAATGTAGATCACAATACTACATTTAGTAGAGATAACTAGGTTGGAAACAATCTAAATCTCCAACAATAAGGTGATGGTTGAGCAAATCCTTCAATGAAAAGTTGCACAATAGAAATCTTGTTACTGAAGAATATCTATTGTCTAGGAATTCTTACTATATTAAGTGAAAAAGCAGGGACACTAAATTATCTATATTGTGTTATACAATATGAACTCAAAGTGTGATTATATGTTATTTTAATTTGCTCCTTTATACTTTTTTGATTTTCCAAATTTCTACCGTGAATACTGATTGCTTTTATGAAAACTTATTCAGAGGCAGAGTTACCCAAAGAATTATACCACCTTCAGAAAAATGTTAGCCAAAATAACAATATTAAGCTGATTCAAAACAGAATGTGCTTTGACCAAATGTCCAAATTACTAATTTAATAGTCTTCTAGTCTTAAGAGAGAATGGATCTTTGAAATCACTTTAGAATTTGCCACCTGATATTGTTTATGTCTACATATGCTCTAGCCCCACGGCTGGATTCAAGACCCTTACGGCCTGCAGTGTTTTGGGTACCTCTTAGTTTCCCCAGAACTCCAGAGCATGCGCTGTGTGTAGCAGGAAACTCACGTTTATCACTAACAAAGCAGCATAGTCATCAATGACTCAAAACAAAGCAAGTGTTTTATGTATTTATTCATTATTTACTCCCCACTACTTCCAAAAGAGGATCTGAGATAACTTACAGTAAGAGACTTGTAGAAAATATCATTGTTAGATTAGAAATACTTTTTTAGTGGAAAAAGCAAATATGCCCCCATTTTAAGCCTATGTACGAAGATTGAGCTTCATTTAACATTTAATCTGTACCTTGTGGAAGCCAACGCAGAAAGGAAAATGACTTTCATGATTATTATTATTATTATTTGAGTTTAGAAGTATACATTCCACTTCTTTGAATGGAACACATTTTCCTGGTACCAATCACAAAATATGCTTATGCATTTCCAAAGAGCCTAGAACAACGCAGATGATGGTGTCTTTAATACGTCCCCCACTTTTTTTAGAAAATATAGAAACAATCTTGACATGATTGTTTCTTGCGGTCACCTTTGATCAATGCCAAAGGGGTAACACTAGAACTCATGTCATCAGAGAGGGCCAAGCAACTGACTCGGCATTTCTTAGCTCTCTGGTGATGTTACCTGATACAAGCTTAGAACTTCCATACCTGTAGGAAGAAGCGGACATCCTCGTAAGTGCCCTTCATAATGATCCCCTCCACAGGGCTTTTGATGAGTGCTGGATAGCAATTAATTTAAGAGAGAGCTGGAGCCTGGAGTGCAAATAGTTTGTGTTGCTGATGAAAGAAGAATCCATATGCTTCATATTACAAGTGTGCAGCCAACAAGGTTGAGATTCAATTTTTAAAGACTACTTTTTTATACATAGGGACAAAAACAGATTAGTAAAGGCTCTATTCGGACAGTATTTTAATTTTGTCTCAATTTGATTATTTTAGGATATTATCACTAGGCAATTATTTGGAAAGAAAAGATAAAATCAAATTTTTCTTGCATGGTACACTATCAGGCATGTTGAAGAAGTTGAAAGAACAATAAACTTGGATCATGATGGACACGCGCCCTTTATCTCACCCTCTGCCAATCAGTGGCTTCTTGTGACTTTACATAAGTCTTTAATCACCCTGAGCTTCAATTTTTTTCCACCTACATAATGAAAAACATAGACTAGATCAGCTCTAAGATCTCTTGCAGTTCTGACATTCTTTAATGCTATTGTTTCGTTTGTTTCTTTTTAACATATTGGTTGTGGTTCAGATTGAGCAAATCTTGCCCTTTATTTCAATTTATTTCTCAACCATCACCTTATTTTCAATTTTTGGTTCACAGTTCAGCTTGCGTCAAGTCTTGATTCTGAGACCATTAGTCAATCACCAAAAGTAGAGCATTTTTCTTGAGTACAATTTATTCTGCAGGCTTGCTGGAATAACTAATACACCTAACCTCCAGGACATAAGCAAGGGGTTTCTCTATAGTTGCACTTTTAATAAATTTAAGCCCAACTGAAACTGACAAAATCTTCCTAACTCCCTCCACCCACCCTGGCTCTCAGAACCCAAACCTGTTCTTCTTTATGCTTTCTCTCTTTCACTTTTGGACACGATCGTATTGTTGCAGTTATCACACTATATTAAACTTATTTGTCTGCCTCCTGTATGAGCTTGTGAGCTTCTTGAAGAAAGGGACAGAGGTTTATTTATCTTTCCTCAGCATAGCAACTGACTCACTCTAGGCCCTCTATAAAAGCTTGTTGAAGGAGCCTGGGTGGCTCAGTTGGTTAAGCGACTGCCTTTGGCTCAGGTCATGATCCTGGAGTCCCCGGATCGAGTCCCGCATTGGGCTCCCTGTTCAGCAGGGAGTCTGCTTCTCCCTCTGACTCCCCCCCCTCATGGTCTCTCTATCTCATTCTCTCTCTCAAATAAATAAATAAAATCTTTAAAAAAAAAAAAAAGCTTGTTGAACTTGGGGCGCCTGGGAGGCTCAGTCGGTTAAGCATCTGCCTTTGGCTCAGGTCATGATCCCAGGGTCCTGGGAATCGAGTCCTGCATCAGTCTCCCTGCTCTGTCAAATAAAAAAAAAATCTTTAAAAAAAAAGTTTGCTGAGCCAAATTGTTAATAAAAAGTGAAAGAAAAAAGGAAAGATGGGCGCCTGGGTGGCTCAGTTGGTTAAGCAACTGCCTTCGGCTCGGGTCATGATCCTGGGGTCCCGGGATCGAGTCCCACATCGGGCTCCCTGCTCAGCGAGGAGTCTGCTTCTCCCTCTGACCCTCCCCGCTCTCATGTACTCTCTCTCTCTCTCTCATTCTCACTCTCTCAAAAAAATAAATAAATCTTAAAAAAAAAAAAAGGAAGGAAGGGAGGAGATGATTGGCTGCTTTATATCTGATGTCATAATCCTGTTGAGACAAAAGAAAGCAAAAGTTTTAATAGCCAGTTGGTGGTTCTTATGGCATCATAATTCTACCACCCAGCCAGGAGCCACTTGTTCTAGAGAAGTGTCATGTGACAAACATCTGGATGGAATAGGAAAAGTCTTTAATTTTAGAGTCCTTAACTCTAAATTTTACCTGCATTGGTCAACTGGGGAGATTTTAAGAAGCCAACAAAAGATTCACTGAACCCACTCACTGTAGTGAGAGGTGTGTTTGTATGGAATTCCACGCTGCACTAAATTAAACATAAATACATACAACAAACTGCAAGGATATACAGTGGAATCCTCATCATCATTTTCAGTTCTTCCTCACTAAGGACAGTTGCCCACCCTAAGCCAGCATGGCTGAAAGAATATTCTGTCCCGCTGTGGCTTGGATGCTTTCACAGGCACCCCTGATCCTCTTCTGTGAGCTGTGCTATTCTCGTCCGACAGCTGCCTGTGTTAGGACCTTCTTTAGGGTAGGGCCTAGTGCCATCTGAAGAAAATCTTTTAACCTTTTCTCACCCACTTGCATGAAGCTTCCTTTAAATCCAGTTTTCATTGGTGGTCTTGCTGAGGTGCTTTGTCTCCATTCACAGGTAGCAAAACACTCATTTGTCCACGTACTTCGTGTTCTCTAGTCTGAGGGCTCCCTGTACTCATTTTATCAGCCTCATTAGGTCCTTTTTATTCTCAGCTACATTGCAGGAAAGGAAAAGATTTTAAGAGACAAAAAAAAAAAAAAACCCACTGCCCATTGGAGAAAGAACCAATTGGTTGGGATCTGAGCTGAAGGCAGGCTCCCCCATCGCACAGAAAGCAGGGATGCTGTTTCCTGTGTCGTGCCAATAAGCCTTTCCTGCTCACAGCAACAGCTCAGAATGTTGCTGTAAAATTATTTCATGCCTCTTCTTGGTTACGTGACACAAACAAGAGGAAGATTTTAATCTATCACAACTGTATCACCTTAGCACCTAAATAAACTATGGAGCTTTTGTAGCAAATACAGATTAGAATGGGGGAGCCAATTTATTGTGATTTTTGAGAGCCACAGATACTCCTCCTATCACAACACAGGTTTTCATTACCATTGTGATGGAATATTGAGGCATACTTGCCCTCAATGTTTTCAGCTCTGGAGCTAAATGCAATGGCAAATACTTGGCTCTGAAAAATGGCCATTGAAGGGGTGCTCTTAGGATACATTAAGGTGTTGCAAATGTACATTGGGTGTGATCTACACTGTAAGATGTCCTTAAAGATCCCAGGAGAGGACTTGGGACACATGAGGGCAGTCCCTAAAATAAAGGACGTTGAAATAGGTTTTTTCATCACATTTGATAAACATTGAATTTCTAGGTGACAGAAACATCTGCCTTAATCATAAGGCAGGATTAGACTTGGTCTCTGCTCCCTAGCATCTCATAATCTATTCAGAAGAGAGATATGTAACCATAGATCAATGTGACAAGTTACAATAGTAAATATAAAATTCTATGAAATACTGACTGATCCTTCCCTTACTTCCTCATCCAGCTCTCTGAAGAACGGATCAAAGGAAGTTGTAGAAGAGAGTGACATTTAGAGCCAGATCTGGAAGGATGGAGAAGAGTTTCACCAGGAAGAGAAGAGATGATGGAACAAAATGGACAGTAGCAAAGACACATGAAATTGCATGGACAGGCAGAGAATGATGAATGCTAGTCCAGGGTGACTGTAGGGTATTCAGGGAATCAGAGACAAGACTGTGAAGATAGTCCTGGGTTCAACTGTGATAAGTCTTGTATATCAGGGTAAAGAAGTTGATCATGATTTTGTAGGCAGTGGGGAAGCAGCAAAGAGCTGTAAACAGAAAAATGATATGTTTGAGTCTCTTTTTTATATCATATTGGTGCTCCAAGAGGTGAAATTTGGAGCATGTTAGACCCAGAAAGAGCTCGTACGAGACACAGATTTGAGAGTTAATGAGGTTCTTCTCTGGAGTAATGCATGGTGAGCATTAGAGTGGACATATGTCAGAGACACTTAGATGTCGGTAATATTTTTTACCCAATAGAAGAAAATTAATCCAATATTCATTCATCAGTTATTAAGTACCTATTATTTACTTGGTTCCCAGTACTTTCAGGAGCACAGAAGTTGTAACACATTCCCCCTGCTTTGTAATGAACTTACAGTCTACTCTGGAGCAAACTATACATGCATGAAAAGTAAAATAACACAAGATAGTGTATTATTAAGTATCAAAGCGTCATCATAGCAAATCAGTGCAATCGCAATTACTGGGGGGCCACAGAAATCAGAAATTTGCGATAAGGAAAAAAATTAGGAAGGGCTTCCCAGCTAGTATCCAAAATCTATAAAGAACTTATCAAACTCAATACCCAAAGAACAAATAATCCAATCAAAAAATGGGCAGACGACATGAACAGACATTTTTCCAAAGAAGACATCCAAATGGCCAACAGACACATGAAAAAGTGCTCAGCATCGCTCGGCATCAGGTAAATCCAAATCAAAACCTCAATGAGATACCACCTCATGCCAGTCAGAATGGCTAGAATTAACAAGTCAGGAAATGACAGATGTTGGCGGGGATGTGGAGAAAGGGGAACCCTCCTACACTGTTGGTGGGAATGCAAGCTGGTGCAGCCACTCTGGAAAACAGTACGGAGGTTCCTCAAACAGTTGAAAATAGAGCTACCATATGATCCAGCAATTGCACTACTGGGTATTTACCACAAAGATACAAATGTAGGGATCCGAAGGGGTACATGCACCCCAATGTTTATAGCAGCAATGTCCACAGTAGCCAAACTGTGGAAAGAGCCAAGATATCCATCGACAGATGAATGGAAAAAGAAGAAGTGGTATATATACACAATGGAATATTATGCAGCCATCAAAAGGAATGAGATCTTGCCATTTGCAACGACATGGATGGAACTGGAGGGTGTTATGCTGAGTGAAATAAGTCAATCAGAGAAAGACATGTATCATATGGCCTCACTGATATGAGGAATTTTTAACCTCAGGAAACAAACTGAGTGTTGCTGGAGTGGTGGGGGGTGGGAGGGATGGGGTGGCTGGTGATAGACATTGGGGAGGGTATGTGCTATGGTGAGCGCTGTGAATTGTGCAAGACTGTTGAATCACAGATCTGTACTTCTGAAACAAATAATGCAATATATGTTAAGAAAAAAAAAGAAGAAGATAGCAGGAGGGGAAGAATGAAGGGCAGTAAGTCGGAGGGGGAGATGAACCATGAGAGACGATGGACTCTGAAAAACAAACTGAGGTTTCTAGAGGGGAGGGGGATGGGGGCTGGGTTAGCCTGGTGATGGGTATTAAAGAGGGCACGTTCTGCGTGGAGCACTGGGTGTTACGCACAAACAATGAATCATGGAACACTACATCAAAAACTAATGATGTAATGTATGGTGATTAACATAACAATAAAAAATAAAAAAATAAAAAGAAGGGCTTCCCAGAAGAGATATCCCTTGAGCTAGGTTTTGGCGGACAAGGAGGAGAATAGCTAGATAAAATAGAGAAATAGCCACATCTGCAAAAGCACAGAGACATTAAGAACTTGATGCATTCAGGCAAACAGATGGGAACTGCAAATACCACACATGGCTGGAGTGTAGGATGAGTTTGTAGAAGGGGCAGGGAATGAGGCTAAAAAAGAGGTAGACAGGGACCAGAAAGTACAGAACTTTATGTGCTAATATAAAGAATTTTCATTGTGAAAGTTATTGGAGGATTTTCAAGTTCAGGATGAAGAGTGTCATGATTGCGTTTGTATTTTTAGAAAGATCACACTACAAAGAGTATAGAATGACTTTGAAGGTTTCGGACTGGAGGGTGGGGTCATTCACTAAGGGAACACCCAAAGAGCAGATTGGGGAGGAAAGATTTTTAAGTCCAATTTTTTGACGTGTTGGGCTTGAAGTGTGTGTTGGTTTCCTAAGGGCCACTGTAACAAATTTGATGGCTTCAAACAACAGAAATTTATTTTCTCACAGTTCTAGAGGTTAGAATTCAGAAAACCAGCGGGGTTAGTTCCTTCTGGAAGCTCTTAGGGAGAATCTGATCCATGCCTCTCTCCTAGCTTCTGGTGACAAGTTGTAGCATTTCTTGCCTTGTAGAAACATTACTCCAATCTCTGCCTCTGCCTTCACATTGTCTTCTCTTCTGTGTGTCTTTGTCCTCTCCTCCTCTTTTAAGGACACCGGTCATGAGATTTAGAGCCCAACCCAAATCCAGGGTGAGCTCTCTTGAGATATTTAACTTATTTATATCTGCAAAGACCCTATTTCCAAATAACATCACATTTGCAGGTACTGGTGATTGGGACTTGGATATATTTTTGCTGGGGGGGATACTATTCAATGCATTTATAAAGTGAATGAAGGGATAACTGTCTTCATAATCTGACTAGTACTCTAGGCTTGGTTTGCACTTCCAAAGGCACAAGGAAATGCAGAATTAAAGACTATGTTATGTTGTAGAAAGAGCAAAAACTAGTCAGAAGGATCTAGGTTCAATCCAGACTCTATATTAGTTGAAAACCTGGTTAGCCTTTTAACCTCTATGAGTCTTGATTTCTTTATTTGTAAAATGGGAATAATATGACCTATTATAAAACTGGCAGGGAAGTTAAAGACTCATTCCCAGGTATATGGTAGATGCTATTATTTCAAAAAAAAAAAATAAGCTTGAAGATAACACATTTGGGAATGACCCACATTAAAGATGGGGTTATGTGAGTATACTGAGTGTTTAGACTATAGCAATTGACAACAAGAAGAACTGGGAGGTGTCCTGTCAGAGAGATGGAGATCAGCAATGAGGACTCCAAACCAACACACACTTCAAGCCCAACATGTCAAAAAATTGGACTCTAAGGGGCATTTGGCATCAAGAAAATCAATTATCAGGTATCTCACCACCTAAGTCAAAGAGAAGTTAGCAAAATGAAGGCAGGGCTTCTAGTCTTAAAAACTGGGATATCAGGCAGATTTCTAAGATGTTTATGAAGTTTCTATGCTCTGCCAGGCACTCCAGGTAAAAGGACAAGTAAGACATGAACCTTCCTGACAGAGCTCACCATCTTTCAGGTGACATCAGACAAGTAAACAAGATAAAATATAACACAACATGATGTACTACAAAAAACAGCAGAGTTAAGGGACAGACCAGCTAAAAACTGCCTGTGGGAGCCTGGGAAGGCTTTAGAGAGAATGTGACATTTGGATGGATTCTAGGAGGATGAATAGAGTGTGCTTGCCAGAGAGAAAAAGAGAAGCTCTTTCCAAGCAGAGGAAAAAGAGGCAAAGCATAGGAAGTAAGGACCAGAACTGGAGACAGGAACTGAGGATCAGTCAAAAGCCCAGTTATCTGAGTTGATAAATGAAACCAGAGCCAGAGTATTAACAGACTTACTGCTGACTCCCAACAGTTTGGGCTACAATTTGCAGTTGTCCTGGTTAAGATGCAGGTTTGTCCTAGAGATCCTAGCAGCACTGAGCATAGAGATGTGAGTCAGTGGTTCTAGCATTTGGGAAAGAAGATATATAGAGATTGATGACCAGTGAGCTACTGACATTAGCCAAAATCCAGAGAGAAGGGGAAAGTTTATGAGGGATTTCTCATGCAACAGATGATCTAATTTCAACTTCACAGCAATGTTCTGATGGAAAGCAAGCAGAGCCATGAAATAACAGCCCCAGTCATCAAAAAAGCAAAACTGACCTGGTTCCTAGAGAAAGAAAGCTTTTGCCAGCTGGTGTCTTTGCAGTTTCCTGCTGACTTAGGCAGCGCTGGGGCCCAAAGGTGCTTTCTAGAAGTAGTTTCAGCCACCTGGGGAACAGTTCTTACACCTCAGTTTCACTGCACTGAAACCAAAAACCAAAAAACTACGAAGAGCGTTGGATTCTATTGACAACAAGGAACAAGGAATGTGTATTCAAGTTACTTGTACATTTGGGCGGCACATTCCCGGTGTGCAGTGGGTATCCGTTAGGTTGGGTTCCCCACGATGTATATCGACAACGCTGTCTCCAATACTAAATGGAAAATACACCCCCAATACCACAGAAAAAAGCATCAGACTTCACAGGCCCTCCAAAGTTAAGAAGCATCCCTAAAGTGCTTTTCTGTCCTCCTTGAGGCCTCTCAGTTTCCAAGATTTTAGCAGGCTAATTGGCAACGTGTTAACTTCCATGCACACTGTCACCACCCCCGCCCCTATGTGCTCTCCAGAACGCCCCCTTGCCACCCTGGCCAGGGAGGTCCCGGTCCATGATGCAAGGAGGACGTCACAGCTCGGGACCGCACTAGCCCTGCGTGATGGGAATGGAGGGCGAAGGGAGAGGCGTCCTCCTTTCGGGAGAATCCAGAAGCGGCCCGAGCTCGCATGAACACCGCTGGACGGGAAGGCGCGCCCCGAGGCCACAGCGCTGGATGCAGGAGCGGCTGACCCCCCACCTCACACAGAACCTCCCTTCCCTAGGGCGGGGCTGCGGGGGGGGGGGGGGGGGCGGGGGGGGGCCCCCCCCCCACCGGGCCAGGGCGCAGGCGCAGGCGCGCTGGGTGCGGCGGGGAGGGCGGCGGCGCCGGGCGCGGGAAGATGGCGGCAGCGGCGGCGGCGGCGGCGGCTGAGCAGGTCTGGGAGCCCCGCCGCGGCCAGGGACAGGAGGGCCCGGGGAGGCCGGGGTCCCGCCGGTGGGGTACGGCGTGGGGCCGGCCGGCGGAGGCCGGGACGCGGGGGCCGCGGGCCGGGCTCCGGGGGGGGGGGCGGAGCGGGCGGGAGGAGCTGTCCGCAGCCCGGGATGCTGGCGAGGGCCGGGCGGCACTGCGGGCAGGGGCTCCGGGTCGATGAGAGGAAGCAGGCGGCGGCTCTCGGCCTGGCCGACTGCCCCTTGGTCGGGCTGAGAAGGGGTCGCCGCCTGAGGGGCGGGGAGGCGGCCGTGGCAGCCGGGAGCCTGCGCCAGGACGTGCCAGGGACGTGCCCGCTTCGGTGGCCAGCAAAGATGCTGGTAAAAATAGCCTCAGCCCCTGGGGGAGGCTCCTCTGACACCAGCCAAGAACCAGTCCGCTGTTGCCTGCATGTCAGCTTGGGGCCACTGCTTGTGCCTGCCATCCCCGATATGCAGGCATCAGGTTCTCCTCCCGCTTTGGTTTTGGAAATTTGGTCACCAGTTTAAAACTGCCTCCTGTGCAGTTGGTTTAAAATTATTTTTTTAATGCTTTATCAAGTATTTCCTGATCTGCATTGTAAACTTGTACCTTAGAGTAGTTTAAAAGACTATTTTCCCCCAAAAGCAAGCTATGAATATGCATACACATGCATGCATGTGTTACATATACATATCTATAGTTGCTAGGGTATTTTGTTGTAATAAAAATAATTTTCATAGTCACTTTTTCCCTTAACTGTTATTTCCCTTTACAAAACTATGATAGGATAGTTTCCTTTGAAAAAGTCTCATTCTGCAACGTTGTTGAAAAAATAAATGTAAGTCAAGTTGCCAGCATGCTGTTCTCAGAAAAGACTTTCTTAACGCCGTATTTGCTTTATATATCACTGGAACAGTCCTTCTAAAGGACATAAAAAAGACTTGAAATCCACCTTCAAGGAACTTAAAGTCAGACTGCCAAATAATTGCAGAGAAATCAGCAAAGGGGGCAAGCTACAGATCATAACAATAAAATAAAATCTAAAGGAATGAGTGAAAGTAAAAGGAGACAAAACTTCTTGGGGTTGTTGAGATTAAAATTGTTTTTTGGTTTTCCTGATTTTCTACCAGCTCTTGTTTTAGATGGTTCTTTTTTTCATCCGCATCACCTATTGATGCTCTGGAGGCTCCACCAAGGTTCTATTCTTGCTTTACACATAAACTGGGCAATCTGGTCCATTCCTTAGTTTCCACTTCAGAGTTAAACATTTGTGTCTCCAGCCTGAACTGAATTTTCCACAGGTATCCCAAACTCAAAAATATACAAAACTGGATTGCATCATATTTACCGTTAAAAGGGTTACGACCATCCATTCACTTGGTTAACCTAGCTAGAAACTTGAGAGCCGGACCAGCTTAAGGGAGCTCAGAAGGGACCCACACTTGGTTTCATTTCTGCTGTCCCAGGTGTGATATTTGCAAAGGGCTTCACATTTTCTTTTTCGTCCAGACTCCACACATTTTGTTAGCAGGTCTCTAGCTGGGAGTCATCTTAGATCCCCTCTGGGTCACACTCACAGCCAATCAATCACCAGGTTCTGTAGTTCTTCCTCTTAATGCCTCTTCCCATCTTCTTTTCATCTAAAGCTCAGTCAAGCCCTCCTTTGGACTGTTAGATAAACCTGCTGTTGATATCTTCATCTCTAAACTCTTCTGTTCCAGTTCATCTCATTTTGGTACATGACTTAGATTTTGCTGTAATGCAAATCTGATTGTATCACTAACTCATTTTAAATTATCAGTAGTTCCCCCATCACCTTCGGGATAAAGTCCATTGTTTTTGACAATTCGAGTACTTATGTCTGTTCATTTACTGGCCCCTAACCATATCTCTGACCTTATTTTTTGCCCCATTTCAATATTCATCCTTTTCACCATCCACAGAAACTACCAAAATTGATTTCACACTGAGATGACTTGTACTCAAAGTTTCCATGCTCTTCCCTCTGCCTGGAATGCCTTTCTCTGTGCTTTTGCCTGGCTAACTCCTATTTATCCTCCCAAGATTCAAATGAAATCTCAGCCTTTCTTAAAAACCTTCCCCTGATGCACCTGCTTGCTAGGTAGAGCTACATTCCTCTTCTGTACCCTTTCAGTATTCTGTGCATTTGCTACCACTGCATTTACCATGGTAAACTGCCATTGTTAGTGACCCGGCCTGTCTACTCTCCTGGCCTGTAAGGAAGTTCACTGAGGGTAGGTGCTATGTCTGGCTTGTCTTGGTGATCTGAGGCATTTGGCATATAGTAACTCTTCAATAAGTTATAAATGTATCAAATTGAATAATAATGTACACGAATTGGCAGAGAAAAGAATGTATCCCAGGAGGGATCAATTTTGTCCTGTCTCCCTTTTATGTAGACCTTTATTCAAGCCCTGATTTTTAAATTGCCCATACCGCATCTGTGAAAATTAGAGGAAAGCGTACCTCCCTTAAGGTATTCTATACCTTCAGCCAAAAAGTATCAAAATGCATATTCCACTCTAGGAACTCAGCAGTATCACTGTACCCTCACAGATGTACCTCATGCAGACACACAACCTACATAACACTCAACAACCTGTTTTGTGAAAAATCTGGTGAGTAGATTGAATTATCTTCTATAGAGCCTTCTTTACTGCTTTGTGGAATTACAAAAATTGTATCTGCTGCATTACTCACAGTGATTATTCACGTCTCTTTCTATTTTCCATAAGCCCTTAACCAGCCTGCTACCTCCGCCACCATGATAAGATTCCAGTAGCCTTCTGCACTCTTTCTTGGCAGATGGCCTTGCCTTCCACATCCCAAAGAAAAAGAATGTTTTCTCTCCTGGGTGTGAACTGTTTCATTGAAGTGAGAGCCTATCCTTAAAGCTTATTCTTTTCTCATGTATTCTGTATCACTTTCTTTCCTGCCTCCTAGAGGGTCTCATTTCGTACATTATCCTGCCCTATTGTGAGATCTTTGGTCTTTGCCCCTCTTGGCATCTTTCCCTCTGCCATCAAACATACAAGTCTTTCCCCAAATTGGGGGGTGGTGATGGTTACTAACAGCAACAACAAAGGCACAGTTTTCCTCTGACAGTACATAATTCTTTAGCTACATTTTTCCTCTTTTCTCTTTCTGGACTGGAAAATAGATGTATACATGTGGCATCTTTTCGGACTGTGTCCGGCTTACCAATTTGCTACTCAGAGTTCATCTTTGAAGGTTATAGAACACTTCTCGGCAAAGCAAGTTCAGCAACACTGCACATTCTTGGTTTTCTTACTATTCATTGTATTTCTCATTTTCTACTGTAGCTGCACATTTAAATTTTCCCAAGACTGTGTCCTTGGCCCTTTGTTCTCTTTCCTGTATGCTGTTTTTCACAGTAAACTGATGCATTATCATGGATTTAATTTACCTAGAAGCTAGGGACTCTCAAATCTGTATCTCTAGTCCTGACTGATCTAATACCCATTCCATCCTTCCCTTGCCTTTGAGTCATGTGGTTATTTCTCATTTAGTTTAAGTTCAACATATGTAGAATCTTCTCCCTCCTCCATTCCCCATATTTAGCTAGTCACCATTCAGTAAACATGAGATTCTTTGAAGCTGGCTGCAAATTCAGTCAGCTCCTCTCACGAAGTATGTTTTTAACCTATTCTTTCTCGTCCCCCCTGAGTTGAAGCCCTCGTTACCTCGTTACCTCAAACCTCCATTACAACAACATCCCCAACAGCCTACTCACTGGTAGTCCTGTTTCCTCTCTCTCCTACAAACACCTACACATTTAGCATCCTGAAATGTATGTCATTCCAGGGACTCCCGGTTAAACAGACAGAAAGACTAGAATTTGTACCCGGCAGTCCAAGAATTTTCTCAACCTGCCTTACTTCTCCCTGCGTTGCCGGCTCTGACCCACCTACTTCCTGTTTCCTTGAAAACAAGTGCAAAGCCATCCTGTGTCTCCTCCCGTTGAACTCCACAGCATATGTTGGCCATACTACTGATTCTGGCACCTGAACACACAGAATCCATTATTGCTTTGCTAACTATTTTATACCCAAATCACATTTGTAATAGCTAGAGAATAAGGATCCTGTCTTATATTTCTTTAGTATTCCTATTTGTGGTATTAGTGTTTAAGCATAAAATATTTAATAAATGCCTACTCAATAAATAAGTTTTCTCAGAGCTCTAAAATATATGTAAGTTGGGCAGTATCCACTTCTACCCATTTTGTGTTCATGAGGTATTACCAAAAGTGTTTTTCACCCATAGTCTAAGTTAGAGGTTCTCAAACGTTTTGGTCTCAGGTTATTTTTATGCCCTTAAAAGTTAACTGAGGATCCCAAAGAACTTTTATTTATGTGGGTTATATTCATTGATATTTACCATATTAAAAATTAAACCTGAGAAAATTTGAAACACAGGAATATACAAGCACACATTCCGTTAGCTGTTAGAACATTGATGTCATCACATACAGTCATTTAGCCTCTGGAAAACTCCACTGAACATTCATGAGACAAGGAGAGTAAGAAAGGTAAATAACATCTTGGTATTAGTTTGAACATAGTTTTTACTCTCTAGGCTCCTGTAAGGGTTCAGGGGGCTTCTCCCGGTCTCCCCTGCCCATACTTTGAAAACTGCTGATCTAGGATAATGTTAGCTTTAGCCAATTGGGGTGATAAATAGCAAAGTGTGTCAGCCTTTCCAAATTCTTTTCTTATAAATGAAAAATATATATACATGATATCTATCTATCTATCTATATATATATGAATGAAACAAATCACTGTAAATCATTAGTTAAAAAGAAGATGACCCACTGTGGAATGTATATGTCAACTCTTCCCCCAGATGAGCTAACTGTACACTTTAAGGACACTGGGACTGTTCAAAGCAAAGGGTGGAAGTGTGTTATCAAAGAGTCACACTAAAAGGTTCTTCTCCACTACCCCTCTAAGCATACGAATGTCCTGACTTGGAGCCTACAACTCAGCATGACTTAAAGTTTATTCATGGAAAATATGTCACTAATCAGTTCAGCTTTCTTTCATTAGGAATTTGCACTTCATAAATAAATGCATTGGAAAGAGTGGGTATGGCTGTTCCAATGTGTTGTATTTTGTTTTTAGCAAAGTTCCAATGGTCCTGTAAAGAAGTCCATGCGTGAGAAGGCTGTCGAGAGAAGGAACGTCAATAAGGAGCACAACAGTAATTTCAAAGCCGGATACATTCCAATTGATGAAGATCGCCTCCATAAAACAGGATTGAGAGGGAGAAAGGGCAGTCTAGCCATCTGTGTCATTATCCTCTTGTTTATCCTGGCTGTCATCAATTTAATTGTAAGTATGTGGTACAGAATTTTCTTGTTTTTAATTACCATGGGGAATTTTTTAGTGAAATCATGGACTTTGTTTCTGTACTTTCTTTTGAAACCCTCTTGCTTTCTGCTTTTCTGTACATGTTTTATCCCTTATTAAGTTTTTTTAGATGCACAGTTACCCTTCACAGTGTGTACAAAGAGCCCCTGACTTGCTTACTGTCCAAAATATTGTCTAACAGAATCCTGTTTTCCAAATTTCACACTCAAGAGCGCATTTTATCAGATGTTTCTTCTTCTGATATATACTTTGAAAAACAACAAGAGATTCCATCTTTTACACACTTATAGAAAAGACCGCTGGCCTTTTTTTTTTTTACTTATTATTAAGGTGTGGTTAACATACAGTGTTATTATTAGTATCAGGTGTACAACACAAGGGATTTGACGGTTCTGTACATTACTCAGTGCTCACTGCAAGTGTAGTCACCATCTGTCACCATATAGTGTTGTTACAACGTTATTGACTATATTCCCTGTGCCGTACTTTGCATCTCTGTGACTTATTTTATAATTATAAGTCTGTGCCTCTTCTTATTGAGTTGTCATAAATGTGTTATATATTTTAAAAACCTAGTATGCTAGTATTACCACATATTAATTTTATTTAGAAGAAAATGTGCATGGAATATTCCCTTTAACTTTTGAAAGGGTAAAGTCAGCTCGGTAGAAGAGACCTTTGCCATCATGACTTTTGAAAGGGTAAAATCAGCTCGGTAGAAGAGATCTTTGCCATCATGACTTTATTGCCTTCACCTCTCCTAGAAAATATAATCCTTTCTGTTTTCAGTCAGCTTTGCCTAAATTTAGTCTCACCTCCTCAACCAGATTTTAAAATTGTAAATCCTTGTTTGACAGCAGAGGGTAATGTTTTGTAGTCTTAAGTCTCTGTTGTCAAAGAAGGAAAGGATCTGGTAGGCCAGTTTACACTAAAGTGCTGAAGACCCAGTATGTTGCCTTTTCCAAAGATACTTGCTTTTCTAAAGAAGGAGACTTACTCCAAGGTTGTAACTATCTGAGGGTTAAACTTGCACCCCTGTGGCATGTGTGTAGATGACATATTCAGAGGGTGGCTATTGGTATACTAATGACTGATGAACATGGGCTACAGTGGTTCTAAAGTGATTCCATTTATTTTTATTTTTGACTTCTAGTACTTTTAAGCCAGTCCTTTATATTTTATGTACATCCAAAACATTTGTGTCTAATTCTTCCCTTAAGTTGGAAAGAGCTGGTAACTGTAAATAGTTTACTAGGAGCATATGTTCTGAATTTATTTTATTTTATACATTTATTTGTTGTTGTTGGAAACTTCTGATTAAGGTGGCAAAATGAAGACATTTTTATACCCTTCCTCTTTAAAAAGCTCATCCAAAGGTGACAATGTCAGGAAACAGAAATATCTTGAAAGAACGTGAGAGGCAACCAAATCCTAAACCATTATATAAGAAGACAAAAAAGCAGGAAGCGAAATGGCAGCTAACTTACCAGAGAAGAAACTGCTTCTGTGTGTTGGGGATGGGGCTACAGGGTGTGTTGGTGAAAGTGCCATGCAGAATCATCAGGAATTGGAAATACAAGTACCATGAAAAGCAGGAGTGAGGCAGGAACTGAAAACAGCTTTTTGAGAACCCTGTAGAAGGAGCCATGAGATCCCGAGCCTTCCTGTCCCTTCCAGCCAGCAGTTAGGCAACCTCGCCCCCTAACCCCACATGGTACGTTATAGAAGGGAGAGGATTCTTCTGTCTGAGGATGCTACGCAGAAGAGGGTAGGGATGGGTTTCCATGCTGGAAGTGGGGAAGTCTGAATCCTGAGTGCTGAGACTCCGTTTCCCAGATCTCTAGCTCTTTTCTCAGCCTCTGTCTCCAGCTGCCTGGCGCCAGGCTTATGTCCCCCAGGCGAGAGAGAAAATAGCCTGCTCTGGAGAAACGGAAGCATCTGGAGAAAAAACCTGTAGATACTGACACTTGGCAGGTCCCAGTGAAAAAGCCACCTAATCTCCTACTGTTTAGCCTGTCACAAGTCCCACCCCACACACAGAACTTTCTGTGCACTTCTTTAAACCTCACTGATAAATATGAACACTGAGTCACCAGGGATCAATGGATTTTTTGGGAAGCTCCCAGAATTGAAAAATGATGGAGACCAAAAACACACCAACCATGGGGAAAATAGGAATTCAGGGAGATAGAGAAAAAACAATGAATGACAGAAAACTTAAAAAACTAAAACCAGTATTTTCAGAGAAATGAGAGACTATGACATCCACGAAACAAGAATAACATGCCATTAAAAAGGAGCAATTAAAGAATAAGGAAGAACTTGTAGAAATACATAAGAATGGATGGATAGATGGAGAGAGAAAGAGATTAGAAGATAAAGAAAAAGAACCCTTCCAGAAAGCTCAACAAAATTAAAGAATCAATCCAGGAAGTGTAACATTCTGTTAATAGGAGTTTCAGAAAGAGATAAGAAAGAATACTGGGGAGAAAGTTATCAAATAAATGAACCAAGAAAATTTCCCAGAACAGATTGAAGACTACCATTCTGGGTCCAGTGGCATGCATAAAAAAAGAATCACACCAAGGCCGTTCCTGTGAAATTTAAGAAAACCGGAGATAAAGAGAAGATCCTCAAATCTCCCAGAGGAAAAATAGAAACAGGTTATGTATGAAGAATACAAAATCAGAGGCGTCGGACCTCTCAAATGCAGCCCTACAAACCAGACAGCAAGACAGCAAGGGCCTTCAAAATTCAGAAAATAACACCAAACCTAGAAATGTCTATCAAGCTAGACTATTAATCAAATGTGAGGGCTTATGTGGACATTTTTTAACCATGCATACTCAAAATTTCCTTCATATATATTCCTTCTAAGGAGGCCACTGGAGGAGGTGCTCACCGCAAGAAGGCACTAACTCCCAGAAAGCTGAAGGTAGGGATGCAGGAAATTGGGTATCCAACGCAAGAGAAAGACGGAAGGAAGTTCCAGCATGAAAGCGAAGGAAAAGTTCACAGTTAACAGCTCTGTTGCAGACCCAGGAGGAATAGTCCGGATTGGAGCAAGATCAGAGTTCCAACAAGCTTTCCTGAGAGAGAAAAACAGAACTCATAGAATAAACTATCTGAGAGGTTTGGATTCTGAGAACCTTTTACTGAGTGTCATTTTATAGAAACATTGGAGGTTTTGAAAAGATTTAGTCGGGTTTTCAAAGAAACTAAGCAAATGTGGTCCAGTGCTGAAGAAGGACAAATATGAAACTCCAAGAGACGCAGAGTACAAGAAAGGAAGTGCTCTCTTAGTTACAGTATTTGGCTTAGCAGTGAACGGTACTTACACGATTGCAATACTAAAAATACTGAACCTGGGTCTTGCCAGCACTTGAGATGGGACCCGGGGGACAAGAAATATAAATGAGATAAATTCTCATCTGCTAAAGGAGGAAATTAATAGATAAAACCTCAAATTGATGAGTGAAGAAATAATGTATCACTTAAAAATCTGGAATAAATTCTAAATGAAATACCTAAAATTGTTGCAAGTGGCTGTCACCAGATAAGATGTGGAGAGAGCAGAAGAAATAAGAAACTGCTCTTTCAGCACTTTTTGACTTTTAGCTATTTGCCTGTAATACCTTGATAAAAATAAACTGGGTTTTATTTATAAGTGGAAAACCAACTGATGTGTTCGTATCACTGATGAGACATCTTAAGGAAGTTTAATCCTTTGGCAATTACCTTTTCTGTTTGTTTTCTAATTATGTTAAATGTATGCTACCTATTAGCAGGGGTCTTGTTTTCTCTTTTAGATAACACTTGTTATCTGGGCTGTGATTCGCATCGGACCAAATGGCTGTGACAGCATGGAGTTTCATGAAAGTGGCCTGCTTCGGTTTAAGCAAGTGTCTGACATGGGAGTTATACATCCCCTTTATAAGAGCACCGTAGGAGGAAGGCGAAATGAAAACTTGGTTATCACTGGCAACAACCAGCCTGTAAGTTATCGTATCAGTTGAGGGACATTAGAGAAAAATTCTTTGTAAAAACCTAGAGTTGATTATTGGAAATGGGTATTTTCCTTGAGAGAATATTCACAAGCATATTTAATAATGCTGGTCTTATAATCTGTTAATATTACATGCTATCTTAATATCTTAATACGGTAGTAGCATTTTCTGTAATAGATTAATTATTCTAAGAATAGAGTGTTCTCTTTCTCCTCCATGCAAGGTAACCAGCAAACAAAGCACCTTCCCAGGTTGGAATACCCTGTACTTTCTGGGAGTCTAGAAGGGAATATGCCAGTCGGGTCAGTGGCAGCCCATGCCAGGTGGCTGCCGTAGCATAGGTTTTCAATGGACTAGAACCTCAAGGAGGTAATCTTACCACCCCCTGTCCATCTTAGGTCCAGGTCTGTCTATATGTCCTGTTGTGACCCATGGATTTGTGCAGAGCAGTATAAGCAAACAAGCATATAAACCCTCATTTGAAAGAACTCTTTTCCCAAGTAGAGAGGGGACAGACAGATGCAGTTAAAATTATTTGAAGTTAGTCTGTTATTACAAAGTGTTTTTGATAATGTTCTTGATGAATTTTGGTTGCTGTCTCCTTTGAAAACATATTCATGATAAAGTGTTTTCCTGAAGATTGTTTTTCAGCAAGGAACAACAAAGCTCAGTGTAGAAAAGAACAAAACTTCTATTACAAGTGACATTGGTATGCAATTTTTTGACCCGAGGACTCAGAATATCTTATTCAGCACAGACTATGAAACTCATGAGTTTCATTTGCCAAGTGGAGTGAAAAGTTTGAATGTTCAAAAAGCATCTACTGAAAGGGTATGATTTATTTTGTTTACTTTATTAATGGAAGAGAATTGCAGTCTAAAGTGACAAAGCGGGTGGGGAGTTTTGCTGTTTTATAGTGATGTGAAAGAATAAATTCTGGAATAGTGGGGAGGATTGATTAATTCTAGATTTGTCATCTGATCATTATCAAATCACATCCCTCTATCTCAACACCTATAAAACGTGACTGAAAACACTTGCCTTTCATATTCCATGGCTGAAACTCCTGTTCCTCTGTGTCTGATAATAATTCTCACTTTAATTTAGAAATGCTTTTTATTCCTTTTTTTTTAATTTTCAGATTACCAGCAATGCTACTAGTGACTTAAATATAAAAGTTGACGGGCGTGCCATCGTGCGTGGAAATGAAGGTGTATTCATTATGGGCAAAACCATTGAATTTCACATGGGTGGTAATATGGAGTTAAAGGCAGTGAGTATTTCTTAAGAGTTTTAGAGAATTATTAGATTCTTGGACACATAAATCTATATGTGGAATAGTATACACTTATTAAAAATGGTAATGTAGTTGTATATTTTTTGACATGGAAAGATGTTCAAAATGCACTTTAAAGTGAAAGAAAGTTACAGTTTGTGAAATATCTCATTTTCATTTTTCAGTACATATGTACGTTTTTAAAAACCTGGAAGGGTATGCCAAAATGTCAACAGTGGTTGGCTATGGGTAGCAGGATAACAGATAATTTTATTTTTCTTTCTGCTTGCCTCTTGTTTTCTAAAACAATTTTTTATAACATGATACCTATATTATTTTAAAAGGCAAAAATAAATAAATTTCCAAAATTCTGGAAGAATTCTCAAAGTAAGAATTATCATAGGAAGTATCCATTCCCTGAAGTTGTTGGAGTTTTTTTTAATTAAAGATTTTTCATGCCTTTTCCTGAGTTTTATATCTAGCTATGTGAAAATCAGTTAGCAAATGTACAAAATGTTTTTATTTACCCATCTATTATTAACTGCAAAGGAAAATGATTTTGCCTTTATTATAGCTATTGAAAAGTGAAGCTTTGTCCTTCACAGATTATATCTGAACTTCAGTAGGTAACATATCTCATATAAGGGAGCCAGAAATCCAAAAACGGTTTACCTGCTCACAGTTTTGATCAAAGCATATCTATTCAAAATGTCTTTGGCCACCTGCTATATGCCACTTAACTAAAGCTAATTAAATTTATTTTACCAAGCATCATATATGACAAAAATAAACTTAAACCTAAGGACTTGTAAAATAATTATTTCTTTTATTTAAATTTAATTTAATTTAGAAAAAATAAGCTTTAAAAAATTAAGCTTTCCATTTTCATAAATAGCTTTCTCCTCTATAGAACACGTATTACAATTTCTAAATAATAAAGATAAACATAAATGTGTTTCTTGCCAGAAACTCAATAGCAATAACTGAGTATTTTTTGCATGTATTGTAGTAAGAAGCCATTCCTCTGAGAGAATAGTGTTGAAGAACGGTCATAGTGGGGCTGTTCTTCTCAGCACTGGAAACTCAAAGAAGCAAGAGGTGTGATAGATTTGCATATAGCCATTAGCAAGTTACCTAAATCTTTTCTTTCTTTCTACCTGAAAATTCTGTCTGTTGTTGATATGGGAAACATTAAGATACTTTGAAATACACATACATACATACCAGTTTCTCCACATGTTAAAGAAAAACAAGCCCCCAGTACTGAAAAGATAATTAGCTTTATAATCCAGTTAATATCAGTGGCTAGTTTTTAAGTGTATAGCTAATTATTAAAAAAATTTGTTTTAATTTTATCAATTAAACGCATTTAAAGAATAACTGCTCTAGCAATTTAAAGAAAGTAAAATTAAATGACCACAAGATGGCAATATTGGAACAAAATTTCAAATTTCATCACTTAAGGATTCTCTTTATTCCATATGCATACTAACACTACATAGTCAGCTATTTCCATTTCTTCAAACCCAACTTTGTCTTATTGCTTTGAATACCTTCTATAACCTGATGACTCTCAAATTTGGAACTCCTGCTTTAATCTCTCCTCTGAACTAAGACTCACATACCCAGCTGACTTTGTACCTTCTCCACTCCAGTGCATAATAGGCATCTCAAATTCAACAAGTCTAAAATCTTCATACCCTTCCTCTCCCCAGATATGCCTTTCTTTCAGTGTTCCCATCTTGTTAAATGGTGCCCATCAGTCCATCAGAAAAGCCTTCTGGCTCTAACTTCTGGCTGCTTCTCATTGCCTCCACCACCACCACCGACGGTATAAACCACCAACCACATCCTGCTGCACTGTTGGAACAGCTTCCTAAATGGTGAATGCTTCCTCATTCGCCCCTGTAGTCAGTCCTCTATACAGCAGCCGGAGTGATCCTTTCTCAGAGATCACATCACTTCCACATTCAGATCCCTCCAAACGGCTTCTCATCTAATTGGGGATAAAACTCAAAGTCCATTCCCTTCCCTAACATGTCTGGCCCTGAGTTATTTCTTTGACTCATCTACCAGTCGACTCCCTTGTGCTCTCTGCTCTAGCCGCACTGGCTTCTATGGGTTCCTCGAACACATAGCACATCTTCACACAGGGGCCTTTGCATGTACTGGGTCCTCTGCCTAAAGGGCCCTTCCCCAATTGCCCACATGGCTTACTCATAGCAGCCAGTTTCCACTGCACTGTGACCTTATCAGAGAGGCCTTCCCTGACCACCCTCTGTAAATAGAGCCCCTGCCTGGTCACTCTCTCTCCACTTACCTTTTTTCCTCCAGTGATGTTTTATTTATTTTACCTGTTCACGTGTTTATTGTCTGCCCCTCCCCATGATAATGTCAACTGTATGAGAACTCAGACTTAGCTCTCTGTTGATTGCTATATCCTCAGCACCTAAAATAGTATCTAGCACATAGTAGACATTGAATAATTATTTGTTGAATGAGTGAAAAGAAGAAAAGGAAAGAGGGGAGAAAGAAGGGAAAGACAGACTTAGGAGTTCCCCCAAAAAAGGGCCTACAGTTCAAGAATGTTCCTGAAACAGTGGGCTTGAAGAAGAGAACCTCAAGGTGGTTTTCTTTGAGTGCCTGGTCTTCAGAATTCTCTGGTTTGAATCTTTATTTGTGGTGGTGTAAAAACATTAGAAATTAAAATTAATTTTCTGTTGGAGAAAAACAGTCTTTTTCTTCTTATCATCAGAAACCTACCAGCCACTAACTTTGTAAAAACTCTCTTAGGAAGTAACAAATGAAAATTATCTGTATCAGTCTTATGTACTTAGGAATTTTGATAAATTTTTATAAAATGTGTTATAACTATTGATACACTTTATGAACTAAAGAGGTCACTAGTTGAATCTTGACATTGGTTTTGTTTTCTTTGTTGTGGTTTTGGTCATGACTTTACGGTTTTTTACTACCCATTGTTCTTGTTAATATTCTAAGTTTTGTTTATTAATTTTGTTCTATCACCACTTGTGGAGGTAAATAAATCATACCATTATTCTCCTAATAGGAAAACAGCATCATCCTAAATGGAACTGTGATGGTTAGCACAAGTCGCCTACCTAGTTCCTCCAGTGGAGACCAGTTTGGGACTGGCGACTGGGTGCGCTACAAGCTCTGTATGTGTGCGGATGGAACGCTCTTCAAAGTACAAGTAACAGGCCAGAACATGGGCTGCCAGATCTCAGACAACCCCTGTGGAAACACTCACTAGAAGAACCCGGGAATTCACCCATGTGTTCATATCTTGACTTGACTTTTTTTAAGAGTGTGCATGCAAGTCATGTTTTTAGAGAGTTTGCAATAATTCTTATTTTATCTACAGAGCACTACTGTATCTATTATATAATCTCCATATTTAAAAGAGCTCTCAGAGAGCCTAAATTTTAATACATTTCATTAAGTTGCACTGATCTTCAAATTACAGTTCTAAAGTAATTATCAGAAGTGAATACAAGCAAAATTAATCTTTAAAGAAGTATTTTTAAAATCCCGCTGTTCCTTGTCTAAAGGATAAAGGGGTGAAGCAACTGTTTAGACTCGATATAAGTAAATTTTGCTAACTAATGGAGAGATACACCCACTTAAGATGTTTGAAAGGTACACCATTAATAAATGTTACATGCTCCATCTTTGGGCTTCTAAGAGAAAAGACAGATTTTTAGTGCATTAATTTTCAGCTGTATTCTCAATGCAAGTGAAGTCATTAAAGAACTTCACATATGTAAGCTGGTAAGAAACTATGGTTTCTTAGTTTTGCGTTAGGATGAAAATACTCTAATAGAATGGAATTTACTCTAAAAGAATAGAATTTGTTAAATATTGATGAGTACGAAGTGTTCACAATGTGGTAGAAATTGAAACACCATCCCAGCTTAAACTGTTAAATCCTGATGACAGCTGAGCATCTGACACACCCTAGGCCCTGTCCCAGGCACTGCATCTGTAATGTCACTGATTCTCACCACAGCTCTGGATGTAGGTGTCACTATCCCAGTTTTTCCCCTTAGGAAACTGAGGATCAGAGAAGTTAAGAAACTTACCGAATGTCACATAGGAAATAGCCGGCCGGATTGGGATTAGAACTTGCTTGTGATTCAAACCTAAATGTACCTGCTTCCAAATACCGTGTTCTTTTTACTATCTGCACTGAAGTCTTAATATTTAAAACTCTAGAAAAATGAACAGAGACTAATTCAAACTTACCTAAGCAGATAAGAATCCAATAAAACAACCATGCTTACTCTAGTTAAAAAAAAATCAGTCAATCTCATGTCAAAAAAAAAAAAAATGGCCAACTGCTGTCAGGTTTTAAACTAGCTTAAGCCAATTCCAAAATATTATACTACAGAGAAGTGAAACTAGCCTAGTTGTAGGTTACTGCAGTGTCATAACTGAAGGGCCTTGGCACCTGGGAATGCCTGAATTGGGTAAAAGGGTCACTAAGTTATTTATACCCTCAGGCCTCAGGGCAACACAGTGAGAAGTGGGAGGCCATGGCCCCAGGCAAGTCCCTGGGCTGGGAATGGCTGGTAGTTCACCCCAGTGAGCCGTTCAAATAGCACCCATTGCAGTGTGCACCAGGCCTTGAACAAAGTCGGGCCGCACTGGTGTAACGGATGCTGATACAGAAAATTAATCTTTAAGTAACTTTTGAGTAAGTATGAGAACTGATCTCTGCTCCTCATATCACAATCCCATTGTAGTGATTTACAACCCTCAAGCCAGTTGATTTTTAATGCATTTTATATTTGACTTAAAAGGAACTCTGGTATTATTAATTACACACAGAGCATCAGGGGCTGAGTTTTCAAAATAGTTTGCTGTAAAATAAACAGTAGAGATAAATCATAAGCCCCACTCTGCATTCAAGTAGAACAGCATTCTCTCATGGTCACTTTGAACTGTGTAGATAAGAAAATCAAGACAAAAAACAATTTGCATTCAATCTAGTCACAGTTCTCTCTGATAGAAGAACCACATGCCTTAGAGATTATGAATAGTCATTAAAGTATACTAAAAGATATCAACTTACTATATAATATGGAGTGCAGTTTTTAAATGAAGGAAAAAAGTGAACTTTATTTTTTTATTTAAATTCATTTAGCCAACTTATAGTACATCATTAGTTTCAGTTGTATTGTTTAATAATTTATCAGTTGCATATAACACCCATTGCTCATCACATCACGTGCCCTCCTTAATGCCCATCAGCCAAAAAGTGTACTTTATGACCTCTGAGTGTTATTGTTGTGATATTCAGATCTTATTTGAATATATTCAGTGTCATTTCATATTTGAATGATGTTCAGAAAAATCCATTGGAATTTTCATTCAGATGCTTAGTATATTTTAATTTTACATTCTTTACTTGTCTGCTCTATTTAGATTTGTTTTGAAAGTCTCTTTAAATATTTTTGCAAAAATCACAAAACACTACATTACGAAGTATTATTTATTGAATATAATTCACAAAGCAATCTATTTTTACTCGTCCTTGAAAAATACTTGTGTTTTTGATACATCTCCATTAAGTGCTTTTAACATGAGAGGATATTTTAATGTTTTTATAGAACTGATTGTAAAGGTAACAGGTATGGTATTTTAGGACACTTTGCAGGTAGCCGGTAGCCCTTGCCTTTTCACTGAGATGTAGACCTGGAAAACTCACTGGAAATGAGATCAAGAACAAACCGTCCATTTCACTTGTGATCTATTTTGCATAATGGTAAAGCTTCAGCTCCTCATTCTCACCACCAGACGGTAATTTTCAAAAACCGAAATGTTAACTTTGCCTCTTTCTTCTGGTTGTTCATCCCCTGCATTGAGCACTGATGGAAAAAGCAGCCGACTCAGGAAAGTAGATAAAGTAAAGACAGGCTCTCAGGAGAGGGGGGTAGATATGCTTGTTTAAATAACCGCAGTACTTCAGAGATAGGTTGCAGTGGCAAGGGAGACAAATGAAATAAAAGCAAAGTATTTCAGAAACCGTCCAATGGGCAGCTAGGGAAATGCAAACAACACAAGGTGGGGTCTGCCTATATATAATCTGCAAGATTTAAAAATATCCTTATTTGTATTCTTTTTGCATTATGAAAAAAATAAATTTTGTGTGATACTTCTGTTGATGAAATGTGGAAATTCTACCTAGCTTTGAATGAATTGTTTTCTTAAGAACGTTATGGTGCTAAACTTAACAAAAAAGAGACCGTTGAAATGCTGATAATTTTGGTAGTCTTTTAAAAAGTGTTGAGGACACGAGGCCATATAGCTCGGGGGTTAGAACACTGGTCTTGTAAAAAGTGTTGAGGGGGCAAAGACTACAAATTATGCCCTACAAAAACCTATAACTCTGTTTCGGATTGCTACCTTGAGTTTCAGTTAACTCAGTTTGTAATAACTATTAATGATCTCTGTTTACAATAAAGATTCTGTAAATTGTGTGCTGTTGAATTTTTAATGGTTAAAATTCTAGCAGATTTCTACATAATCATACAAACATGATGAATTTAACTATAGCTTGAGAATACCTAAATGCATTGGTGTTTATGTAATCTGTCTGGAATCCTGGAGCTCCTGGCTCGAAGCTGTACAGTTCCTGTTTGGATAGTCCTACCTTCTGTGCATTGCAGACTCTCTCTAGTGGCTCCTCCCTCCGTGTCCCAGGGGAATGTGCACACTGTCACTGTGGCAAGAGGCCAGAGCCTGGAAGATGAAAAGGTGAAGGTTTGCCAAGGGCAGGCAGGCTCCAAGGGTGGATGGGTGGAGCCTCAAAGGCTCAGGTCTAAATCCCCACCTGGCTAGATCCAGAAAGAGACCCATTTGAAAACTGCCTAAGGACCTAAGGTATGCCTTAGAAACTGTTACTGTTGTGGTGTTCTTCCTACATCTTATCAAACATACCTTCTTCTGCTTTCTGCCTATTGTTTTAACTTCTCTTTTATAGAAGAATGGCCCTTGGTTTCTGCTGTACTTTGTTTTTTCTCCAGCCTTCTCCCTATCTCTCTCACTCTGACACACACACCTCCGATATCTCTAACTGCTTCCTCATACTTAGGCTTGAATGTGTCCATTTAAAGACTGACATTTTACCTAATTGTTTCCAATTTCCTTAGAAAGTTTTCTGGAGTTCTTAGGGGTTCTTTACCTAGTACATAAAAGTTTGTAGTATACATAATTTTTCTTTACAAATCAATGTATTTCATTTTAAGACATAAAATTATCCTTATCTAGCTTTTTTGAACTCAAATTTATTAGTTAATGTATAAATCTCTTAACTTAAAAAGAACCAGGTCAATGAAAATCTTTAACTTATGCCCCCATAAGTATTTTTCAATCATACGTTTCTCTTCAATACTGCAAAGTAACGTGCCTGTGAATGATGACTATATTTTTTGGTTGTTCATATTGTTACATTAACTTGGTATATACGATTGTATTTACAATGATTGCAGCTTTGCATATAGAAATATATCTTTCTGGCTGTACAAATTAATTCAACTTCTGGTATTGTGTAAGAGGCACACTATAAAAATAAATCACTCCTCCATGCTGCAGGGCACCTCTACAGTTCATGGCCATGTGTACCTGGATTTAGGTGCCCTTCAAAATGTAGGAGAATTGACCTTGTATAAAACCAAAGTTTAAAAGTTACATGTTAAATTTCATTCACTCCATGCATTTATTCATCCAAACAGCATAGACAGACTGCAGACTATTGAAAATATAAAACATGAGGAGAAGGGGGAAGCATTATATATATATATATATAACATATATAATATATATTATATAATATATATAACATATAATATATATTATATAATATATAATATATATATATAGTTCTAGTCATCATTTAAAAAAAGAGTCTTGTGAATGAACTCTTTATAAATTTTCCATATATATATCTGGAAATATATGAAATATATATATTTGGAAAACATAGCCCTTCTGGGAGCTGACAGTCTTCTGGGGAGTTTACTATCCATTTTCTTTTAAAATTTTCTGTGTATACATTTAGCCATTGTAGATTCTTATTTTAAAATTTTCAACTTCTCAATCTTTGATGAAAAAGATAGTTGATGTTTATATATCTTATTACATCTTCATGGTGCTGATGCAGAACATCCTTTTTATAACCCATTTTGTTTACGTTGTATTTCAACTTAAAGTCACAAAAAAATGTAAATTTAATTTTAAAAAATCAAGAGTCTCCTTTTGTGAGTTGAACTTTCCCTTCATATCGTTCACAGTTTAGTGTAACTGGATGGCTGGTCACTCACATAATAAACCACATAGCTGATAACAGGTTGTAGATAAGCATAATAGACTTTGCTCAGTACTAAGGACCAGCAAGAAAACAGAGAAGTCTTTAACCTTGGTAGGTTTCCATCCAAAGCAGATTGCACAGTGAGTGTTCCTGGAATAACAGACACAGAGGTGAGGCCCAAGTGAGTATGTATTCTCTGAAAAATCAGGGGAGTTGTTTCTTTAAAATGTGACATAAATGTAATTGTATACTATAGCTTTACCATTTTTTTTTTAAAGACTTTATTTGAGAGAGAGAAAGCGAGCATGTGGGGGCGGGGGTGGAGCAGAGGAAGAGGGAGAAGCAGACTCCCGGCTAGGATGGGGACCTAAGCGTAAGGCAGACACTTAACCAATTGAGCCACCCAGGCGCCCCATAGCTTTACATTTTTTAGCTACATTTTAATGCCCCAAGTTCTAAGAAATCAAACATGCACTTAAATTGGCAATCAAGGCAAAATAATTTTCCTAAATCTTAAATTGAAAACTGTGGGGCGCCTGGGTGGCTCAGTAGGTTAAGCGTCTGTCTTCAGCTCAGGTCATGATCCCAGGGTTCTGGGATTGAGCCCCATTTCAGGTTCCCTGTTCGTGGGAAGCCTGCTTCTCCCTCTCCTCCCCCCACCACCATGCTCTCTCTTGCTATCTCTCTCTCTCAAATAAAATATTTTTTTAAAAATTGAATTTTCTGCTAATTTGCTGTTAATTTTCATATACGTTATTTTGAATAAGTCCATTTTCCTTTCTCTAGGCATTATGAAAAACCTACATTTCAGAGTCCTAACAATGCTAATAGGCCTTTATTTTACCGGAACAATGACAAACCCACCCAGAAAAAGCAGTCTTTTATTCAGTTCGGAGTGCCAATGGAATGGGTATCCTCTGACAAATTGTTCTTTTACTGGAAAGGATGATATCCATGTGGACAGACCCCAGTCAGCAGCCACAGTGGACACAAGGGCCAGTTTCCTTAGGGCTCTCTTACGGTCACACATGAGAAAAGACTGGAATACAAAACGTCTGGACCTCAGTAACAATCGCATTCCAAACATCACCTTAAGCCCTCTTGCACACTTCCATGCTTTGGAAGTACTAAACCTCAGCAACAGTTCCCTCAGCTCCATCGCATTGGATCTACACAGTGCTAAGTCCTCGTGGGGGAAACACCGCAGAAGCAGCTGGAGGCATGGGCTTCCGTTTCTAAAGTTGTTAATTCTTCAAAGAAACAAACTCGCCGACATTCCCAAGGGTAAGTACAATTTTAAAAGACGGACTAGACCAAGAAACAAGGAGATGTTTTATGCCCGTAAGAATTCCATGTTTTCAGTTTTGAGGAAACCACTGAAAGTAAAGCAATTTTATCAGGACAAATGAGTTTCTTAGTGAAATTTCAAGTTATAATATGTGGAATTCATAGCCAATGCAATTTAATCTTCCATTACTATAATCTACATTAATGTAATATAGATTTGTCGGAGACACAAGGAGGTATTTAAGTGCTAAATAATAATGCATGATTTCCAATTACCTACTTTGATTATCAGATATTTGCTACTATATATAGAAAGCACTAAGAAATAACTAGTTCATGTACTTTCAGTGTGTAGCACAATTCAAATTATATTGCCATATTTATAATACTTGTTTTCTTAGAATACATTTTGCATCTGCTTGTCTAGTTGTCCTCCAAATGTAGACTAGAAATATGCTAATGTATGATCAGTATGTAAACTTTCTTATCAAATCAAAATCAGAATTCTTTTTTTTCTTTTTTTTTAAAGATTTTATTTATTTATTTGACAGAGAGACACAGCGAGAGAGGGAACACAAGCAGGGGGAGTGGGAGAGGGAGAAGCAGGCTTCCCGCTGAGCAGGGAGCCCAATGCGGGGCTCGATCCCAGGACCCTGGGATCATGACCTGAGCCGAAGGCAGACGCTTAACGACTGAGCCACCCAGGTGCCCCAAAATCAGAATTCTTTATCCTGGTTTCTAATAGGATACTTCACATATTCCTGTTGTTTAATTTTCATCTCTTCCCGCATTCAGTAATCTACATGTTGGAGCTCCTTAACTAATCACCAATACTTTATTAAGAAAATAGATTCATAATCCACAGCTCCCTTCACCTTTTTTAGTATTCAGGAGTGCTAGACAATTTCCTTTCCTTGTTTGTTTTTAATCTTGGCCGCTATTTGCTAAGTACTTACTTTATATAAGACATTCTGCTAAAAAACAAAATGTAAGGATATTGTCTTTTTTTCTCCATCCTAAGTTATACATATTTAGTTTTTCTTATTTTCCATTCTTTCCTTTCATATTTTTATTGTTTTGCTTTTTCTCCAGCTTTTGGTCTTGTGTTAAGCATCATTTTGAGAGCCTGCCAGGTGAAGGAATGACTATCCCAGTCATGAAATCAACAGAATTGTGTGAGAAGGGAAGGAGTCTTCTCTCCCTAAGCTTTTCCATAAAAGCAATGTGCAGGATTTTCAGTGTAAAGTATAAACTAATTGCATCATGTTTTGTAATTTTTACTGTATTATTCTTATTTTTAAAAACCTGTTATTTGTAGAACATTAGTAATTAAAGAAAAATCTAAAGGAAAAAACATAAGTCCTTCGTGTAATACAGTTGACCATGGTGCAGGTCTACTTATATATGGATTTCTTTTTATAAATATCATAGAGCACTGTAAATATATTTTCTCTTCCTTACGATTTTCTTTTTTTTTAAAGATTTTATTTATTTATTTGAGAGAGAGAGAATGAGAGAGAGAGAGCACATGAGAGGGGGGAGGGTCAGAGGGAGAAGCAGACTCCCCGTTGAGCAGGGAGCCCGATGTGGGACTCGATCCCGGGACTCCAGGATTATGACCTGAGCCGAAGGCGGTTGCTTAACCAACTGAGCCACCCAGGCGCCCTTCCTTACGATTTTCTTAATAACATCTTCTTTTCTCTAGTTTACTTTGTTGTAGCAATACAGTATATAATACATATAACATACAACATATTTGTTAATTGACTTTCTGTTACAGGTAAGGCTTCCAGTCAGCAGTAGGCTTTTAGTAGTTAAGTTTTGGGGGAGCTAAAGTTATACATAAATTTTTTACTCTGTGGGTGATCAGCACCCCTCAACCCTGTGTTGTTCAAGGATCAACTATATATATTCTTTAAGTCTATTCCTCATGCCTGTGTACATATTTTTCTTTCAAATTGGATACTTTCCATAATATTTCCTAATTTGTATTTTCATATCACAGTGTATTTTGAACATCTTTATATAATTAAGCAATCTCATAAATAATATTTTAAATAGTTGAATAGCTTTTATATATACATATGTTATAACCAGGTTAATCAAACAACATTTAGACTATTGCCATTTTGTTTGCTATAACTCTGTGATGATCATCATCATAGCTACACATATCCATATGATATAACATATTTCTTAACTAGTATGGTAGATGTGAATTTCAACCCCTAAATTCAGGTGTACTAGAGATATAACCTTCTGTTGTCTATAATTCAACATAATTTCTGATTCTGAGCCCCCATTCTAGTAGGGTCAGCTGGGGATGGGGTGTAGAGATACTTGTACTTAACATTAGTCTTCCATGAGCTTTCCTCTGCTTTTCCCCAAATTTTATACCCTAACAAGTGTGTGTGTGTGTGTGTGTGTGTGTGTGTGTGTGTGTGTGTGTCCCTTACCCCTGCCAGCCGGAGAACATTTCTTTTCAGTTTTTTCAGTTTGGAGAAAATTCTTCCCATTTTTTTGTTTCTTCAAAACCCTCTGTCTAGATCTAGAAATTCCTTTCCTCTAAAGTTTTAGGCCTTTGGAAAACAAAAGCCAGAAAGACTTGTAGACTCCTCTGTTTTCTGCCTTGCACTGTGCCTCCCCTGGGGTAATTAACACAGAGCCTACTTTCTGGTTGAATGGGGAGAAATGGAAAGAGAGACATAGAGATAAAAGATTAATATATCAAAATATTATCCCGCCACTTAACATATCTCCTTAAGGCAGATGAATTAATTCCCCAGAGCTAATTGGAGGTCAGAGGGAATACAATTCCATTTAAGGACCAAACACCCCTATAAAATGCACATACAACCCCATCTTTCTTTTCGGAGTTGAACTTCTGCCTCCCGAAAACATCAGGAAAAATGTTACACTTACAAAGGAGAATAAAAAGTGAAATGAGCGAATCATGTATCTGAAATTCTATTAGAACTCTAGCAGATGAAACCATAGAGAGATGAATGAAACCAATTGATGATGGAAGGCCAATGGAAGCCCTGAACCTAATTGGATATAATTCAGAGTTCTTTTATCCATAGAATTTTGTGATTTGAATTTTTTTCCTCTAATCATCACATATTTCAGTTGAGCCCCCTGTAACGTCCCTTTGCCATTCTATGATTCTGGGACTGTGGCTCAGTCACTCTGACTTTGAAATCCCATTTTGGAGGGAAAAAGCTGGTAAAGGGGAGGTGCTGCCTGGAGTACCATTCTATTTCTGACCTTCCCTTTGTTCTTTGATTCCTTTGTTCTAAGCCTGTTTAAAGGTAGCATCTGGGGGCGCCTGCCTGGCTCAGTGGGTAGAGCTTGCCGCTCTTGATCTTGGGGTTGTGAGTTTGAGCTCCACATTGGGGGTAGAGTTTACTTAAAAACATTTTTTTAAAAAGGTAACATCTTGGTAATGTAATATTTACTCATAGAATTATGAGGATTAAAGGAAAAATGTATTTCAAGAACCTACTGTAACATGGCATTTGGCATAATAAATGGTAGCTATTAAAATATGTGAAAAGTACTTTGTATACTTGTAAAGTACTTTGCAAATATTAGTTATTTTTACTCTCTTGGCACAAATTCAGGATAGCATTCTATTTAGAAACAAATTATAAATTCGGTTTTGTCTAAATCTCAAGTTATCTTTTAAAATGTTAAATAACTATTGCAGTAGATGGAACTCCTAGCCCACTATAATTCATGAGCAGAGAATCATTTGTGTCTACCTATTTATATAAGTGCTTGCACTCATTTAAAATAATAATAAATCAGAGATTCTCACAAAGTAGCAATCAAGCAACTGGCCTTGTAACACATGTGTACTTTTATAAATCATGTCTCACATCTTCAAATGGTGACAGCTTATAGAAGCAACTAAAAGTTGCTTTCACTCAGGAAAGCCCATCTTTGTAAGAGTGAAAGCTCACACTAACTAATCCAGAGTCAACTGATCCCATACCTTCAGAGTCAGCTCTGATGTCACCAGTAAGCTTCATGTTGGGAAAAACACCCAGAGGAGGTGTCAGCCAATGCAATTTACAAAACAGTTAGCTAGCTATGAATTTAAGCTTCCTGATGAGTCCACCTTTCTCCCAGATCTCTGGAGTACAGTGTTAATAACAGAAAAATCAGTTTTAAAACATTTAAAACAATGGGATAAATCTCCAGTTAAACCCAAGAGATAAATGTGTTACAAATGAGATGAAATAATACCCGACTTTTGAAACTGGTGGAGGAAAAAAAAAAAAAGACAAAAAAAACAGTGTATGGTAAAAACAAAAATATGTTATATTCTTACTTATTTTTAGGGAATTAAATATTTCCTCCTGATTGCTGTTGGATTATGGAAATACCAATAACCTATGTTCTCAAAACCAGGTCAGGTTCTAAAATAGCAACATGAATGTATGTCAGTAAGCTAAGAGGGCAAAGTCTTTGGCTCACCTATATAAAACTGACCACGTTGAGGGCTGACCTTATGAATAAAATATCTAGGACCATTCCAGACTCTTCCAATTCTTAATACTCTTTGAACTTGAAACCATAACCCCCTGAATATCATTTTTTTGTGTTATCAGATTATCGCTTTCGGAGAGTATTTAGGAAGTTCATAGTCCAAAGGAACATTCATAGGCAATTTAGTGTCTGGGCGTACCCTTTATGGCCTTTCTTCTAATAGACACTGAGACAATTTCTTGGAAATAATAAAATGCCTCTGGCTACCTAAATGCAAAAGCTGATCAGATTCCTGCTTCCCGTGGCTTATGTGATCATCAGAAAGCAGTTCAATAAATAATTCCTTCTCCACAAAAGTGCCTCCGTATTTTCCTCCCAGTGTTCAACTCCCCTCTGTTGAAACATGGAACCTACCCTCTGATGTCCATGCCTCGGCCATGAATGCCCCTCCCAACTTCTTTTGTTCACCAGAGTACCCCCCTAAACATTGATTCACCATGCAAAATTTTTAAAAGAACACATTTCCCCCATTGAGAAATGCAGCCAAGTACTGTGGAAGAGTTTACTCAAATCTCCCAACTCTCTCCTGGGAGACCCCAAACAAACAATGTCATTTATAGGACCCCACCAGTTCTCTTAATACAATTAAACCTTAACTCTCTAAAATTGGAAATAGATGGAAATTTTTCATGTAGGAGTTGTAACTGCACTTAACAGTCTTAATTCCCATCTGCAGAAGTTTACCTTCTTCTTGGGGAATCTTAGCTTGATATTATGAAGGGAGTCGAATAAGGGGTTATCCTTATAACTCTCTGCCTTCAAAGTCCCCACCCCTCCCCCCTCATGCTTAGGATGTTCTGGTCCCATCCTTCTTATTAACTCTTATACTCTTCTTCTATACTCTTATATTTCTTGTATTACTCTACCTGTTAATTGACCTTAAACAAGACACTTAACCTATAAAAACCTGCCTGGTTCTTATTTTTAACTGAGGATGGTGGTGTATACAGGGAGGATATGAGGGTTAGAGATGGTATTTGTAAAAAGTTTTTTTTTTTTAAGATTTTATTTATTTGACAGAGAGAGCACAAGCAGAGGGAGAGAAAGGGAGAAGCAGGCTCCCTGCTGAGCAAGGAGCCCGATGTGGGGCTCGATCCCAGGACCCTGGGATCATGACCTGGGCCGCAGGCAGCCGCTTAACCGACTGAGCCACCCAGGAGTCCCGGTATTTGTAAAAACTTTTAACACAGAGAGTGATGATACATGTGAAACATTTCTCACAGCATATGGTACGTAACTGGTGCTCAAAAATGTCAGTTCCCCTCTAGTGCCTTTCACCATCCTGAGTCTCTAATTGTGTTCCCCACCATCCCAGTCTTTGCTGTGATGGTCACGTCTGTGATTTGAGGTACAGTGGGTAACTGTAGGTGATTTCCATTCTCTTTCTTAAGTTCAAAGTGCCTATCAACAATTCTGTTGTTACTGCTCAGACTTCCGTAAGTCTGTACATTGTTGGAGGCCCCTTCTCCTCTGTCTTCTGAGCACTCTTTGATCTGTCCTTTGACTCACTGAACCACACTGACCCATGAGACCATCACTACTATCAAGATAATGAACTATCTGCACCCCCAAAAGTTCCTCATGCCCCTTATAATTTATCTTTCCCACCCATCCTCTCCCTTCTGTCCAAGTAACCACTGATGTCCTTTCTGACACTATAGATTTGTTTGTATTTTCCATAATTTTATATTCATGCAATCATATGATATGTACTTTCATTTTTGGTATAGCTCCTTGCATTCAGCGTAATTATTTTGAGATTCATCCATGGTGTTGTATGTATTAAAAGTTCATTCCTTTTCATTGCCAGAATTCATTGTATGGATATGTGTTTTCCTGTTAGTGGAGGACACTTAGGCTGTCTTTTTTGGCTATTGTTAAAAAAGCTGCTAGCTAAAGGGATGGAGAAAGATAAACCATTAAGGGCGCCTGGGTGGTTCAGTAAGGGTCTGCCTTCGGCTCAGGTCATGATCCCAAGATCCTGGGATCAAGCCCCGCATTGGGCTCCCTGCTTGGTGAAGAGCCTGCTTCTCCCTCTCTCTCTGCTGCTCTCCCTGCTTGTGTTCTCTCTCTCCCTCTCTATCAAATAAATAAACGAAATCTTAAAAAAAAAAAAAGAAAGATAAACCATTTAGATAAACACTAGTCAAAAGAAAAGTGGAGTGACTATATTAATTTCAGACAAAGGAGACTTTAGAACAAGGAAACTATCAGGGATAAATAAAGCACTATATAAAGGGGATAAAGGGACCAATTCTTGAAGAAAACCTAATAATTTTAAATGTGAATGCACCTGACAGTAGAGTGTCAAAACGTGAGGAAAAACTGACAACTGAAAAGAGAATTAGAAAAATCCACTATCATTGGAAACTTCCACCACTCCCCTGTCAATTGATAGATTAAGCAGGCAGGTAATCAATAAAGATGTAGTTGACTTGAATATTACTATCAATCAACTTGATATAATTGGCATGTATGGGATACTCCCTCCAACAACAGTAGAATACACATTTTTTTCAAGCTTACATGAAACATTTCCCAAGACAGACCACATTCTGGGCCATAGAACACACCTTAACAAACTTGAGTAACAAACAAATCATGCAAAGTATGTTCTCAGATTACAATGGAATTAAACTGGAAATCAGCAACAGAAAGCAGCAAACCCCTCAAATCTCTGGAAATTAAACAACACATTTCTAGATAACACATGTGTCACAGAAGAAGTCTCAAGAGGGATTTGAAAATATTTTAAGCTAAGTGAAAATGAAAATACAATTTATCAAAATTTGCGGGATGTGGCAAAAGCAGCAGTTCGAGGGAAATGTATAGCATTAAAAGCATCCACTGGAAGAGAAGTCTAAAATCAATAATATAAGTTTCCATCTTGGGAAATTAAAGAAGTAAGAGCAATGTATGCCTAAAGCAAGCAGAAGAAAAGAAATAATAGAAATTGCAGCAGTAATAATTGAAATTTAAAACAGCGAAAACAATAGATAAAATCAACAAAACCAAAAGGTGTTTCTTTGAAAAAAAAATAAAACTCATAATCCTCTAGCCAAACCAAGAAAAAAAATAAGAAGACACAAATTGTCAGTATTAGAGATGAAAGAGGGATCATTGCTACTGTTCCTGTCAACATTAAAAGAAGAATGAAACAAAGTCTTTGTGGTGATATATGCTTTCATTTCTCTTGGGTAAAAAACCTAGGTGGAGAATGGCTGAGTTGTATGTCAAGTAGATGTTTAACTTTTGAAGAAATCACCAGTGTTGTGTGCAGTGGTTGTACCATTTTAAATTCCCACCAGCATTGTGTAAGAATTTCAGTTGTCCTACATCCTTACGCATACCAGATATGGGCCATCTTTTTAATTTTAGCCATACCAATAGATGTATAGTGGTATATCATTGTGGTTTTAGTTTGGATTTCCCTAATGACTAATATTGAATTACCTTTCTGTGTGTTTATTTGCCATCTGTATGTCTCTGATGATGTATATAAATCTTTGGCCAATTTCTAATTTTTTTTAATTATTGAGTTTTGAGTGTTCTTTATATCTTCTGGATACAAGACTTTTCACAGATATATGACTTGTAAATATTTTCTCCCAGTCTGTGGCTTGAGTATTTTTTTTTTATTTTAACAATATCTTTCAAAGAGCAGAATTTTAAATTTTTGTTAAGTACAGTTCATCACTTTGTTAGTTTATAAATTGTGTTTTGGTGTCATATCTAAGAAATCTTTGCCTAATCCAAAGTCACAAAGATCTTTCTCCTATGTTTTCTTCTAGAAGTTTTATAACTTTACTTTTTTACATTTTATATTACAGGTTTATGATTTATTTATATTTAGGTTTAAATTTAGGTTTTACATTTAGGTTTATGATAGTTTTAAAATAGTTTGAGTTAATTTTTTGTACATGGTATGAATAACTTATAAAAGTTTTAAAGATATGCAATTATTCCAACACCATTTGTAGAAAAGACTATTTTTTCTATCCTTTTACATGTATCCTACTCATGTTTCTATATTTAAAGTAGGTTTCTTGTAGGAATTATATCGTTGACTCGAATTTTTATCCAAACTTGGAATCTTTGCCTTTTATTCGGTGTTTTTAAACTATTATTTCTACCTATCATCTTGATATTTTTTCTATTTGTTCCTTCTGTTCTTTGTTCCCCCTTTTATCTTTTTCTGCCTTTTTTTGCATTAACTGTGTATCTTTAAAATTAATCCTCTTTATCTCCTTTGTAGGCTTACTAGCCATAATTCTTTGCTGTTGTTGTGTTGTTTTAGTGGTTACTTTGGGATTTCCAGTATACATCCTAACATCTTTATTTGGTGTTATACTACTTGCCCATAATACCTGAAACTTAACAACAATATTCTTGCACCTCTCTTCTCCTGGTGTTTGTGCAAGTTTTGTCATACACTTTACCTCTACATATATATTGTGAGTCCTACAATACATGTTACTATTTTTGCCCTTTTTGTTTGTTTTGTATGAAATGTTCATGGTTAAACAAAATGGTTGAGAGATCCCCAAGTTTCAATCCCAGCTCCACAGCTCCACCTACTCTGACATGGGGCAAGTTCCTAACTTCACTGCACCTAGGTTTTGTCAATTACAAGATGGTAACAACACCCAGGGCTTTGTGAGGATTAAGAGGAGATGTTTGTGAAGTGCTTAGAGCATAAAGAGAGTATACAATTAAACAGGAGTTTTAAAATGATTTCTTCCCGGGCGCCTGGGTGGCTCCCTTGGTTAAGCGACTGCCTTCGGCTCAGGTCATGATCCTGGAGTCCCGGGATCGGGTCCCGCATCAGGCTCCCCGCACAGCGGGGAGTCTGCTTCTGCCTCTGACCCTCTTTCCTCTCGTGCTCTCTATCTCTCATTCTCTCTCTCTCAAATAAATAAAATCTTAAAAAAAAAAAATGATTTCTTCCCTCCACTGAACTCCTAGGGTCCGTGTTCCATTCAATTAAGCAGCAAGATATTACAGGAACTATGAGCTCACAGCCATATGTAGGCCAGGCAAGTGCCATGACGATGTTAAGGAAACTATAGCGTCTTTTATATTGTTGTCTTCTGCTGCAGTTTTTTCTCACAGACCCATATGTTTGCATATTAAAATGTATAGGAATAGTCTTCACTCCATGAAGAAACATGTTTTCTCTAGGGGTTATATTCAAAATATTTAACAACTGGCCTATAACCTGGGCTTTCCCACTGGGTTTCTAGGGCCGTGGGGCAGCCCACAAGGGCCCAGCAATGGTTATTTACAAACCAATATGGAAATATTTCTTACTAGCCTATGCCAGCTGAGTATCAGCCTTGGTTCTCTCCCATTTTTTTTTTAAACATGCAGCTTCTTGGTCTGTCCCTTGTTTTCCTGTTTTTGATAGAGGCATGAGTACAAAGAAACCATCTTCCTCTGTAAGTGCCTGCCCCAGCTAAAGCAGACAGCCCTCATTCAGCTCTCACAAAGCATTATCTTGTGCCACTGGAACTTTAATTTTTCAAGAGAAGCTAGAAATGCGAATTTTTGTGCTGAATCTTTATTGTTAGCTCAATAATTTTTAAATCTCTGTGCGGGTCAAACACTGTGACCTCCGGCTTATTGAATACATATTATATTCCAGGCATTGTAAGAGTTAACAAAAATATGAATTCCTCCGCGAAGGGACTAATCATCTGATGGAGAGGCTGACAGGCAAACAACAGTTAATTTTATAGTAGGATGGTGGGGGTGTAACGTCTTGTATAACTAGTAACTTTTTCTTGTGTGTATGTCTTATCACTCACTCAGACACAAGGATGCTATGCTCTGTCCTCAGCACGAAGTGCCTGGCTCATAATGTTTTGATTGAGTTGTCCTAATGATCTCTTACTTAATCTGTACAGCTGATGTGCACATAAGATAACATTGAGGTACAGCTATTTACATTAAGTCATCATCTCTGCATAATCAGTCTGATAATGAGCATCTTGCAGACAGTAGACAAGGAATAAGCCCTTCTGGAATTGAACCAACCTGATCTGTTAAGTAGTAGTTGGTTAAAGACACAAACTACATGTAGGGGGAGCCTGGGTGGCTCAGTCGGTTAAGCATCTGCCTTCAGCTCAAGTCACGATCTCAGGGTCCTAGGATCAAGCCCCACTTCAGGCTCCCTGCTCAGCGGGAGTCTTCCTCTCCCTCTGACCCTCCCCCTTGCTCGTGCTCTCTCTTTCTCTCTTTTGCTTGCTCTCTTTCAAATAAATAAAATCTTAAAAGAGAGAGAGAGAGACACAAGCTATATGTGAGAACAGAGCAGAAGGGAAATGTGAAAATGCAGGGCATCCGTATGAGACTCATATGGGAAATCAGATTTGGAAGTCTGCTATGACTGGCACCTCCTTCCCAGCCTTTATGTTCTGTGCCAAATGGGCCTCCTGGTTACTCTCTGGAATCAAGTGAAATACAAAGCTGGAGACCAAGACCCAATTAGATTCTTTTTGTCAGAAAACAAAACCTCGCTACAACTTATTACCTCTGAAAAATAAGCGAGTGCCTAGAAATGTTACAGGATCAACAAGAACTCTGGAGTGTTACTACTACTGATCGCTCTGTTCAGCTCCCTCCCGGCCTTTTTCCTCCGCTGGCTCAGAACATAGGTATCTGTTTGCATGTGGCTCTTTTTTTTCCCAAGAACGTCTGCAACAGAACCTTTTCCTTCCTGCGCGGTGGGTCGTGCGCAGATCCCTGTAGCCTCCGCCGTTCAGCCTGTCCTGCACGGACAGCCCCGGCAGGGTGCCTCCACTGTCTGACCTTGATAACCAACAGTAAATATCACCCGTGTGTATTTTAACGTGCTTTTTCATTTTAACAGGACTGTGGAAACTGAAATCATTACAGAGTCTGGATCTGTCCTTCAACAGGATAGCGCAGATCGGTTTGTCTGACCTTAGACACTGCCTGCGGCTGGAAAACCTCTACTTAAAGAGCAACAAGATATTCAGGATTCATCCAGAAGCCTTCAAGGACCTCAAGAAGTTACAGGTTATAAAGTGACTTTTAGAGTATTTAAAATACGCAGACATCCGGGCCATTGCATTAGAAGAATATTTCTATGGAAGAGTTTCTCCACACCCAGGAGTACGGGCTATTAGTCAAAAACTCTATTTTAAGGCTCTGCTAAAATTGAAGTCTCTCTCTTGCCTCAGAACTCAAACGCCTCAGTAATGGACATGAATTTTACTCGAACATAATACTCAACCGCAAGAATTGGCACACTATTTTTCTAAATCAAATTAAACCCAACTCCAAGTTTCCACTTACCAGTTGGCAGGAAATTCAATCTGGGTTATAATTGAGGCTCCCGCCCTGAGCTGCAAGGTGGGTCACAGGTCCCTGGGGTCTTGTGCGATCTGGAGCACTTGAGGAGGCCCCTCTGAGCCACCCCAGGCAATGCTGAGCAGCCTGGGACGATATGGGGCTCTGAAGGCCTGCGACACTGTTGCTTCCAAACCCAAACGGGGCCCTAAATAATAAAAATGATCATAATAACAGCCCATACTTGTAGAGTACTTACCACGTACCATATACTGCTCTGAACAAACATTGGACCCATCTCGGACCCCTGTCTCTCAAGCGCCTTGCAGTTAATCTCACTAATGCTGACAGCTGTGAAGGGAAGGAACCCCCCCGCTCCCCGGGCCCCCCAAAGCCCTGCTCCGGGCTTGGCCGCTTCAGCCCCTGCCCCAAGCACTTTCCTCCACCTTCCCCACTCTTCTCTGGGGGATAATTTACAGTCTCCCCGCAGCGCTCCTTTAGAAAGGCCAGGGGGCTTCCAGTGGGACGTCTAGCGGGACATCTAGCTAGGTCTTAGGGAAAGATTCAGTCCTCCATATCCTCCATCACAGTCCCTCACTCTTTAGACAGGCCCGCATCATTCAGTAGAAACCAGCTGCGAGCCACATACGCAATTTTAGACGCTCTAGTAACTAGATTCAAAAAGTAAAAAAAAAAGGTGAATTTCGTTTAGTAATGTATTTTTTAACCCAGTATACCCAGATATTATCTTTTACCCAGGTAACCAATATACAAATTATTAATGAGAAATTTTACGTTGTTTTTCATGCTAAGACTTCAAACCCACATCCCAATGGGACGAGTCACATTTCAATGCTTGAAAAGCCACGTGTGGCTAAGGGCCATCATATTAGACAGCATCAACATAGACAGCTGATTTTCCCCAGGTTTAAGAAAAGCGTTCTTCAAGTATAGGTGGGAGATGAATTTCCAACTGCCACCTGTCAGCCAGGGCCCCCAAGTCCCTCCTCTACGGAAGGGAGGAAAGTGAGGCCGTGGTAAGGTGGGTGGGCTCTGGGCTCAGCAGCCTGGGCTGGCTCTGCCGCTTTGCAGCCACATGATCTTGGGCAAGTCACCACATCTCTCTGTGCCTCAGTTTTCTCCTCTGAAAAATGAAGGTAACTTCATTCCTTTCTCATAGAAGTTTGTGAGAATTAAATGTTTTAATGCATATAAAGTGCTTCGAATAGTACTTGGAATATAGCAAGGTCTTTATTTTTTTTTAAGATTTTATTTATTTATTTGACAGAGAGAGACACAGCAAGAGAGGGAACACAAGCAGGGGGAGTGGGGGAGGAGGAAGCAGGCTTCCCGCTGAGCATGGAGCCCGATGCGGGGCTTGATCCCAGGACCCTGGGATCATGACCTGAGCCGAAGGCAGACACTTAACGACTGAGCCACCCAGGCGCCCTAGCAAGGTTTTTATAAATGTAAACTGCATGTAGAAATTCTAAAGTGGCCACAGTATCCCACCCTCTAAACATACATATCTGATTGTGCCACTTCTTGTTAAAAATCCTTCTGAGCTTTCCCAACAAGGGACTGGCCCCTGCCCAGCTCTCCAGCCTCATGGCAAACCACTCTCCCTTGTTCACTGCACTCCGTTTCTGTCTTCACACCAAGGCTGAAGGATCCCGTGCTGATCCTTTGCCTGGGAAAACTAATTCTTCTGAATCTTTCCAATGTCACTTCCTCAAGCAAACCTTCCTGGGGCCTCCAGATTGAATTCATCGCCCTTTTATATACACTTATAATGTGCTATGTTTTTTCCTCATTGCATTTATCACAACTGAAATTATTTAGCTTTAGGTATGCTTAATTGTTAATGCCTATATCCCCCCAATCTCTTTGAGGACGTACATCATAATCTATTTTGTTTTCTAGTGCTTAGCATATGTCTAATTCATAACACATATTTAAAAACACTTGCTGAACAAAGGAATGAATAAATGGATGATGATCATGAATAGGTATATCACAAATAACTACTAATTTAGCAGTCTAAAACTACACACATATTATCTCATGATTTGGGGGGTCAGGAAGCCCGGCAAGGCCCTGGGTCCTTTGCTAAGGGTATTTCAAGAGGCTGCAGTTAAGGTGTTGGCCAGGGTTGGAGACTCCCCTTAAGGCCCAGCTGGAGATGGACCCACTGCCAAGCGCACGTGGTTGTTGACAAGACTCAGGTCCTTGTGGGCTCTGGGACTGAGGGCTCAGTTCCTTACTGGTTCCTTACTGGCTGTCAGCCTCAGTCCTGTGCCACATGGGCCTCTCCATAGGGCAGTTCACAGCATGGCGGCTTGCTTTAGAGCCTGAAGGAGAGCCTGCTAGCAAGAAAAACATTACAAGCTAATATAATGTCATCAGGGGAGTGACATCACATTGCTTTTGCCATATTTGATTGCTTAGAACCAAGTCATAGGCCCTGCCTGTGCTCCAGGGGAGGACATTCCTTAAGGGCGTGAATACCAGAAGGCAGGACCATTGGGGAGCATCTTTGCTGCAGTAATTATCAGAGCAGATGAGAAAGCCTGCTTAACTTGGCAGTGCTCCCCAGCTCCCCACAAATGAGTTGTTGGATTGCCTGGGAACCTCATTTAGTATACTGTATAGTGATCATAGGTGTATTTGTGTTTGCGATTGCCCTATGTCTGTTATTTCCCTTTAAGTGTTCTGTAGCTAAGTTAAGTTAAGTGTTCTGTAGCTCACAGGTAAGAGATGCTACAGGCAAACTAAAAGTGTTTTTAGCATAAAACATTTAGCCTGAAGAATGTTTGAAATCATCTAATTCTCGCTTCACCTGAACTGCCCAGAATCATACAATTTCTCCTCCATTATCCCTTCTACATGTTTGCCAATAACTCTAAAAACTGGTTTTGGAACTTGATGGAACTATTTGGTACCAGAAAGCTGAATATCAAAATAGATGTTGGTTTTTTCTTTTTCGGGAGATGCATCTAGTACTTGCACTGTGCTATGTGTCTTCCCATGTGGGAATCTTCAGAAGCCAGATAGAGTTTTCAAAGCATAAATTCATCCTCATGTTTAAATGGAACGAAGTAAGTTTCACTGGCATTTCAAATTAGCATTTCTTTTCTTAATCTTTCCCATTCTTCTTAGATGCGATGACTTGTGTAGCAACATTAGTTGCCTCTTCCAATCTTTCTATAGTGTACACCCCTTTCAAATGATGGTGGATGGCTTTTTCTTTAGGCAAATTAGACTGTTCTGCTTTAATCTTTCCTTGGAAATTATTCCTCCTTAATCATTTTATTAGTTTTCTGTCCTTGATCCAGTTTTGTTTTCAGTTCCGTAATTTCTAATATAATAAGATTCTGGGATGAAGAAAATACAGATGTGCACTAAAAGGAAAATAACTACCCGAAGCACATCGGAGTATTCCACTCTGTTGCTGAGGAGGGGTACATAAGAAAGCTATTGATCACAGGAAAGGCCTGACCAAGCGAAGTGGTTCTTTCTACCCCGAGCCCCCAAGTCTCCTCCTTCCTGTTTTCGGCAACCTTCCTTTGGGAGTCAAGACTGCTTGGTTACTCAGCACTGGAAAGGTCACCCTCACTACCTAAGTTCAGGGAGAATTCTGATTCTACACGTAGTGGTCTTGGTCATGGTGCTATTTGATTGTTTGAATCAGTTCTTCTTAGGAATTTATATAACCCAGGATGCCAACGCTGTTTTTTCCCTGATGTTTATAAAACCATTGACCTGGATAACATTCATCGTCTCTGGCTTTCATTCATGGTCCAATTTTCTTTTCCTTTCTTTTTTTTCCCCTTCCAGCAAGGTTTACATTTTCTCTTTTATGATTTTCTGTTCTTCTAACTACCAACCTGCCCCTCCCTAAGCCCCACGACCCCCCACCCCTGCTGCCTCCTGCTGCAGGCCTCCTCCACCCAGCCCTTCCGTCCCGGGCAGTGGGAGCCCAGGCTCCAAGAGAGCCTGTTCCAGAGTGGAAAGCACGCAGCTGTGGAGCTAGATCAGATCTCAACTTTGCCACTCCGTTCATTCATTCCTTTCTCCATTATTTACTGAGGACCCGCTGTGTACCAGGCCCTGGTACTAGGGGCTTTGTGGTATGTACTGTGTGACCTAGCCCAGTTCCCTCCTCTGTGAAAAGGAGGAGGAGAAGGTTGAAGCACCCAGTAGAATGACTGGTACATAGCAGCACTCTGCAAATGGATGGTAGCAAGAGCTACACCCAACTACCTTTCCTGCTGAATCATGTCACGGCCATATCCAACTTCCACAGATCCTGCTCTATGTTTCTAGAGCCACTGAAGCCTTTTTGGTCCCCAGGTTCATCTTCGTTTCTGATTAGACTAGAAAAATGAGTCATCTTGTATATACCAGGTGGCCATGGATGCAGGGAATTGTACTACCACCCTTGAGATAATTGTTGATGCAAAAGATCTCTCTTTGCTACTTCTGGTCAACCACAATTCTTCTGTGTTCTATGTTCTCATGGCCCCGTATCTTTGGTCACTTTCAAGATCACAGTGCTTCCAGAAATTCTCAACCTGGTATCTAATTCTAGACCTTGATAACCACCGGGAGTTTCAGTTTTGTCTGAGCACAAATTACAATTCATAGGAAAGAAGGGAGGGGAAAGGACTGGGCATCTAATATAGGCACCATACTTAAAGCTTTCACATACATCTGACCCTTACAACAACCCTTGGAGGGAGCCTCCTAAAAAGTGAACAGTTTGCTGAGGCTCACAGAGTTGTTAGGGGGCAGAGCAGAAATTTAAACCCAGTATTCTCTAACTCTCAAATCAGGGCTAAATTTGTATTGCCTCCCTAGCAATGTAAACAATACCTGTAACTAGTATTTATTTTGTCTCTAAATGTCTTGATTCACAGACTGCCCTCAACTTGTTTCTTCTCAAACAGGTGGTAGACCTCAGCAACAATGTTCTGACCACCATCCTACCCATGATGGTCATTGCTCTGGAGCTTCCCCATCTGGAGGTGGACTTGGCTGATAACCAATGGCAGTGTGATTATAGCGTGGCAGCCTTCCAAAAGGTCATTTCTGAATCCTGGAGGAAAACATGGAATGTCATCTGCAGTGAGTCTATAGGTAAGTCAGTGGCATCTCGTCTCTCTGAAGTGGTTCCAGCTGAACTGAGAAAAACCCATGAAAAATTTAGTCTCATTGGAAACCATGACAGTCCCCTTGAAAGCAAGAGTGTTGATTAGGGATTAAGTCAGCCTCGGGCTGTGTCACAGAATAATCACTGGTACCTGTTTCCCTCAGTTCATGGATGATTTTCTTCACATGGTCAAAGAAACCTAGTTCAAATTGCTCAGAAACAATTGGATTTGGTCAAAAACAGTAATTTCACAGGGAGAGAAAAGCCCCCAAATGTCACATTTTTATCCCAATTCTTTTTTTTTTTTTAAGATTTTTACTTATTTGAGAGAGAGTGTGAGCAAGGGCACGCACAGGAGCAGGGGGAGGGGCAGATGGAGGGGAAGAAGCAGACTCCCTGCAGAGCCCGGAGCCTGAGGTGGGGGTGGGGCTCGAGCGGATTCCCAGGCCCCCAAGATCACAACTTGAGCTGATCCCAGGCCCCCAAGATCATGACCAGAGCTCAAGTCAAACGCTTAACCAGCAGAGCCGCCCAGGCGCCCCAATCCCAATTCTTAACAAATAACTGATCAAAGAAACTTTTAAAACGTAAAACATGATTAAAGTGTTTGCCTCTGAAAATAACACCATATGTTAACTATACTGGAATTAAAATAAAATAAAATGCTTGCTAACCCTATGAAAGTATAATCCTGTTATATATATTATATGTATGTGTGTATATATATATATGAATGTTTGTATATATATGTTTATATATGTTTATATATGTATATATATGTTTATGTATATATATACACACAAAAAAACACATATATTTCAAAAGTATACTTTGATTGGTTCCCTGACATTCTACCAAAATGCTAGACTATGTTACTAGAGTTGAACATTCTGGAAAACTTTTTTTGCCATTAACTATCTTGGCTAAATCTCAAACTCCTCACTGGATATGGGGGGGGGGGGGGGGGGGGGGGGGGGGGGGGGGAGGTAAGGTTTTTTGTAATGAGTCCTGGACTCTGTTCTGTTCATGACTGTCACTAAAGTAGAAAATGGCCATGCTTACTAGGTTTAGAAGAAATCTATGAATTTTATTTAATTTTTTAAAAGATTTTATTTATTTATTTGACAGAGAGAAACACAGCGAGAGAGGGAACACAAGCAGGGGGAGTGGGGGAGGGAGAAGCAGGCTTCCCACGGAGCAGGGAGCCCGATACGGGGCTCGATCCCAGGACCCTGGGATCATGACCTGAGCCGAAGGCAGACGCTTAACGACTGAGCCACCCAGGCACCCTGAAATCTATGAATTTTAAAGATTTATTTATTTATTTGAGAGAGAGAGAAAGCGAGTGGGCGGAGGGGCATAAGGGGAGAATCTTCCAGCAGATTCCCCACTGAATGTGGAGCCCCAATGGGGGCTGGATTTCCCCACCCATGAGATCATGACCTGAGCCAAACCAAGAGTCGGATGCTCACCGCCTGAGCCACCCAGGCGCCGGGATCACAGAGGTCTTAATGTCAGCCGCCCTGTTTCATTCCTCTGTAAAAACCACACTGGCATTCTGGGTATGGAAGGCAGGATGTCAGGAGCCAGTGAGAAACCTGAATGTTTGTGTTTGCCAGCCCTGGGGCACAGTGAGAAATTGATATCGTGCACATAGGCAGAGCCAAGGCAGGTTGTGCAGGTAGCTGATGGGATGTTCTCCAAAATGTGCAGTAGGTGGAGGAGTCAGAGGAAGGAGAAGTGGTATAGCTGTCCCCGTCTGTTTTCTTTCCTCCCATGAGCAGCAATCAGGCAAGAAGCCTAAGAAACGGACAGCCTCCCAGGTCTCTAAGTAGCAGGCGGAAGCCTGACCGCCAGGTGTAAAAGGTGTAAAAGCACACGTGGCCGGAGACATACTACTGGTTACAACCAATTGATCAGCCAGGAAAGCTGCTTACTGTCATGCAATGTACACCTGAGACATAGCCAGGTAAGGACTGAGGAGGACCCACAGAGCCTTACTTCCGTGTCCACTCACTGTGTGTTTCCCCCCACCCTGCTTCCAGGGAACGAGAAGGCAGACCAGTGGACCCTCCAAAGCGAAATTTCCAGGGAGACCCACCTTCCTCACCATCCTGCAAAGCCTGTGAAAAGCTTCCCGCCTGGCCAAGCCAAAAGGCCCCAGGCAGGCTGGTTTGAGCACCCTGGCACCGTGCAGAGGAAGGGCCCCGCGGGCTCCCCGGCCAGCGAGAGGCCGCGCAGGCTGCCCAGAGGGGCTAGGAGCCCCAGGGATGTGCCCACAGCTGGCAGACAGGGAGACACTTCCCAGGACCTCGCCCTGGCCATCTGCCTGGCCGTGTTCATCACGTTCTTCGTGGCTTTCTGCCTGGGGGCTTTCGCCAGGCCTTTCATTGACAGACTGTGGCACCAGAGATGCGCACGCAAAAGGCCCAGCTCGGACAACGCGGATAACGCGTACTCAAACAAGGGCTTCTGTGGCGACATTGAAGCTGCAGGGAACGCCCAGCACCCGAGAACAGATCAGCCCCTCCCAGGGCCCGCCAGCCCCTGCGCTGCTGTCATCCCCGACGGCCCTCTAGGAGAGGGCGGAAGGGAGCCTGGCAGGCGGCAGAGCAGGGGACCGTGTGGGGACAGCAGAGGGCCAGGAGGTGGGAAGGAGTACATACTTCTGAGTGACAGCGCAGCCCATTCCATTCTCCAAGGACAGCCGAATGCTGGTCATAACCAACGAATTCCAGCAGGGCAGGATCACATCCGCAGGGAAGATGCTCTCGGGGAAGTAAATTACGCAACTCTGGCCCCGGAAGGTTCTCCCAGTGCGCATTCAGCGGGTGCCCCTGTGCGAGCTGGCAGATTGCAGACGGTCTCTGGCTCAATTCACAGTGACTCGAGTGAGTTAAACACACCGCTCTCGGGAGAAATGGCAGCTTCTATCTCTAAAATGCAAACGCATACGAAAGCACAGGGGGCTGGAGAGAATGAGTGGTTACCTTCGGAGTTTTCCAAGGAAATGCAAGTGGGCACTTACCTGAATTTACTGGACGCACGACAGCGAGGGCTCCAGGGGGCCAGTGCTGAGGAAGGGCTTCCCGCCTCCCATGGTGCGGTCCCACTCAGTGACGTGGAACCAGGGCAGAAACATGCTCCTTCTGACCCTCAGTACCCATTGGACAGCAGCTATGATTCTGATTCTGATGAAGGGTCTTTATTTACTCTAAGTTCAGTGAGTTCAGAGGATGCAAGAAATGTGACCGAAGAAGAGGCACATGGTGAGAAGAGCCACAGACCCAGCAAGCCCCCAGAGGACGAGGCCTCGGGGGTGAGGAAGGACAATGTTACATCATTAGAGGACCCTGAGGACTATATCCCCTGCCAGAAGATTCTGGAGAAGGATGAGAATCAGGAGGACTGTTTTGAAAACCCTCTCATTTCTGGTCCAGACTCAGGCTTGTGTGAGACTCATCTGGAAGGTGCCTCTAACACCGACACATCTGAGGGTCCACTGACCCTGCCTGGGTCTCTGGGCAGTAGCAGTCCCTCCAGGGATGAGACCCCAGGCACGGTCGTCTGTGATTATGCCAGAGCTCTCCAATCTGAGGCCGTAGAGTGGCTTCACTCACTTGGAGACTTAGATTTAAATGTAGATGTTGTACCACAAACACCACCATGGTCCGCTGAAGTTCCCTCAGATCCTGATGAGAGCGACTGTCATGAAAGAGACTCAGACATTTGTAAATATGAACCTTGCCTTCAGGAAATAAACACAGCTCAAAATGATGTTCCTCTCAAGATCACTGCCGGTGAAAACTTAGCACCCTCACAACAAAATTCGGAAGGGGGCAACATGAATCCCCACCTAACGGACACTGATGCGAATGAGGGGTTGGTATGCACTCTTGAGGACTCGGATTCCAGAAAGGTTAGAAGCCGCACACAATTGTTACAATCCTGTAGCGATGAAACGGCTCTTCAGTGTGAAAGAGGAGAGGGGGGTTGTGCTGAAAGCCGTTCCAGAAGCCAGGTGCCATTATTACAAGAGCTCCCAAGTGAAACCAGTTCACCAGGAATGCAGGAGCCCTTCAGTGGCAGAGACTGGGGTAAATACTCAGAAGAGAACCTGTTGCAGTTAGAAAATATTCAAATGCAGACCCAGGGCCACCTGTTGGGAGCTGGCTTGCTGTATGAGGACCTGCTCTACTACGATGTGGAACTTGAAAATCAAAGGGAATTCAAGTAACATTTTGAGTTCAGATTGAAGCCCTTAGAACCGCTGAACAGATTTTCTTTAAACAAATTCCACACAGGACGGCACAGCTTTCTGGACAGTGACTGTGAAACTACAAGGTTAGGGGATTCACAGCAACTCTAAATATTTGCTCATAAGTGATGTTAAAAGAGGGACCATTTTGTAGACCGAACTGTAAATTAGAAGTCAGTCTTCACGAAGAGACGTGGTATTGTTTGTAAAAAGGAAAAGCTACCATGCCATTATCCTCAGTTAGCCCTTCCTGGGCGGGACTCTCCAATCTGGGCTGTCAGGAGCTGTGTTCTTCTGTGTATCCTCCTGTTTTTCTGGCATTTTCTCCTTTTCCTTCCTGACACCCCTTGTCCACCTCTGCCTGCCCTCTCAGAGAGCATTCCTCAAAGAGCTGTTCCCGGTCTTTCTTAGGCACCGCTCTCCCTGGGCCCCACCACTTCACCATCAGCCCCATACAGACCGCACCTGCATCGGCGCCGCGAGGCCCGGCCTCCCTCCCAAGCTCCAGACTCACATTCTCAACCCCAATGGCCCAAATCCACATAAATCATCCCGGGACCTAAAATTCATCATTTTCCTTCACAAATGTGATCTTTCTTGATCAACAGTATCATGACATCCACCCAGAAAAGCCAACTGAAATTGCTGCCTTATCTCCAACTCTTTGTCTTGTAGTTCCTGTATCTGAGTAACTTCTAACCTCTGTGCCGTGGAAGTTCGTGTATGTCTATGCAAGGAGACATTTCAGTGTAGCAATCTGGATGGGGCTAGGCAGTTCATGTCAAACCGGCGTTTGCACAGAAAGCACCCTGCTTTTGCTCAGAGTGTATATTTAGGGTGGATTAAGATGGGAGGGGATTGAATTTGGGGAAAGGAACTAACCATCCCCCAATCCACCTGCTGGCATCACCACTAGTCTCATAGGATCTAGCTCCTCAGTGGCTCTTAACTTTGTCATCTCTACTCTCAACCCCCAAATAAGGCACATCCTTATCTAGCTCCTAGATTATTTTAAGGCCTCTTTGTAACCTTTAGTACTTCTCCTTGCCCCCACTCACCCCCCCCAAAAGTCTTATGTTCTCTTCATCTCTCCACTAATCAGAAACCTTCAGTGCAGGTGGCTGGCTGGCTCAGTCGGTAGAGCATGCAACTCTTGATCTCAGGGCTGTCAGTTCAAGCCCCACGTTAGGTGTAGAGGTTACTAAAAAAAACAAATAAGCAAACAAACAAAAACCCAGAAAACTTTCATGCTCCCCATTGCCTATATAAAGACCAAATTCCATAATCTAGATACATCCTACCTTTCCAACTGTATCTCATGACATTATCACTTCACACATGCTGCATTCTGGTTTATATCATTTAGACCAATCATTTATTCATTTATTTTAGCAAACTTTTGAGACCTTCTTTGGTCCCTGATCAGTTTCTCCCGTTGTTCACAATTGCAATTTTGAAATTTCCTTGCCCTTGAACTTTCACTGAGAAAATTTAGGCTGTCAGGAAGAAACCCCCTCATTTCCCTACCCCACAGCAGTACACATTTACTGTCCACATCTACACTCACTCCTTGGCTATGAGCTAAGAAGTCGGCATTCTGCTGTGGTCAAGCTTAATCCCTCCGGTCAGCTCCTGCTACAGTCCTGGGCATGGATCCATTCATGTTTCCCATTCCTTCACTTCCAAGCTTTCTCTGTCTAGTGGCTCCTTCCTACTGACTAAAAGAGTGCCCAAGTCCCTTCAACATTAAAATAAAAGGAAGAGGGGTGCCTGGGTGGCTCAGGTGGTTAACCATCCGACTCTTGATTTCAGCTCAGGTCGTGATCTCAGGGTCCTGGGATGGAGCCCCACATCGGGCTCCACGCTCAGCACAGAGACTGCTTGTCCCTCTCCCTCTGCCCCTCCCCCCACTCATGCTCTCTGTCTCTAAAATAAATAAATAAAATCTTTTTAAAAATGTTTTAAAAATCAAAGGGAGAAAACCCCACCCTACACCTCCCTCAAAATATCACCTTCTGCTCTTTAAATAGCTAGGCTCCTCAAAGGAATGGTCAGCGCCTCTCCATTGACTCCTTGGTGTGCTGCCATCGGGCTCCAGCCCATCATTCCCTTAGCCTGTGCCAGTTGAGGCCACAACACCCTCCAGTTGCTACATACCATGGACTCCTCAGCCTTCATCAAACAAGGTCTCCACAGCATTTGACGCTGGAGACCACCCCCACCTCGAAACTCATTCTGTGGCTTTGTGCTAGAACTCTGTAAAGGTGAGGATCCCAACAGGATGCAGATGGCAAGAAACAGGAATGACTGGAGAGAGGTTAATGAAGGAACTGTTTGAAAAGCTCTAGATGGGATTAAGGTGAACCAGCAAAGGAAGATGAGGGACCTAAGGACTTAGCAACAGGAGGACCACCTTTCCCACCCTTAGGTCTGCAGAGACGAAAGAACCGCAGCTATGCATGCACAACAGGGGTGTGGACTTGGGTAGAGGAACAGAGCCACTAACAATCCAGAATCCAGCAGGAGGAATCACCCAGCTTCTCTCTCTCTCTCTTCTGGCCCTCCCTTCTCTGTCAGTGCCTCCCAGCCACTGACCTCTAGAAGCCAGAGAGCGAGAGAGCCAGTGAGCCAGTAGATGCAGTCCACAGGGGTCACAAAGCAGGATGAAGAAGGGAAGAACGCAGAGTTGGAGGGGCAGATGGAGAATATCCAGCATACACTTTCTTCTGATTCTTCCACCTCTCTGGTCATTCTTCTTCGGGCTCCTTTCTACCTCTTCTTTCTATGCTCACCTATTGAATAGCTATGTTTCCCAGGGTGTGGTCTTGGAAACTCTGGTCTCCTCACTCAGTTCACGTTCCTGGGGTGAGCTCTCAATTCCACCACCACTTAATTGCTGATATGTTTCATTTCTGTGACTCCAGCTTTGAAATCTTCCTGGAACTTTACGCTCGCATCCAGCTGCCTATGGGACGTTTCTGTAGGCACTTCCAACCAAGCGTGTCCATAATGAAGCTCCTTGGCTCCTCCTAATCCTCCACCACATCTGATCTCTGTGCTCCATTTCACTATCCACCCAGTTGCTCCATCCAGAAACCCTAGAGTCATTCTTTTGACTTCCTCCTCCTTTCTTTCCAATCTAATTCACTGGTCATTAAGAACAGCCATTTCTGGGGCGCCTGGGTGGCTCAGTCGGTTACCCGTCTGCCTTCGGCTCAAGTCATGACCCCAGGGTCCTGGGATTGAGCCCCGCATCGGGCTTCCTGCTCATCGAGAAGCCTGCTTCTCCCTCTCCCTCTGCTGCTCCCCCTCTGACTCACTCTCGCTCTCAAATAAATAAAATGATTTAAAAAAATTTTAATTAAAAAAGAACAGCCATTTGTAGCCCTTTATCTACCAAATCTATTCCCTCCTCTCTGTCCACACTGTTACAGCTTTAGCTCTCACCTTGACCCTCCCACTGGAGCTAGGATAACAGCACACAGCGACACGGGACACGGTCTCTTTACCTCCAGTCCCGTATGCTGTTGCTATATCCCACGTTACCGCCTGGGGAGGGTTTCTTAAATGCAAATACGATCACAAGGCTCCTCTGATTAGAGTCTATCCATAGGCTTCTGGCTTTTCTACAGCCCCACCAAACTCCCTATCCCCAGGCCTTTGCCCCTGTCACATCTGCCCTCAACGTTCTTTCCAACCCCACCCAACAACTCCACCCAAATAAGCCCTCCTCTGACTCAGTAGCCTCTACTCTGTTCTCAGGTTCATGGTCACTTCCTCAGGGAAGACTTCTGTGATCCTCAGATTAAGTTAGATGTTTCCATTACAAACTCTCATGACACAAGCATTGTCCTTCACCCACAGGAGCTTATCACAAGTAAAATTAAGTAGTTATATGTGTGATTATTGATTTAATGTCTGTCTCTGCCCTTTTTATACTATAACCTCCACGAGGACAACAACAACAAAATGTGTCTTATCTCCCCAAGGCCTGTTGTTTAGTACGTTTTCAACACACCAATTTATTAAATAAAGGAATGAAAATAAATTCTTGAGCACGACGTACAAGGATGTCCATGAATCTGGCCCTGCTTTCCGGGCACCACCCCATATTTATTTCATTGTGCCTTACCTCCTTCCTGACCTCCAAAGTCACAAGGGGCCCAGACGATGTCACCCCACCACCCCTTAGCCCGTACTGCTCCCACTTCCTGGGTTGTACCGATGACCTTTCCACTAAGCCCTGCCTCAACTGCTTGGCAAATACCTACTCTGCTTTCAAGATACAGTGTAAGGATCACTTCTGTGAGTCTTTCTCAGCTCATTCTGCCCAAGCAGAGTGGACCACTTCCTTCTTCCCAGGGCCCCCACTGTGCCCCTGCGAATTGTGGAAGAAACATGGCTTCACATGGCGTGAGTGAGATCTTCTAGCGGATCTTCTGTTGGCCAACTTGCAACGGTTGGGTGAAATTCAGTTCTGACTTAGAGTCTATGAAGCAGAAAATCATCTCAGGGTGGGCGGTTATTTTATGAGGTGAAAAATTACTTTCTCTTCTGGCAAATACACAGTTTTGACTGTTTTTGTTTGTTTTTCTTCACGCTTCCAAAAAAAAAAAAAAAAGGCTTCTGGTAATGTGGCATAAACACCAAAGGGATTGCAGGTAAGTAGCCCCGTTTCTCAGCAAGCGCTTGTAAAAATAAATTTTTACAACCCCTCTCAATGTGCCTGCTGTAAACGTGGCTGACACTGCTCGGTGTGATTGAGATCCGAGGCCTGTGACTTCCAGATTTCCAAAACGGCTCACCTTTGGGGTCTGCCTGCAAACTGCCTCAAATTTGTAACCACCTAAAGTCCCACAGATCTTCTTCACCTCAAGTTTCCCCTCTGTTTTAGCTTCCCTTATGTTGATTAGGTCTCTCGTTCTATGATTGCATAAGTGACCTTTAAAACTTACCTTACTTTCATTAGGATAAATCTGTTTGCATTTTTCTAGCAAAGTAGCTCCAATTTTTATCAGCCTCACAATTCCATAATAGCATATTTTCATCTAAGGGACTCTGAAGAGTCCCTTGTATAATCTACCTTTACATGTTTCTAAACCTATTAAATAAGTCTTGGACCAATGACTGTAAACCCAAAATATGAAACATTAAAATCTTAGTCTTCTTAAGTCAAGTCATTATGCTATAGACCTTAAACTTATACAGTGCTGAATGTCAATTAAATCTCAATAAAACAGGGGGAAAATACCTTATTCTTCTTGAAGAGCAACCAGTGCCATAAATGAATTGTCTTTTTAATGTTCCCTCCTACAACACCTTCAGGTTCAATGTATTTTTTTTTTAATTGAAAAAGCTGACACACAATGTTATATTAATATCTGGGTGTCAGTAAACTCATTTTCAACCAAGTTGGTAAAACCTTTTTCTTAGCCCTCTAGAATGGTTCAAGATGTGAGGGCTTGGGCCTTTCTCTCTCCCCTCCAGAAGCCTTTGGTTCTTTGCGGTGGTCATGCAGGGCAGGGGAAAATCAAGGGAGTCATGAGGGGTAACCGCTGGAACCACCAAACAGCAAATATATGCAAGCAAGCAGATGTCTCCTCATTTCCAGTCTATTTAAAAGACAAAATCGAATCCACTCAAGGCTACAATTTCTTTGAAGTGCCTTGAGACCCAAGGGAAATGAAGGTGGGAGGAGGAGAAGGGGTTCTTATAGCCTTTGAATGAAAGGCTTTGATGAATTTCATGAGTGCTTTACACTAGATTGCTATGTCATTAGGCAAATGTGAATGGCAGGCTACGGCCTTACAACAGGAGGTCTCACGAGCCTGTCCACCAATAAGCAAGCGAAGAGGGTGCCTTCTTTCTGTTGCCTGAAAATCACATATTCACGAGAGTTTGAGGACAAGGCCTCTAGCTAACTGAATCTAGTTTCTGCACAAACTTCTGCTAAATTATATTTTTCAATATCCCACTTTAACGTTCTACTACTATCTGAAGATTCTGGGTAATGTGGGCAATGAAAGTGTTACTGAATTTTTAAGTTTTACAGAGTCTTTATAATTTAGCATATAATGAATGCCCCTCGGTCACCGTAATAGACAAGGACATCCCAAACCGGGGCCTACACTTTTTTCCAGTCTTTTTCTCACATATATTTCATCTCCCTTTGGGTGTCTATGTATCTATAGTCCTGAAGCAATTTGTACGATTAAGCATGAGTAACATCTTTGCTCATCTGAATAAATACAATGCAAATATAATATTTGTTATTTAAAAAGAAAATTCTCATTATTTTTCTTTAAATATCTATTGACTCTTGCTTTTCATGACTCAACATATTGAGTTAACCATATTTTTTTGTTTTTGTTTTGATAATCAATTTGTTGTAACCTGGCCAATAGACCCACCTTTAACCCGGTTTCTGTGTCTTTCTCCAGAATTTCTAAAGCCTCATCGCTTTCTGGCAATAAAAGTTCCACACCAGGCTAGAACATTACCCCAAGAATGGAACCAGCTTTGCTCCAAAGATTCCTGCTTTCTCTTAGCAGAGAATAAAGAGTTCAGGTTTTTCTGCCATAATATGAAATTTGCATTTCTGAAAAATCTCCCGTTCTGTAAAGTCACACATTAAAAGCCATGGGACTTTGGGACAAACAAAGTCGGGGAGACCACTCCAACGTTAGGTGACCTTGGGGCCAGAGCATTAAGGAAAATAGTCATTGGTACCTTGACAGTCACCTTGGGTGCCGCAGGCAGGTAAACATTGGTACAGGCTGACAACGGTTCATGGGGAAAATTCACATAGCCCCTTGAAGGGCAAAACTGGCCAGTCGAGCTAGAGAGAGCTGGGGGTGCTGGGACAATGCAGGCGGAAGGAAATCTGAGCTGGGAGCTTCCCTGGCATGGCAGCCGAGAGCGGCCCCTGACCCAGATGCACCAGCCCGGGCCTGTCTGGAGAGCCTGGGGCAGGTGCTCCCTTTTAATTTTCATAAAACACAGCGAAAGGAATCCTGCTGCCAGTACACAGTACAGCAGCTTAGTTGTGGGATTTTCTTTTCTTTCCTGCTGAAGGTTCTGATGCTACTCTTGCTGTGCTGGCTGCCCCTGGCTGGAAAGAAATCCGAGATGCTCGAACGTGGGTTCTAGGGTAGACCGACATCATTCTCCAGTCGTGTATGAAGGAATTCATGTAGAAACGTGCTTCGTGAAACCATCAGTTCTTCCCTCTGTGCACGTGCAGTGCACATGGCAGGGGATGGCTATCCTTCCACATACCTCCTCGAATCGGAGCTGACTTGTGACTGCTTGAACCAACGGGGACAGCGGAAGTGACATGCAGGACTTCTGAGGCTGCAGAAGGAGCTCTATAGCTTCTGCCTGGGGTGTCCTGGAAGCTTGCTCTGGAGGAAGCAGCTACCACGTAGGAAGTCCAATTACCCTAAGACTATTATAGCATAAGGACGCTGAAGCTAGCCATGTGGAGAAGCCACATGGAGAGAGAGATGCCCAACCAGTTCCCGGATGTCCCAGACATCCTAGCCTGAACGCCAGACACTGAATAAAGACAATGACTTTAGCAACAGCCACCCCCTGATTGCAACCCCGTAAGAGCCACAGCACGAGAAACTCAGCTGAACCCATCAGCCCCCAGAACTGTGAGAGAGAATAGTAAATTGCTTTTTTAAGCCACTATGTTGTAGGGTGGTTTGTGTGCGCATAGTTGTATCAGAACATAGAGGAATGCGTGTAAAAATGAGGCCTGGGAATGCAGAATAGGTTATTTGTGTTCAGTGTGAGACAGAGCAGGGACAGGACTGGGGTCCCCTCAGCCCCAACCACAAAATCCAGCGTTCCTGGATAGCTGAAACCCTCTGCCCCTTGAGTAGCATTTCTTGCAGAAACGAGGAAGCAGGATGCGTACCTAAAGGAGGGACTCAACTGAGAAGACTAAAGACCGAACCAAACCTGTCTGCGCCAAGGTGGACCCCCAGCACTGACCTTTTACCGACTTTCTCCCTCATTATAAGACTAAAAATGACGCCCGGGGGTGGAGATTTCACATGCTGTGACATGCAGTGCAGGGTCTGTCCACTGCACCTGCGTGCCCAACCTCCTGTCTCTCTCCCCGCCCCAAAGGACTTAGAGGTTACTCCTTTCCCACCTCAGCCTCTTTAAAAACTTCCCCAGCCTTTGTATGGGGAGCTAGGCTAAAGGGCCCTTTCCTTTGGGCCCTCTCCCCTGTGCAGGAGGGAGTAAAAGCCTCCCCTGAACTCCCTTTTGGCCTCTGGTCAATTTCTATTGTTTAGAGAACCTGAGGCTCCAAGACCCGTGACAAGTGTAGTGATGGGGTAACTGCAGCCCGGCGATTTATGGGCAGAGCTAGAAAAGATCTCCTTTGTATACAAGAGTTCACATTAATACTCTTAGGTTTCATTTTAGATCTGCTCTGTGACACACCTACTGAAAATTGTAGTTGCTATTCCAAATTTTAACTGCTTTTCTTTCCTAATTTGCCAAGCCAAATAATATATACCACATCTTTATTCACTCATCAGTCGATGGGCACTTTGGCTGTTGTAGATAATGCTGCTCTAAACATTGGGGTGCATGTATCCCTTTGAATTGGTATTTTTCTATCCTTTGGGTAAATCCCGAGTGGTGCAATTGCTGGGTCACAGGGTAGTTCTATTTTTAACTTTTTGAGGAACCTCCATAGTGTTTTCCAGAGTGGCTGCACCAGTTTGCATTCCCACCAACAGTGCAGAAGGGTTCCCCTTTCTCTACATCCTCATCAACACCTGTAGTTTCTTGTGTTGTTCATTAGAGCCGTTCTGACAGGCGTGACCTGATATACACAGCCATAAAAAAGAATGAAATCTTGCCATTTGCAACAACATGGATGGAGCAGAGTATTATGCTAAGTGAAATAAGTCAGAGAAAGACAAATACCATATGATTTCATTCATACCTGTAATTTAAGAAGCAAAACAAGCAAGGGAAAAAAAGAGGCAAACCAAGAAACAGATTCTTAACTCTAGAGAACAAATTTCTGGTTACCAGAGGGGAGGTGGGTGGGGGATGGGTGAAACAGGTGAAGGGAATTAAGGAGGGCACTTGTGATGAGCACTGACTGTGTATGGAAGTGTCGATTCATTATATGTACACGTAAAACTAATATAACACTGTATGTTAACTGGAGTTTAAGTAAAAACTTTTTAAAAAGTCAAATAATATAACTACCTGTTTGTTTTATCCTTCCACACAAAATGAGTCCAAAGTAAAAATGTTACTATTAACCCAGATAATAAAACTACTGGATGAATAATAAGATTTCACGCTGCAGGATTTGGCGGCCATATTTGAGACAATCCCATTACCGGTTACTCCTCACATTCCCTTGTTTTGATGGGGTTGAAACATTAACACAGCTTCCTGTTGTGTTTGGGTTTTGAGACTATTACAAGCCTTGTTATTTTGACCACAGCTACTGTTTCAAATACCAGAAATGATCATGTACTTGCTAAAGTACTGATAGCACTGTTGCAGGGTTGTCTCTCCGAGTGGAAGAATGAATCTCACAGACAAAAGGGTAAAGTGAAGTGAAAATTTATTAACTGAATGGGAGAACAGAAAGGGAAAGCTCTCTAGAGTGAGAGGAGTCCAGAATGGTTACCACTGAGGGCTTTTATGGTCAGTCTTTTATAGAAAACTGACCAGGGAACTTGGTAAATATCATGTCAATAATATGTAAGACCAACAGGGTAGATTTGTAAATATCCTGTCTATATTTAGAACCAACAGGGTGGATTTGTTAGGATCCCTTCTCTCTGGTTATATTTACATACAGTGCCCACTTAAAGACACATTTAGGTGTAAGAGTGTTCATAGTGCCTTTTAATGAAAATCCATTTCTTTTGGGGCGCCTGGGTGGCTCAGTAGGTTAAGCGACTGCCTTCGGCTCCAGTCATGATCCTGGAGTCCTGGGATTGAGTCCCACATCAGGCTCCCAGCTCAGCACGGAGTCTGCTTCTCCCTCTGACCCCCTTCCCTCTCGTGCTCTCTCTCATTCTCTCTCTCTCAAATAAATAAATAAAAATCTTTAAAAAAAAAATTTCTTTCTCCAAGAGACAAATTTATTTTTCTCAAAAAGAGAAAATATTACTTCTATTACTCCGGGTGTGTAATCTATTTGTCTTCTTTATGTGTCTTCACCAGGTCTCTCGTGATTTTTGTCTGTGAGCTCCCACGGCACCCCTTTCCATGGGCTCCCACGCCAGGGCAGGCCGCCTACACAGGGTGGTGACCAAGGGGCCTCTGCCCAGGCTCCCTAGGATTTGTTGATTCCAGGCCAGTTTTCACATTAGCTTCACCAATTGTGGAAAGGGTGTGAGACTGGAGGGAGACTGGGGGGGGGGGGCGCGTGCGGCGGGAGGGGGGGGCGCGTGGGGCGTGTGGAGGGGCTGCTCAAGATAGAGACCACTGAGGTAATCTGAGTATTAGTTAATGAAGTGGGGAGAAGGGGACAGAAAGGCAAGAACCAACATGAGAGACTTGATAAGGGAAGGACCCACAGAGTTTATTGACTAACCAGCCCAATGCCCGTGACATCGTGAGTGCTGAATAAATGTTTGTTGAATACAGTAATGAAGGACTAAAGGGAGAGAGGGAGGGAGGACAGAGAACTCTGCTATACTGAGGTGCAGTAGGTCTCTTCAAATCTAAATTAACCTTCCCTCCACCACCTCCTCTCTCCCTGCCACTGACTTGCTGAAAAAAACAGGTTTAACTGCCCTGTAGAGTGACCTACATCCTGGATTTGGCCAACTGTTTCCTCCTAGTATCATTTGATTCCAGCGAGTATTTGGAATTATTGCCGTTCCTGTGTCTAGGTATCATGGTTCTCCGTTCTGCCTGTGTACATCCCACCTGCACTTGAGGACCCAGCTCCAAGTCTGCTCCCGTTTTCATGAAGCCTCTCCTGATTGTTCTAGCATCAAACTTCCTCATTGCTCTCTCTCTGCTCCCTAAATGCACACCTTTGTAATTCTGTTTAAACTTTATTTCTTTCTGCTTGAACTACCTTATTTTTCTGACATAGCTGTGTCTTGGAAGAGGTCCCGGGATCATCTCCTTCAGGAGCTTACCCCTTCCTTGAAACACCATGCTTTCTTGAGTCATCTGGTCTTCCCAAAGTATTAGACAAAAAAGCTGGCTGATGAAACTTGATTGCTAAATAGCAGTTTAAAATTCGGGCCCCAATATTGTGCCTGAAATGAAAGCATGGGTCTCACTTTCTGCCATTTATTTTTATAGGATTAGTGGGCTATTGTACCAGCACAGCCCGGGCCCTTCAAGCTGGCCTCCCTTGATACAGGCCAGGACTACACCCAACCCCATCAACAGAGAGGGCCCTCTGACTTTTTCTGCAGGGTAGTTAACAGGATGTGCACTGGGAGATGCACTGGGTACAGCGTGGAGACTGTGGGCTATCAGAACAACTGATTCTTCCTTCCCTTCGCTGACCACACTCTGTGCTCTACCCAGAAGGGCTGGAGATGGCACTGAAGCTTACTGGGGTTTTACTCAGACCTCGTGGGGCTGCATAAAGATCCACTCCTAGGGGCGCCTGGGTGAGTCAGTCATTAAGCGTCTGCCTTCAGCTCAGGTCATGATCCCGGGCTCCCACCAGGGTACCCCCTGCTTCTCCCTCTGCCCCTCCCCCTGCTCATGGCACACACACACTCTCTCTCAAATGAATAAATAAAATCTTAAAAAAAAAATCCACTCCTTTAGAGAAAAAAGAATCTACTTCCAGTTCCATGCCTGGAATCAGAATGTCAGTCCTAAAGCAACCTGTGTCCTGTAGCATCTGGACCATAGGCTCATTGAGCAGGGATCCTGTTTTATACATAAGTCCCACCCTCCCCCCTACATTCCAGTATAAATAGAACAGAACTTAAGGAAAAGTCAAATTTCAAATAATTCCTATTTGGTGAATTATTTCATCAAAATAAACATAAAGTTGACTCTTCAGTTTTAATGAAAAGTAGTTAGGTGTAGCTAATAAACAAGGAGAATTAGCACGGCCTTAAGCAATTCCACTGGAAGGGGTGAAGCCAGGGGCTCCTGTAAATTTTTACCTAGGATCTGGTGCAGAAATGAGAAATGCTTTCAAATCAAATGTAAAGTACCAAAAGGGACAAAAATGAAAAATAACCTCTTGGTGTCCATTTTTGGAAAAGAGAATTTTTTTAATACTAGAGATTTCCCAACAATTCTTTGCACTCAAATAAAGTCAAGTTTTTCTCTAAACTTAGTGTCCTTAATATCTAGTGTAAATATTGCAGTCATTTCTTATATCTTCTTGATTTAAAAGCTCATTTTCCACTCAAATGCAGTGCTTGGTTTAAATAGTGGCTACCTGGGTACAATTGTGAAAAACTGAGAGTTACATACACTTCCACTATTTTTAGATTCACTAATTATTAACAATTTAGCCATATTTACTTTCTGTCTTGAATGCATACACACTATGTTTTCATATATAGATATTTACATTTATATTTGTATATAAAACCCAGAAACATGAGCGAATATACTTAGGCTCTACCCAGAAGGGCTCTGTCGTTACAAATATCTTCAATGTGAAAAACAGTAAAATGGTATTATCTATGTTTCCAGACTCTCTATATCTATCACTCTCTACATCTATCACTTTAGATACATTTGCATTTTGCCTTAGCAACAGTCTACTAATGTTGGTCACATTCTCTAAATGATATCCCCACACCCTTCAGCAACAGGGCTGAACCACTGATTCTGGAGGAAGATGAGAAATAATGTTGATAATTGTGCAGGAAATAGCAAATAATATGCAGGAAACAGCAAATTCACCTCCCTTCCATTTTTTTTTTTTCCAAATTTGTCCTTCTGTTCTTTCTTACACGTGGCATAAGTAACTGGCCTGGCTCTAGGGGCGCTTCTTCCAATCTGAAACAGCTTCCAGGTGAATAATGAGATCAGAGCCGGAAGAGCCTACCATGTACTCCAACCGTATTCCCCAGATGAGGAAACCGAAGCACAGATTAGTCAATGTATGCGCCCAAGGTCACTTAGCTAGCTCTTGTTTGCAACCAGAATTCCCTTTGGACATCCCCCATCCATGAAGACAGTCCTGTCTTTGGTCTACCAGCCCTGCCGGATAGGGAGGCCCTGCCACCCAGGAGATTTAGAAAACATTCTTCCCAAGATGTCACAGCATCTTCCAGACACTCCTTCCGAAGAAAAGCATCTGCCTGATGCAGCAAATGCCTGCCTGCGACCTCACCGCTCCACTCGTTGGGACGGGGTGGCCCCGGCAGTTGGGGGTAGCCTTGTGCTTCCCACCCTTCGAGGTTAACCTTCACCTGCCAGCCATCGGGGCCACACGCAGCCATCTTCCAGTCCGGCTCCCACGTTCTCGCTCTCCATCAGTCCCTCTGCACCTCTCCCCGTCCCCCATCCCCACAATGCCCTTTCCCTCCGATGGCCAGGCAGCAGGGACCTCTACCGCCACCTGAGCGGTAACTGCTAAAACTGCCTGCAGTGGACCCCCATCCTTTTATTATTTTCTTTTTCTTTTTACTTTAAGCACTTGGAAGGTGTTCTGGAGTTGTTCCTGCTACAGCAGCCGTGACCCAGCGGCAGAGGCCCGTCTGCTCAGAGACCGGCCTCCCTGCCTCCTTCCAGCCCCACATCGCGGCTGCACACGGCACGACAGTACAGCAGAAGAAGACCACTTTAAAAGAGAGAGAGAGAGAGAGAGAAATGCTCCATTCAACATCTCCCTAGTTACCGAAGGGGACTACGGGTCCGCAGTGCTGGCTGCCATCGCGATTTTAATTAGCACTGCCCGAGTCAGGAAATACCAATACAGAATGCCCGGTTGAGTTTGCCTTTTGGGTAAACAACAAATACTTTTTTACTATTTAAGTATGCCCCGTGCAATATTTGGGACCTATTTCTACTAAGATATTATTGTTTACCTGAAATTCCGATTCAACTGGGTGACCTGGAGTTTACCTGGCCTCCCTATTTTAATATTCAAATAAAATGAACTGAAAATGTTCCCAGGCAAGATAGGGTCTGCAGTTCCGGCAAGGGGCGGGGCCGGGGGGAGCGGATATTGCTGAGATCCACCTGCTGCAGCAGAGCACTGAGTAGGTTAGGCATTAAGCCCCTGCCACCCGGGCCTACTACGGAAGTGCCTCCTTCAAAGCCTCGGCGATGACTGACAAAGCAGTAAAAATGGAAATTCCCTCACACGCAGATCCAGGGGGGAGAAAAACGAGAACATCAAGTCCTGCCTGCAGTTACCGAGGGGAGGGGAAAAAAAAACAAGCAACAAGAAACCCACAAAATGGTGACAAAACCAAATAATTGCAAAAGTGTTTCTTTGCACAGAAGCAAAGAGTTACTTGTAACAGGGAGAGTGGGTTCTGCAAAAGCTTGCCATTTCCGAAAGGAGAGCCTCCTGGGACCCTTGCATTCGGGAGGGTCTGCCACGAGCGGTCACACCACGCACACACTCCAGTCCAACCACTCCCGGCCACATGGCTTCGAATGCAGCAGCTTTTCCTCTGGCTGACGCGGCAGTCTGCGACGGACGACCTGCAGTTGAGCCCGCGGCACACTTACAATAAAGTCCGTTAGCGCTCCTTGGACTCGAACTGCGCGCGCACATGCGCAGAAGCAGTCTTGTCGTTACCGGGCCCTTCGAAGGAATGGCTCTGACGCGCAGAATGCTGTCCAGGCGGGTTCCCGCGTGCAGAGAGGGTGTGGGGGGAGGGGGGAGGGGGGAGGGGTGTGGGGGTGAGGGAGGAGGGGGTGTGGGGGCTGAGGGAGGCTGGGGTGGGACCCGACCCACACAGTCGTGCCCTCCGACGGCTTAAGATCCAGAGCGAAAGATTCCGGAAGACGAGCTTCCTCCACCCGAAGTGCAAACCTGAGCCGTCCGGAGAAATCAATTCGGAGTTTGGGGAGGGCGCGGAGGTGGCCAGGGGGCAGGGATCAGAAGCTAGGGAGGGAGGCGGTAAGGTATGGAGGCGTGCAGAAAGAATCGCGCTGTGTTGTTTAAAGCACGTATCGAAATAAATAATGTTAGATGGAATTCAAAAGTACAAAGATGAAATGGGCCACTGCCTGACTCGGGTCAGTAGAGGAAAAATCAATTTTCGAATTCATGAACAAGATTCGATTTACATTTACTTATGAAGGCCCGACCATTTCCGGCGGTCTAAATCTACAGATGGAAGCGTGTGGAAATCTTGTCCTTGAGTGCGTAATGTTACAAACTGCACGGTGGGAGCAAAACTCAACACACTGGAGGAAACGCTAATGTACATTTGTCTATGAATAAGATTACCACTCCACATGAAAGGTTTGTTTTTAAAAAAAAATGTGAATCCTGACCCAGAAGTGAACGCACTCATTACTCTTTTGTTATTTTCCATGAAAACATCGCTGGGACAGGCTCCGTTCCCATGCAGCATCCAGGTCCCGTCACCACCCCCGAAAACCTCCCAACTCCGCTCCCTCCGTGGCGCCGGGCACCCTTGTACCGCCTCTGCTGCACCTCCTCCCCAAACCCGCGTACGTCACTGGTCAGAACTCGCCAAGCACGGCCCCTCTTGTGCCGTTTCCTCTGCGCAGGGGGCTGCTGGGTGTGGTTCTGGGGGGACCACCGGGCCCCTGACCGTGGGTGCTTCTTGCAATCAAGACCTCAGCTTGCGTCTCCCCCCTCACCGCGGGGCCTGCCTATCTCATCCTGTGTAAAGTAGCCTACCCCATGCAAAGCACTCTTTAGCACACTTTGGTGTTGTCTTCATACCTCCTAGAATTATCTACAAAATTGTCATTTCAGTGTCTGTCTTCCCAATAAAGGCAAACATCTTTTTTTAATTTTTATTTAAATTCCTGTTAGTTAACATACCGTGTAATATTAGTTTCAGGTGTAGAATTTAGTGATTCAACATGACATACATCACCCGGTGCTCATCACAAGTGCCCTCCTGAATCCCCATCACCGGTTTCACCCATCGTCCCACCCACCTGCCCTCTGGTGACCAGCAGTGTGTTCTCTACAATTAAGGGTCTGTTTCTTGGTTTGCCTCTCTCTCTCTTTTTTCCCCCTTTGCTCATTTGTTTTGTTTTTTACTTTTTATTTTACATATATATACTTTTTAAAATTTAAATTCTGGTTAGTTGACATGCAGTTCAATATTGGTTTCAGGAGTAAAGTTCGGTGGTTCATCATTTATATATAACACCCAGTGCTCATTATAACAAGTGCCCTCCTTAAGGTCCATCACCCATCCATCCCGTCCCCCTCCCACCTCCCTCCATCAACCCTCAGTTTGTTCTCTATAGTTAAGGGACATGATTTGCTTCCCCCTCTCTCTCTTTCTCCCCCTCCTGAATGTTCATCCGTTGTGTTTCTTAAATTCCCCATATGAATGAAATCATATGGTATTTCTTTCTCTGATTGACTTATTTTGCTTAGCACAACACTCTAGCTGCATTCTCATCATTGCCAAAGGCAAGATTTCGTTCTTTTTGATGGCTGAGTCGTATTCCATTGTATATATACATGCCTCACCTTCTTTATCCATTCATCAGTCAATGGGCATTTGGGCTCTTTCCAGAGTTTGGCTATTGTTGATAATGCTGCTATAAACATCGGGGTGCATGTACCCCTTTGAATGTGTGTTTTTGTATCCTTTGGGTAAATACCTAGTAGGAGTGCAATTGCTAGATCATAGCGTAGTTCTATTTTTAGCTTTTTGCTCTATACCACTATACTGTTCTCCAGAGTGACTGTACCCGTTTGCATTCCCACAACAGTGCAAGAGGGTTCCCTTTTCTCTGCATCCTCACCAACATCTGTTCTCTCCTGTGTTGTTAATTTTAGCCATTCTGAACTATGTGAGGTGGTATCTCATCATGGTTTTGACTTGTATTTCTAAGTGCAAAGATCTTATTTGTCTTGGTCACCATAGCATCCCCTGGGCCAGGGACAGTACTTGGCGCAGAGTGGGTGCTCAGTAAACATTTGTTGGTTGAACAAATACATTTCAAGTCCAGATAAACCAGGATTAGTGCTTTTCAACATACTTACATTAGAAAAGACACACATATTAATGGTGAGAACCAGGTCCCACACTGTACCATCAGAAACAACTAAAGAAAAATGCATTCAATCTCTCCTAATAACGACCATATGTGATTTATTGGGAAGAATTCCCATGTTCTACAAAATTTTTAAATTAGAAGAGGAGCACCTCGGTGGCTCAGTCAGTTAAGCGTCCAACTCTTGATCTCAACTCAGGGCTTGATCTTGGGGTCGTGAGTTCGAGCCCTGTGTTGGGCTCCATGCTGGGCATGCAGCTTACTTAAAAAACAAATACATAAAAATAATAAAAATAATAATAAAATAAGGAGAAGAGTGTTTACTATTCCTGACTTCCGGTCTTTTTCTTCACTTAAAATATTTTCATAAAATTTCAATAGATGGAGCTACCAAGAACTGCCTCTCTGACAATTTTCACCATTGGAAAGATGGTTACTTTTACCCAACTTTATTATTATTATTATTATTTTAGAGAGAGAGAGAGAGCACAAATGTGCGTGTGCACGAGGTGGGGCAGAGGAAGGGGGAGAAAGAGAATCTTAAGAAGCAGACTCCACGCCCAGCGCAGAGCCTGATGGAGGGGCACAATCTCATGACCCTGAGATCATGACCTGAGCTGAAACCAAGAGTCAGACGCTTAACCGACTGAGCCACCCAGGTGCCCTACCCAACTTTTATATGCTTTGGAGAAAGGAAACCCACCTCTAAGTGTATCTTAAAAGGAGCTGGGTAAGGATTCCTAGGGTTTCTGGGTCCCTGGCAGTAGCTACACTTGCCTCTCATCTCTTCAGTTTGACGTAACTTCCTTGGCCTCTTTCAGTGCTTTAGCCGAAGTCCTGCACTGGGCCTGGCTTTGCCCCCATGCTAGGACACCACCTCGGTTTCCATATGGCCCAAGTGCCCAAGGGACACTCATCAATGGAAGCCTTTTATCATAATCGTCTTTGTTCTTATCAAAGAGCATATCTTGAGTTTTAGCACTCTTTAAGGGCAAGGAGCGGGTTTATAGAATCCTCTTAGCACAACACCTCCGTCTATAGGACAGGGACAATGAGTACAGTCAGCCCACCGAGAGCCTCCCGGCGTCTAATCATGTGACTTTTTAAATCTCTCTTGTTACCTTAAAAAATCTTTTATAGGGTGTGCATCCAGACCTGGCAGAGATGAATCATCTTGAGAACTTTAAAAGTAAGGACAGCTAATAGTTTCACCTCCCTCCCGCTACTCTGTCGGAGCTCCTATCAAAGCACTAATTAGATTATCCGGAGCCAGGAAGCCAACAAATAGCTGGGTGTTTCTGGAAACAGTTAGCCACCTGACTTTACACATGTTTAGGCTCCAGAGCTGCCTACAATAGGAAAAGAGGAAACTGCTACAAATAACCACTCTCCCCACCTCCACGTTCTTCACTGGGCCTTCCCTGGTAGCCATAAGAAAAGCTGGGGACGGGGTGGTAAGAATGGCGTGGGTCATGGCCAGCAAACACGGAGTTTAGGGAGGCACCTCTCTTAGAGCAAGCCTGCTCTTTGTCTGGGGCAAGAGGTGACCTCATCCCTCAGGCTGCTCCCTGCAAACCCAGCCCTGAGAAGTGGCCAGGAAAGGGGGCAAGAACCTTTGCTCGCATTCTTAGCACACCCAGGAAGAACATGGTGGGTCGCCTCTCCCAACGAGGTCAAGAACCAGTCTCGGAGGACCCGGCCCAGGGGGTTCCTCCACTGAATGGAGAAGATCCTTCTCTGCTCATCATGCCTAAGCCGCAGGCTTGCTGTTGAGGACGGGAGGATCTGAAATAGTGGAAGTGAAAAGTTGCAACCTGCCCCCGCTGGTCTGAGGGACGGTGGGAGGCAATGAGAGAGGAAGTAGGAAGGCAGGAAGGAAATGTGCTTCCTCGGTATGGAGGATGATGAGACCAGGGTCCCTCAGTACGGGTGAGACGAGCCCAGGGAAACGCTGAGGGCATCAGTCAGGACTCTGGGAGGGGGATCCCCTCAGACACCCCCCTTACCCCCACAGAGCTGGGGCCACCCAGAGCCAAGAAGCAGACTCAGCCATGCAGCATGGTTAGGAGACGGCGGCGGGGGGGTGGGGGGGTGGCTGGAAGTTAGCTTCCCAGAGCGGCTCTTCGTACCACTGTGGTGTGGCTCAGACCCAGCCGGTCCCGCCATGACCCAGAAGGGGTGTACTGGACCTAATGTATGTGCCTCCCCGGCCTCCTTGGGCCACGTGCTCCTGGGCCCAGTCATGGGGCTGCTGCCAGTCATGGGGACCCTCCCCAGCCTCTGCCCCTCTTTTCTCATTGTAGGCAGCTGGGGCCAGCAACGAGGCCACTTTGTCAGTTCAGCCTGCAGCCTGCAGCCTGCAGCCACATGGCCTGAGCCAGGCTGTGCTCTTCACCTTACTCTGTCTGAAATGGGGGTCCCATGGGAGCCATTGTAGCTGAAGCCAGAACCCTAACCATTTTCAAGTTCCGAAGTGGCACAACTTGACACGGACTTGACTTCTCTCAAGTGCTGCCCAGAGAGCTGGGAACACAACCCAGGAGGGCAGAAAAGTTTTGACTTGTTAAGTTTGAACCGGGAGAGACAGGGACTGGGAAGGAACCAGGAGATCTATTCCTTGCCCTTCGGCCTCTCCCCTTTCCCCCCACCCATCAATGATTCCAAGACTCAGAAAGCCTCTCCAGAGATGCCCCCGTGCCCCGTGCCCTGCAGCCTCTGCAGAGGTGCCCCCGTG
>NW_027397066.1:40571586-40689240 GCF_003265705.2 Callorhinus ursinus | reverse complement strand
TCTGCAGAGGTGCCCCCGTGCCCCGTGCCCTGCAGCCTCTGCAGAGGCATCCCTGCGCCTGCATTTCCTGGTGCGTCATCTTGCACTTGCCGCCTCTTGTCCCCTGCTTGAGTTAGCCTTTTCCCTCGCTTTGGCTTCCCTGGGGTTGCTCTTCAGCCTCACCCCTCCCGGCCCATAACACACTAACGTTTCAGTTTTATTGCCGACTGCTTTTCTAGGGACGCCCGGCTCAGGCAGCATGTATGGAGGTGAGTTGAGGGCTTGCTTGGGGACCTTGCCGAGAAGATCACAGAGAAGGGGCTGGGTGGCCCTCAGTGTGGGGCTTTAGAGACGGCGGTGCAGGGGCGCAGGCAGGCTCGGGGTCTGTGAGAGCCCAGGTGGGGGCGGGCCAGTGAGGGACAGACCAAAGACAACGCCACGTGACAGCCAGAGAATAACAAGATGAGCAGCCCCTGGGCAGACCAGGGTCACCTCCTGCAAAGCCGCACTTGAGAATCCTTTCTCCCCAAAGCCTCAAAGGCAGAGTACCCAGATCCCAACCGGCAGACATGAACAGAACGAAGACAAAAATCAGAGAGGAAGTCACTCCAGTGAGATGCTTCAACCAGTCCCGATAGAGAGTTCAGTTCCTTTCCAACAGATTACAATTTTAAACAAAGAGAAGGCCATTAAGATTGGAAGAGATAGCGATATTTCTCACGGGCAAGGCGGAGTTGCACCTACTATCCCAGAAAGAATATCCGTCCCAAGATGAAAGAAAGAAATTCCCTTTGCTCTGCAAGTCTGGGTGCTTGTGAGTGCGTGTGTGACACTGCTAGAATTCACTGGAGCCCTGGGTGAGAGCCTTGGCGGCGGGGCCAGGATTATAGGCTCAGGGGCACTGGAACTGACCCCAGATGGTCTTAGTGAAGGGGAGGTCATTCTTTCTTTCTCTGGAAATGCAGCTGTTTGGCTCCGTCCACGACTCTAAGGGAGGGTTGCGGACCGCACATGCCCACCGGGGCCAGGCAGGTGACATCGATGGGTGAGGGGGACTCTCCAGGAACTGTGTCCAACAGGAGTCTGTTTGCCCTGCATACACAGGCCAGCCACTGTTGGTCCCTGTAGAAAAGAGGGTGCAGTGCCCCCAGAGTGTAGCTTACATTATTGGGGCAGAGAGCTAACCTCATCTGAAGCTCGCAATAACCCCAGGAGCAGGTACTGTTATTGTCCTTCTTTTTCAGATGAGAAAAATAACTCCTCACTGAGCTACTTTGAGTCCTGAGGCACAGAGAGGTTAAGTAAGTCCAAGGTCAACTGAGTGGAAAGGGGCAGAGCTGGGCTTCAGACTCAGGCAGTCTGGCTCCAGAGCATGCCTGCTCATATGACCCAGTTCTGCTGATTCTTCATTAGTCAGAAACTGAGACCAAAAAAAATTAATATCTCCCAATTTCAATACTCAGAGTATTTAAAAAAAAATACTCTGCAAGCCAAAGAAAACCAAAGTATGGGCCAAGCTACAGCCTGTGAGCTGCCGCTTTGTGTGTGGTGTTCCAAGAGGGGTAAGTTACAATGTATCCTTGGAAAGGCAGGTTTTTGTTTTCATCCCCTCCCCCCACATATTCACAGCAGAGTTTAAACTTGTCAGTTTTCCTTCAAAGTAGTCAGGTTGTACACCTACCCCCTTCTACCCGCAAGGCTTCCATTACGCAAAATATTTCTGAATTCCTCTCTTGGAATTGCCTTCAGAAAGGTTTACGAGTCAGGTCTATTATTTTGTAGCCATATCTTCTTCTTGGATGAAACTAGCATTCCCCGGCATGATTCCAATCATGTTCGCCAGATGTGGCTCTGAATCACTTTCAGTTATTTCCAGAAATCACATCCATTCTGAATGCATGGCGACTGACTGCCCAGGAAATCGTTCACAAGAATGTATTCTGAGCATCATTAAAATATGTGTACTGCCTTCAAGAAAACGGCATTTAAAAGGACACATCAATCCATCTCCTCACAGTCTTACTGGTTAAAAAACCAGGCACTAATATACAGCGCCACCTCATTTGACCTGGGTTGGATATTCTGAGTGATACTGTGATATTATCTCTTGCCACACGAACTCAATCATTTCCTCCACCCCCCCGGTGCTAAGAATTATGAACAAGGTACAGGAACTTGAATGGTCTGCAATAAAACAATTAAAAACAAGACTACCATCTGACCTAGCTCTTCTACTTCTGGGCATATCCCCCAAAGAACTGAAAGCCAGGTCTCAAAGACATATTTGTACCCTCATGTTCGTAGCAGTATTATTCAACAGTAGCTGAAATTTGGAAGTAATCTCAATGTCCATTGACAGATAAATGGTACTTAAAGTCGTTAAACTCACAGACACAGAAAGTGGGGGATAGTGTTGCCAGAGGCTAGGGGAAGAGGAGAATTGGGGAGTTGTTTAATGGGTAGAGTTTCAGTTTTACATGATAAAACAGTTCAGGGAATGGGTTGCAAAGTGACATGAATGTATGTAACACTATTGAACTGCATCTAAAAATGGTTAAGGAAAATTTTATGTGTATTTCACCACTATAAAAAATAAACAAAATGAAGCCATCATTCTCCTCTTTAAAACAGAACAAAACACAATGAAACCCACCCCACATGAGCCTCTGGCATGAATCACATGTCAGCAGGTGGGTAAGGCCTTCATCACGGATGGGCCTAATCCTCAGGGGCTGTTTGGGTACCGTTGGGCCAGGAATCTCCTGCTTCTAGGAGTGTGGGGGGTGGGGGGGGGGACAAGTTATAGGCTAGAAACAGAAAAGAAGAAGTGAAGTGTCCTTGGCCTCAGCTGCAAGGGAGTTTACCCATGACAGGGCTGCTCTGGGAGGAGCCTGGATGTGCCCCCCAGCCCTTGGAAGCCTGCCAGTCTCTGTCCACTCTTAACTTCAGAGGAGGAATCAGAGCTCTGGAACATGTGATCTTATTTAGTCCCCTTAGCATGGGGTAAGCATGGGGTAATATTCAATTATTTTAAAATTTATTTTATTATTATTTTTTTAAGATTTTATTTATTTATTTGAGAGAGAGAATGAGATAGAATGAGCATGAGAGGGGGGGGGTCAGAGGGAGAAGCAGACTCCCCGCCGAGCAGGGAGCCCGATGCGGGACTCGATCCCGGGACTCCAGGATCATGACCTGAGCCGCAGGCAGTCGCCCAACGAACTGAGCCACCCAGGCGCCCCTTATTTTATTATTTTTAAAAGATTTTATTTCTTTGTCAGAGAGAGCGAGCACAAGCAGGGGGAGGGGCAGAGGGAGAGGGAGAAGCAGACTCCCCGCTGAGCAGAGAACCCGATATGGGACTCTGATCCCAGGACCCCGGGATCATGACCTGAGCCAAAAGCAGACGCTTAACCGACTGAGCCACCCAGACACCCCATCAACTATTTTAAAGATAAGAATCAATCAATGAAACGGATGCTTGCCGCGTGTTGGGGCAGGGATCCGGAGCTCTCCTGGCTGCTTCACTAAGGGCCCTGCCTTTGGTGGGGGCCTCTCAGGGCACTTGGGGAAGCCGCTGAATACCAGCTGGTACACAAGCGTTTCAATCTCTCCCCCTTTCCCCCCAGCTTTATTGAGGCATAACTGACAAAAAGTATATTTACGGCGTGCAGTGCGATGTTTTGGTGTATGTGCGCAGGGTGAAATGAACCATAATCAACTCAATTTACATAGCCATCACCTCACATAGTTAACGTTTGCGTAGGGGTGTGTGTGTGTGTGTGTGTGTGTGTGTGTGTGTGTGTGTGTGTGTGTAGAACATTTGAGACTTATTCTCTTAGCAAATGCCAAGTGTATAATACAGATTATTACCTATAGTCACCATGCTATGCATTCGATCTCCAGAGTTTCTTCATTCTGCGTATGCTGTATGCTTCGACCAACAGCACCTCCTTCCCTCCATCCCTCCCCCCGGCAGCTGCCAGTCTGCTCTTTGCTTCTGTTTGACTTCCTTAGATTCCACATACAAGTGAGATCAGGCAGTATTTGGTTTTCTGTGCCTTCCTTATTTCACTCAGCACAATGTCCTTCAGGTTTATCTATGTTGTCCCAAATGATAGGATTTCCTTCTTTTTCAAGACTGAATAATATTCCTGTGTGTGTATATTTTCTTCATTCATCTGTTGATAGACAAATAAGCTGATGCCATATCTTAGCTACTGTGAATAATGCTGCAATGAACATGGGAGGGCAGATAGCTCTTTGAGATCCTGATTTCCTTTCCTTTGGGTATATATACCCAGTAGGGAAATGGCCAGATCATAATACGTAGTTCTATTTTTGATTTTTGAGGAAACTCCATACTGTCGTCCATAATGGTGGCACCAATTTCCATTCCCACCCACAGCACACCAGGATTCCCCTTTGTCCACATCTCAGCACTCACCTGTTGTCTTTTTGATACCAGCCATCCTAACAGGTGTGAGGTGGTATCTCATTGCGGTTTTGCTTTGTATTTCCCCCATGATTAGTGATGCTGAACATTTTAAAATTTCTCTTCCAAAGAAGACAGAAGTGGGTTTTTTTTCGTATGTCTTCTTTTGAGAAACGTCTATTTAGGTACTTTTCCTATTTTCTAATAGAGTTACCTGTTTTCTTGCTGTAGTTGTTTGAGTTCCTTATATATCTTGAATATTAACTCCTTATCAGATGTATAGTTTGCAAATATTTTCTGCTATTTTGTAGATTGTTGCTTTACTCTGTTGACTGTTCCCTTTGCTATGCAGAAGTTTTTTGGTTTGATGCAGTCCCATTTGTCTATTTCTGCTTTTGCTGCCTATTCTGTTTGGGTCATGTCCAAAAAATCATTGCCCAGACCAATGTCAAGAAACTTTTCTCCTGTTTTCTTCTAGTAGTCTCACAGTTTCAGGACTTATGTTTAAGTCTTTTAATACATTTTGAGTTTATTTTTGTATATGGTGTGAGAGAAGGGTCTAATTTCAGTCTTATGTACACGGATATCCAGTTTTTCCAGCACCATTTATTGGAGAGACTCTCTTTTCACCCCCTCGTGTGTTCTTGGCACGTTTGTCAAAGGTCAACTGACTGTAAATGCGTGGATTTATTTCTAGATTCTCTATTCTGTACCATAGGTCTGTTTTTATGCTAGCACCGCACTGTTTTGATTATTATGGCTTTGTAGTATATTTTAAAATCAGGAAGTATGATACCCCCAGCTTTGTTCTTTTTGTGCAAGATTGATTTGGCTACTTGGAGTCTTTTGAAGTTGTATTGAATTTTAGAATTGTTTGGTTCTATTTCCATGAAAAATGCCATTGGAATTTTGGAAGGGACTGCATTGAATCTGTAGATCACTTTGGGTTGGATGGGCATTTTCAATAATATTAATTCTTCCAATCCATGAACACAGGATATCTTCCATTGTTTTGTGTCTTCTTTAATTTCTCTCATCATGTTTTATAGTTTTCAGTGTACATCTATTTAATCTCCTTGGTGAAATTTATTCCTAAGTCTTTTATGGTTTTTGATGCTATTGTAAATGGGATGGTTTTCCTTATTTAATTTTTGGATAGTTTGCTATTACTGTATAGAAATGTTATTGATGTTTGTATGTTGATTTCGTATCCTGCAACTTTACTGAATTTTATCACTGCTAACAGTTTTTTTTTCAAGTACTTCGGGTTTTCTCTGTATAAGATGGTGTCACACACAATATTTCAATATCTTTATAATGAGTAGAATCATACTAGTGAATACCAGCTCAATACTAGCTTGCCCTTTAGGTTCTTACTGAAGCTCTTCCTAAAACCTTTCAAATTCTGCTGCACTGAACTGAGAAGGGAGGAGATTTGTCTGCATCTGGAGCAAGGCAGCTCGGAAGGCAACCAAGTGATCTAGATGAGGTTTATGGGTTTAGGGGGGAGTCAGGGGAGGGATGTGAACTGGCCAGCTGGAAAATCAGGGAAGAGCCCGGTAAGCTGTGGTAAGGATGTGGGTAAAAAGAAGTTGGAAAGAGTGAGTGGAAAAACACGTCTCCCTGCCCTCTTTTCAAAGTTGTGTGTGTGTGTGGAGCCTTGGTCTCAATATATAACCTTGTCAACCTTAAACGTAAAAACAGTTAAGAGTTTCAGCTTCCTCCCACCACTCTGTTGGAGCTCAGACCAAATCACAAAGCAGATTTTCTGAAGCCAGCAAACCACATAAATAGCTGGTTAGGTCAGGAAAAAATTAGTTTTTGTACGCAGTCAGCCTCGATGGCTTCTTGGCATCTCGTGGGCACAGTCTCGGCGTCACCTCCTCTCCCTTCTTCCATCAAGAGGTGATGATTTTGACAGACAAGAACGCTGGAAGCCAAACGGGAAATAGAATAGACAGCAAAGGGCCTGGAGAACATCCCAGAAGAACTGAATGGAAGGCAGCACCTACCATTGGAGAACCTTTGACTATCATCAGGTTTAAACTTGAGAAATCCTCCCCACCCTGGGCCATGTGTGTGTGTGTGTGTGTGTGTGTGTGTGTCCGTGTGTGTGTGCACGCACCTGTGCTCATGCACACACACACAGGTGCAGCTGCTCATGTTCTGGTGATGCATAAACACAGGGATGTGGGAATGTCAGTTCCAGGACAACAAATAATTAGTGGAAGCACTCCGCCACGTAGCCTCTGGAGTGGTGAGGCTGCTGTTTACAGCTACATTTTCTCTTTCCCTTCCTCTCACTCACATCTTCTGTCCTTCTCACCCCTCATTCACAGAAACTGTGATTCAGAATACGTCTGCAGTATGGTTGGGTTTGGGAAAAATTATCACAGGCTGTAGGAAAGGAGGAGAAACTTGATGTAGGGAGAATGGAGCATGGCAGAGCTGAATATAGTGTTTGTTGAGTGACTAAGTGATGGGCTAGAGTGGAAATAGCTAGGAGGCACTAGACTAATTAGGAGGTGGATAATAACAGCAACTATACCGAGTCCTCTAGGCCAGATGCTTCCTGGGTATTTTACATATAGCCATACCTCGTTTTATTGTGCTTTGTTTGATTGTTCTTTGCAGATATTGCATTTTTGACAAATTGAAGGCTCGTGGCAACCCTGCATCTAGAACTTCCATAGCTAGAGAGGAGAAGTCAATGTCTAGCTTCAAAGCTTCAAAGGACAGGCTGATTCTCTTGTGAAGGGCTGATGCAGCTGGTGACGTTAGGTTGAAGCCAATGCCCATTTACCATCTCAAAAATCCTAGTGCCTTTAACAATGATGCTGAATCTACTCTGCTTATGCTTTAGCAGTGGCACAACTAAGCCTGGATGACAGCACATCTCTTTACTACATGGACTGAATACCTTAAGCCCACTGTTGAGATCTGCTGCTCAGAAAAAAATTTCCTTTGAAAACGTGACTGCTCACTGACAATGCACCTGGTCACCCAAGAGCTCTGACGGAAATGGACCACAAGTTAACGGTCTTCCATGCCTGCTGACGCAACATCCATTCTGCAGCTCATGGATTAAGGAGTCATTCTGACTTTCAAATCTTATTAGTTAAGAAATATTTAAGAAATTTTATAAGGCTATAGCTGCCATAAACAATGATTTCTCTGAGGGAGCCAGGCAAAGTAAATTTGAAAACTTTCTGGAAAGGATTCACCATTCAAGATGCCATTAGGAACATTCATGATTCATGGGAAGAGTTCCAAATAGCAACATGAACAGGAGTTTGGAAGATGTGGATTCCGAGGACTTTGAGGGGTTCCAGACTTCAGTGGAGGGAGGAACTGCAGGTGTGGTGGAAATCACAAGAGAACTAGAATGGGAAGTGGAGCCTGAAGACGGCTGGATGACTGCAAGCTCACGATCTGGCCTGAACAGATGAAGGACTGCTTCTCATGATGAGCAAAGAAAGTGGTTTCTTGACATGGAAACTACTCCTGGGGAAGATGCTGTGAAGATTGTTAAAATGACAACAACAGATGTAGAATTTTACCTAAAATTAGTTGATAAAGCAGCAGCAGGGTTTGAGAGGACTGACTCCAATTTGGACAGATGTTCTACTGTGGATAAGATGCTATCAAACAGCATCACGTGCTACAGAGAAATCATTTGTGAAAGGAAGACAATAGATGTGGCAGACTTCATTGTCTTATTTTAAGAAACTGCCATACCCACCCCAACCTTCAGCAACCACCACCCAGATCTGTCAGCAGCCCTCAATCTCTAGTCAAGACCCTCCACCAGCAAAAAGATTATGATTTGCTAAAGGCTTAGATGAGGTTTAGCATTTTTAGCAATATTTTTAAATTAAAATATTTACATCGTTTTTAGACATAATGTTATTGAACACTTAATAGACTACAGTATCGTGTAAACATAACTTTTATGTGCATTGGGAACCCAAAAAGTTCGTTTGACTTGCTCTATCATGATGCTGGCTCTCTTGTGGCAATCTGGAATCGAACATGCCGATCTCCATGGTGTTGTCATACATGATCTCATTTAACTCTCACAAGAGCCCCATGGGGTAAATCCTATTGTCGTCCCCACTACATGGATGAAGAAATGAAGGCTCAGAGGCAGAGATGTGCTGGTCAGTGTTTAACAAGCAGCTTGGGGAGGGAGGAGGGTGCTAATCTGTAGCATTTGTCAATGTCCCTGGTGTAAAGCAGCACCATGGCCAATGTCAAGCCGCCCACAGGAAGTCACTGAACGCTGAGCTGGGAAAAGATGCACCAAGTCTGTTCGCACGTGCCAACTCGAGGCAGCTCTAGCACAGGTGGGCTTAGTGGAGTTAGGCAGCTTCCCCACAACTGCTCGCCTGCACATGAGTGGCAGAGCCAGAGCTCGAACCCAGGCTCACTGCAGACTACCCTTCTCACTGATGCACTCTAGCACCCCTTCTAGATCACCAAGATGTCAAAAGGGCCCGCACTGGGGAGATGACAGTGGCAAAGGGGAGGAAACAATGAATGAGGGGTTTTGCAGAAAGCACTCTAAGAGGCAATTGTTTTTCATTGTTGCAGCCCAGGAGCCCGAAAAAAAGCAGAGCTCAAAGATCAATGACTAATTAATGTCCAGCTGCCAAAAAGAACTATGCTTTGACCTTAGCAGAATATTACATAAACTCTCCCTGAGCAAGAGACTTCTTAGAAAGAATTAAGGGGTGGTACAGAGAGAGTTCATTTAGGAAGAATCGGAAGAACTTTCCTATATAATCCCTGGAATTCTGGCCGAAGGGTGGAGACCCAAGGGGGAGCTCTGGAACATCTCTTCATATCATGGGATTAAAGAATCAGGTTTCAACAGGCATTCCCAAGCCAAAGATGGGGGATGGTGGGGGTAATCTCCAGATTCTGCCATTAGGCTTCTGTGTTGCTTTGTGGACCCAAGCTTGACTGTCGTAGCAAAGGCTCTGGCTTAATCAGGGCCATTGGCACATGGTCTGTATTCAGTCAGCGTGGAGCAGTGCGGCATGTTGGAAAGAGCTCTGGACAGGAGTCTAGTCCCAGCCCTGCCGTTATGGGCTGGCCAATCTCGGGTATGCTACTCTGAGCCTGTTTTTACCATTTATAACGCAAAAGGTTCGGACTAGGTTAATTTTTTAAAAATTCGTTTCAATTCTAAAAGGCTGCAATTCTGTGACACTTAAATATATTCATTTCCTAAGTCCTGGGCTTCACGAAGAGACTTTGATGAGGCCACTCTAACTTGAAAATAGAGTAACAACAATAAACTTTTATATGGTACTTATTAGCACCAGACACTGTTTTAAGGGCTAACCTTATGTGAAAGGATTAAAACCCATTTAATCCTTACAGCAATCATTTGAAATAAGTGACATTATATGAGATGATACATGCTAACTAAAGTTATTATGATAATCATTTCACAATATATGTATGTCAAGTCGTTATGCTGTGCACCATAAACTTATACAGTCTGGATGTCAATTACAACTCTATAAAATTGGGGCGGGGAAGAAATCGGTAATATTATCATCTTCATCCTGCAGATAAGGAAACTGAGGCACAAAATGGTTCTATAAGCCAATGGGATAGGTGCTGTTCTTATCCCTATGACATGGATGAAGAAAGTGAGGCTTACAGGAAATGATGTGCTGCTAGCTTGTGGCAGAGGCTGGGGAGGGTCCCCATGACTGGCAGCAGCCCCATGACTGGGCCCAGGAGCACGTGGCCCAAGGAGGCCGGGGAGGCACATACATTAGGTCCAGTACACCCCTTCTGGGTCATGGCGGGACCGGCTGGGTCTGAGCCACACCACAGTGGTACGAAGAGCCGCTCTGGGAAGCTAACTTCCAGCCACCTCCCACCCCCCCGCCGCCGTCTCCTAACCATGCTGCATGGCTGAGTCTGCTTCTTGGCTCTGAGTGGCCCCAGCTCTGTGGGGGGAAGGGGGGTGTCTGAGGGGATCCCCCTCCCAGAGTCCTGACTGATGCCCTCAGCGTTTCCCTGGGCTCGTCTCACCCGTACTGAGGGACCCTGGTCTCATCATCCTCCATACCGAGGAAGCACATTTCCTTCCTGCCTTCCTACTTCCTCTCTCATTGCCTCCCACCGTCCCTCAGACCAGCGGGGGCAGGTTGCAACTTTTCACTTCCACTATTTCAGATCCTCCCGTCCTCAACAGCAAGCCTGCGGCTTAGGCATGATGAGCAGAGAAGGATCTTCTCCATTCAGTGGAGGAACCCCCTGGGCCGGGTCCTCCGAGACTGGTTCTTGACCTCGTTGGGAGAGGCGACCCACCATGTTCTTCCTGGGTGTGCTAAGAATGTGAGCAAAGGTTCTTGCCCCCTTTCCTGGCCACTTCTCAGGGCTGGGTTTGCAGGGAGCAGCCTGAGGGATGAGGTCACCTCTTGGCCCAGACAAAGAGCAGGCTTGCTCTAAGAGAGGTGCCTCCCTAAGCTCCGTGTTCGCTGGCCATGACCCACGCCATTCTCAGCACCCCGTCCCCAGCCTTTCTTATGGGCACCAGGGAAGGCCAGTGAAGAACCTGCAAATGGGTACAAATATTGTAGCTCCGAGGGGTTCTGTATTCTTGTGTTAGTCACACTCAGCCTTTAGCAATTCATTAAAAATCTTCGTTAAATTCTTGTTACTGGCTTGTATACATCCAGCAGCATCTGTCCGGGCCAAGCAAGGGCTCATGGCCCCTTCCTCCTGGGAGGTGCCTGTCTTCCCTTAGATTTCAAGTTTGTGGGTTGACCTGTGACCTCAGCTCTCTGATAGGTTCAAGAAAAGTGGTGAGTTTTCAGATTTTTTGGCAGACCCTCACTTGTTTGATTCAGGCCCAAAACATTGAAGAGAAAGGCCATGCTAAACCAACTGGATGAAATGATTCAGCAGTGAACAGAGACATGAGAGAACAAACCATCCAGCAATAAAAGCCTCCTCTTGGAAATGAGAAACCATGATAAGGAGTAGACTGAGCTAAAAATGAGTCTACAGATGACTTAGTTGTCATTAGATTTAGTTATGACTTAGTTGCAGCAACACCAACTCAGCATCTAAGAATACCCCTAAAATGTATCTTCCTATATTTAAGTTGCATGAGATGAACCATGGGTAGCAGGCTTCACACCCTGAGGTCGCTGCCCGGACAAGCAGATACACCACAGCGGTTACAAGGATTCATGTTGGCTTCAGTCAAGCTTCATTCCAGCCAAGAGACGCTTTGCCATCTGTGGACACCCAACAGTTACCTGGGCTGGCATCAGAGTTCCCAGACTGCCCAGCACCCCTAAACACGGTGAGCCATGTCAGGGTTCTACTGGTCTGAAATCATTTTTCTCAGTCGAGCATTTCCAGAAAGAAATGGGTCATAATGATACAATATGTAATATTTTAGCTCTTAGAGAATTCTTTGGACCCTTTCCTTCAGTTGCTTCGAACTTAATTTGAAGAAGTAACTAGCTTTCACTTACTATAAGGTGAAGTTGGATCAAGCAGAAATTTGGAACTTTGGAAATGCAGAACAATCTTCACAGCTTAAAGGAAGGGGGAGGTTGTCGACATTTGGATTGCTGGTTTCCACATTGGCCCAGTGGCTCATCAGAAAAACAAAAAACCAAATTCATTTAATTTCATCTATCTTCACAGACACAGATAAATCAAAACCAAGAAGCTCTAACAAAAAACATACTGGAGTCCCACTGAGAAAAGTCTGATGTTACAAAATGATACGCAGGCTATAATCGCTCTTCTTCCTAAGGGATGAGGGTTTGGAACAAACAGGGGCTTGAGCAGAACAGAGCTCTGCAAAGAGAGGATTCCTACTGCTTCCAGAAATGGATAGAGTTAGTCATTGTCACAGCCAAGCTCTCCCAGGGTCAAAAGCTTCTAGTCGGTAAGCAGCCTCCCCTAATTCCAAGCCTCCTGCTTTACTAGGCAGGAGGGAGAGTTTTCTATTGCAATGCTGCCAAAGCTAAGGGCTTTCCACACAGATGAGTTTCTAACCACCGCGAGCAGAGGGGGAAAAAAATTTTCTTTGGGTGGGAAGGACATTCTTCCAGTGCATAAAAAGCTGTATTCCTTCTGGATCGTTACTGAGCATATATGCAAGAGCAGTTTGTAAAGCTGCTAACTAACCTGGAGGAGCCGTGTGGTTAGAAGTAATCTGTGGCCAGATTGCCTGGTTCAAATCTTGTCTCTTCACTTCTTTGTGACTTTGGAGAAATCGCTACACTGGTCTGCGCCTCTGATATTTTCATCTGTGTATGAGAATAATAACATTTGTAGTGAGGACTAAGTGAGTTATTGCCTACAAAATGCTTAAGACAACGCCTGGGTCATACAAGGCACTCAGCAGATGGTACCTACAATTATTTTGGTGGCAAATTTCTCCTGTCTCAATTGCTTGTGATCCACGAAGCAGCCTCTACCCACCCGCAGAGGACAAACTGGAGAGTTCCCATAGGGTATTTGTTAACGGAGCCTTCTTCCAAACCCCCGCCCCAGAAAGGGTTTTCCTAAATCATCTCCTGGTCCTTGAGGTCAGTGAGAGCTTTGCAGTTCCGCTCTGCCGGCCGAGGAATTTATCTGCTTTCTATATCACATCTGCAGCTCTACACTGGGCCCCCTGGCCTGATGCTTGGGCTATGTGAGGGTTTGTACACTCCTAGGTTAAATTATTGCTGTCTTTCAGAACAAGAACCAGGCAATTCAAAGATTTTAGAACTTCAGGAGAATGGATTATTTCCTATGCTATCATGTTAATATAAGTTCTTTTATTGACCTAGAATACATATACCAAAAAAGGGTACAAATTGTAAGTGTACCGCTTCATGAGTTATCACAAAGTGAAGAAACCTGTATTACTGTCATCCTAAGTCACCACCAGAACCTGCGGACCTCACCCCGACCCATTCTCTCTCCAAATGACCACTCCTTCCCTCTTGCTCAGATGTAACCACTGTCCTGATTTCTAACACTATAAATTAGTTTTCCTGGTTTTGAAACGTACATACATGGAATAGCAGAGAATGAATTTGCAACTTGTTTCTTTCATTTTATATTAGAATTATAATAATCACACATATGCTATTGCATGTAGTTGGCTCTGAATATTGATTTCAATGTCATTTGGTACACTTAATGTGTGTTTTTTTTTTTAGATTTTATTTACTTATTTGAGGGAGAGAGAGTGAGCATGAACAGGGGGAGGTAGACGGAGAGGGAGGAGCTGACTCCCAGCTGAGCAGGGAGCCCCACATGGGGCTGCGTCCCAGGACCCTGGAATCATTACCTGAGCCGAAGGCAGATGCTTAACTGCCTGAGCCACCCAGGTGCCCCTATGTAAGCATTTCTGATGAGTATATACCTAGTGGGGAAATGATTAATCACTGGGTATGTGTATGATAATGACAAACAATTTCCCACAGTATTTATAACCAATTTGCACTCATGCTAGACTCACGTAAGTTTCAGTTGCTCCGTATTCTCACCAAAAGTGGGTATTGTCAGTCACTTTAGTTTTAATGTTAGCCATTCTAGGGTGAGAATAGGAGTGACTCACTGGGATTCTAGTTTGCATTTCTCAGATGATTAACTGTATGAATCATCAGATGCTTAATTAATGAATCTCAGGTGCTTAATTGTATGAAATCTTTTATCTAGTAAGATTATTATATGAATTACATGATTTTTTCTTATTTTAAAATACAGTAGATTGCATTGATTCTTCAAAAGTGAAACTAATTTTTCATTCCTGGAATAAACCCAATTTGATGATCTTTATATTTTTGCTCAATTTGATTTGATAATTTAGAGTTTTTGTGCCCATGTCATAAAAAAAATTGACGTACAATACTTTTTCTTGTAAAGTTCCTAAGTTACAATGACATTATTAAACAAGATTCAAAGTGTTACTGTATCTCTTCCTTCAGTGTTTGGAAGAACTCATTGGCGGGGATATCTAGGCTTGAATTTTGCTTTGTAGGAAGGTTTTACTGCTGTTGTTAACTTCTTAGGCGGAACATCAGGAAAGTGCACATAAGTTATACTGCAGTACATTTTCAAACTAAGTATATAGCCATGTGGCCAGCTCCCAGAATGAGAAACATAATCAGACATAATCAGCACATAATCAGCATTCCAGATGCCTGTTTCTGGTCTTCTTCCAGCCATTAGCCCCCTTCCCAAGGGTAATCGCTATCCTGAATTCCGAGACCATTATTTAGTTTCGCAGTTTTGGTACTTGATTGGAAATCTGTTGAGACTTACTTTTTGATCCAGTATATGGTTAGTTTTGGTATTGTTTTGTGTTCACTTAAAAAAAAAATGCCTATTTTGAAGTTGCTGAAAGCAGTGTGCTATCTGTCAATTTAGTCAAGTTTGATAATTGTGTTGTTCAAATGTTGAGTATCTTTAATGTCTGTTTGTCAGATAGTTCTCTCAGTCAATCTCCAACTATGTAGGTTTGTCAGTTTCTCCTTTTGGTTCCGTCACTTTTGGCTTCTTATATTTTGAAGTCATGTTTTTAGGTTCATAAGATTTAGAATTGTTACATTTTCTTGATGGACATTTTACGGTTATGAAATATCCCTCCTTATCTTCAATAATGTTAATTGCCTCGAAATCCACTTTGTCTGATGTTAGAATTGCTTTACCGGCCATAACTTTGTTAATGTTTGCAATGACCCATCTTTATCTACCCTATTATTTAAAATTGTTGGTATTTAAGATTTGCCTCTTGTAAGCAGTGTATGTTAGGGTCATGTTGTCATTGTTCTGGAGATCTTTGTTTTTTAAGTAGTGCAGTTCATCCATTTGCAATGAATCTAATTACTGATATATTTGCGTTTACTCGTACCATCTTCCTATTTGTATTATATTATGTACCCTGCATTTATCTCTTTTCTTTTCTTTTTTTTTTTGCCTATCTCTTGTCTTATCTTCATTTCCACTAATTAGTTTGATTACTCTACATTGCTTCCCTTTTATTAACATGTCCTACTTTCTTTACCATTTATATCTGATAGGATTTCAATTCAGCCTGAACAATTTCCTTTAATATTTCTCATACTACAAAACTGCTGGGAACACATTTTCTTGATTTTCAGTTATCTGAAAATATCTTTGCCTTTATTCTTGAAGGATATTTTCACTGAGTGTAGAAATTCTGGGTTAACAACCTTATTATTGATTTTAGCTTTCTGAAGGTATTAGTCCAAGGTCTTCTCAACTTCTTAGTGTTTGATGAGGAGTGATGGTTGCTGAATGGTTGTTCTGCAGTATATAGTGTTTTGGTTTTTTACCCTGCTACTTTTGTGATCTTCTCTTTTTCTTTAGTTTTCAGCAGTTTGACTACGATGTGCCTAGGCATGGTTTTATTCATTTTTATCCTGTTTCAGGTTTCCTGAACTTCTTAAATCTGTAAATGTATGTGTTATACTAAATTGGGGGATATTCTAGCCTTTGGTCCTTTGTGGGTTTTTTGTTTTTTCTTTTTGTCTCATTTTTCCTATTCTTTCCATCTGAAACTCCAATCATATTATGTTAGATCTTTGCTGGTGTCCCACAGATGCATAAGCTTCTATTCATTTTTTAAAATTTTTTCCCTGTTCTTCATATTGGATTAAGATCCATTAATCTATCTTCATTTATATTGAATCTTTCTCTTGTGAATTTTTAATTTCAGGTATTTTTTACTCCTAGAATTCCCACTTGGCTGTATTTTATAGTTCTTATTTTTCTGTTGAGATCTCCCATCTTTTCCCTTATCATGATCATGTTTTCCTTTATGTTTTTGAGCCAATTATTATATCGACTTTAAAATTCTTATCTGCTAATTCTAACATCTGGATCGCCTCAGGACCAGTCTCCACTGATAGTCTTATCTTTCTGAGATTTGGTTATATTTTGTTGATTCTTCACAAGTTAAGTCAGTTGGGGTTGTATCGTGGATATTGTGATTGTTTTATTGTGGAAACTCTGGGTTCTGTTAAATTCCTCCGCAGAGTGTTGGTTAATTTGCTAAGATGCAAATAGCAAATTTTGTCTACTGTGTGGCCCCTCAAAATGCATTTCAGTAGTTTTATCTTTATCTGGGCTACTTGCAGCCTGCCCTGCCTATGCATGATTCAGGGGTTAGTTGAATATTTGGGCAGAGTTTATACTCAGAACTTGGGATTTCTCCCTTCTGGCTCTATTTCTGGGATTCCCCCTCACTTTCTAGAAGCTGTGGTTGCCCTTAAAACTGTCTTCTGGTTATTAGAAGGGCTGCAGAGTTTCTGTGAGAGTTTTACTCATCCCAGTGGTGCAGTGGTGCAGACTGTGGCATAACTAAAAGCTGAAAACTAAAACTAAAAGCTGTCAAAATGAAAAACTTTTTCTGTGCCATTCTCTTAATCCAGGTGTCAGCTGACCTTCAGCCTCTGCCTATTTTTGCTTACTCTCCAGTGCTTTCAGGCCATTATTTGTCTTTAATTTATCTCCAGTATTTTATAGTTTCTACCTATACATGTGGCTGCTTTTTAAGCTTTTCTCTTTGTTTTTTTCAGAGGTCTTACTTGTATGTTGCTTTGTATTTGTCCTGCTTTGGTGTTTGTAGTACTCTTGAATTGGGGCTTCTTATCTTTCATTAGCTCATTCTTAAATAAATAAGTTTATTTATTTATTTAGTTAGTTTATCTTTAATAAATTCTTAAGCATTGTTTTTAAAATATTGCCTCTGCCACATCCTCTGTCCTCTTTCTCTAAGTCTGAAATTATTTGTATTTTAGGCCTTTTCATGGTGCTGTAAATCTCTTGACTTTTCTCTATGTTTTCCACTTTTTTTCTTTAGTTTCTCTGTTCTACAGTTTAGATTTTTTCTGACATATTTTCTATTCATGAATTCTGTCTTTGTTGGGCTTAGTCTTCTGTTAAATCCTATCCACTGAGTTAATTTCATCTATTAAATTTTTCAGTTCTAGAATTTCCACTGGATTCTTTTTTATAGTTTCCACTTCTCTGCTGAAATTCTCTCTCATAAATATAATTTACGGTTATTTAAAGTCCACATCAGATAAGCCTAATATCTAAATTTCTTATGGGCCTTTCTTCTATTGGTTTTTCTCCTTTCTTAAAAAAAAAGTCTTGTCCTTTTTGTAGGCTTGGTTATTTCTGAACGATTAACATTAAATAACATTGTGTACAAGAAATTATAGACCTAGCGTAAAGTTCTGCATGATATTCCTTTAATAAAAGAAAAATCATTTCAAGGTTTCAATAGTCTTACAGATATCTAAAAACAAACATAGAGCAAAGACTGCTGGGGAAATGAGTTCTGGTCTTGGAACTTTGCGGACTAAAGCGGCTCCATCTGTCTTTCAGGGAACTGCATGTCTTCTAGCTTCTTCTTACTGCTGCTCTGTGCCAATCAACTTTTTACTTCTTGACATATAAACAATGTAAAATGGCAGTCTACCCCCAAATCATCATGACATTATAGATCTCATACCCACCTATTTCCTCCTGACTGATCCAATATATTTTAGTTCAAATTCCTGAAGAAGAGAACACGAGAGGCTCAGTGAAGTCTATGGACTGGTACCCATTGGGATGGGTGTGTACCCCTGGTCTAGTCAGCCATAGCCATACCCATAGGTGTGAACTCAGATATTCAAAAAGTGCAGCAAGATGAGGCCTAGAAGTAAGTCTCAGCAGGGGTGCCTGGGTGGCTCAGCTGGTTGGGCATCCCACCCCCGATTTGGGCCCAGGTCACAATCTCAGGTTCACGAGATGAAGCCCTGCATTGGACTCCATGCTCAGCGTGGAGCCTGCTTAAGATTCTCTCTCTCCAAGGCACCTGGGTGGCTCAGTCAGTTACATGTCTGCCTTCGGTTCAAGTCATGATCTCAGGGTCCTGGGATTGAGGCCCATGTTGGGATCCTTGCTCTGCAGGGAGTCTGCTTCTCCCTCTGCCCCTGCCCCCCAATCATGTTCTCTTGCATGCTCTCTTTCTCTCTCTCAAATAAATACAGTCTTTAAAAAAAAAAAAAAAGATATTATCTCTCTCTCTTCCTCTGTCCATCCCCCCTAAAAAAGTATCCTCAGCAGAAACCAAAGATCATCCTATCTAGTATAGTCTGAAAGCATTCACGTCAACATTATTAAATTTTGTGTTATTTTCTTCATCTATTAGCTTTACTGAAGATACATTACATCTCACTGTTTTAAATTTGAATTCCTTTCTTCATGAGTGAATGGAGTTTTACTTCATATGTGTATAACCCATGGATGACATATTTTTCTCCAGAGAGAACTTACTTCTGGTTCTGTCAGGCAGTTAGACTCAGCGCATTCACCACAATCACATCAGGGCTTGAACTGATTTGGAGCTGAGCTTTAGTCCTGTGAGTACTGGTCTATTTCTAGCTCATCCTTACTTGTAAACCCTTCTAGCTTCTCAGAGTCCCAACCATAAGCCTGGGGGTTTACCAGAGCCCATCCTCCTTGGCAGACTCTAAACTCAGATTTTGTCACCCCATCCCAGTGAGACCTTCAAAAGATTTTCTGAGCCCCTCAGTCTCTGTTTTCACTTTCAAAATGGACTATTTCCTGAAGGGAACACGTGGCCTCAAATACTACTAGCTCATCTCTCTTGGCTTCTTTCTTCTTCTAGATCTTTGCCCGACAAAGATGTTCACACAGATTCTAAAAATATTTTGCCTAACTTTTTAAGCTATCCTTATGAGGAGGTTGTCCAAGACAGCCACTGTAGGAAGCAAACCTCATATGCTATCCACAGACTTCCCAAGAATGTCACCAACTTAGAATGAGAATTGGTCTTATTTCCCAGGGCCTTTGGTCCCTCCATATTATGGAAGATTTTATAGCTAACTTTTACATTAATTGTTGCACCTGATGGTTTTTCTCAAGTTTTCTGAAAACATAGGCCATTATGGCACATTCTTTGCTCTTGCCCCATTGCCTCAAAGAGACCCCAAGTTCAGCATAAGGAACTCCTGAAGGTGGAAAAGGGTTATCTAGTGTGATATACATGTCCTCCTTTACTCCAGCCATCACTTTTGTTTTTGATGAGGGTTGCGATTTCTTCCACTTTGCCTGGCATATGGGTAATGACAAGGGTTAAGCTAATGGGACAGTTGGGATAAAGTGAGACGTTGAGTGGACCCCTATCCACCACCATGACATGGGTCTTTACGTAAGAAAAAAACTATCAACTCTCCCTTTGTTTCCTAATATGTCCACAGAGCATTCTGGCTGGTCTCCTACAATCACAAACACCAATGGCCAGGCTTCTCAAGGACTCTCTGGCTCTTACGTGAGGTGTCATTTAGCTCTCTCATCAAATAGGAGATACATTTGGAAAGCGACGGGAGTTACCCAGCTATCACTTGATTTCTCATGTTGAGGGAACCTTCAGAATATGTTTTCCAACCCCTCTATTTGACTATCACATTGAGGTATAGGCTCCCATCTTCTGATGGACCTGCTAGTAGGACCACCTAGGTCTATGGAATTATTCCACCTAGTCTCCAAAACTAGGGTTTGGGGAGTACAGGGTTTGGAAAATGATGGGGAAAGTCAACTTCTACTTCTTCTTTGTCTATTTCTTGAATGTGTTGCCATGCCAATGATGTCACAGTCCTGGAGTAAGGCCACCCAGATCCATTCTTCAGCTTCCTCCCACTCACCATCAGTTCCATTTCTAGATTGCTCCCCACCGGAGTGATTATCTCCTGCCTAGTTAGACCCTTGGTCTCCTACACTTCCATCCCCCAGAACATCCTTCAAGATCTCCTGTCTGTCAGGTGGGAATCTAGCCCTGGAGAGGGCCCACAGGAAGAAACTAGAGCACTACTGCGTGAGTCCTCTTTACCTAAGTGGTCATAAATTGTCCTTCTACCTTAGCAGCTCACTCTCTGTAGGGCTTACTGTATTCTTGGAAAACTTTGACCTCCTCTGATGTTCCAAATTAGTAGGGAGCAGTCTGATATTCCTCATATTGCAACTCAGACACAATGTGCTCCCTTGTCCCATTTTTGCTTTTAATCCACTAGATAACCCACTCCAGTATCCCAGAATCATCACACAAATGTCATCATCCATTGTGCCTGCAGCTCGAAAGCCACAGAAAGCCACTGGCTGGATGGCACCACTCCAGTAACTTAGGAACTTAGTCTTTCTCTGCTACTTTCTTACACATGAGGTCATTCTGCCCAAGTCTGTTAACCATTTACAGGGACAGGGCTGGCCACAGCCTGGTCTGGATTTGAAGACTAGTAGGAATGGCGTCTCAACTCAACTATGGAAACTTCCACTTTGTTTCACCATCTCTTCACCCAGAAAACGATGCAAAGTGTATGTAAGCATTCAAGCATACTTGATAGTTCAAGCCACTGGACGTGGCTTCACTGGGTTTCCCTTATTGTTCAAAAGGCATCTCCAGAGATGGGTGGTCTCTGCAGTCTGGAAAGAGAGAGGAGTTTCCCGGGTCAGAGGAGCCCAAAGCCCAAGGCCTGCTGTCTTTTATCCCAATTTTGGCGGGGGGCTGGAGGCTGTCAGCCATGTCATCTAGACCTGATGTTGACGTCCTGGAACCACAACTTCTTGCTATGCCACAGCTACACAGCCTAGTCTTATTTTTATTTCTCTTGGGACAATGAAATTTATTCTTTCATCATCTTTTCTCATTCCCCTCAGGGGCTCTTCCACACTTCTCTCTCTCTCCTTGAACCTCCTACCTCTCCCTTCTCAGTAGAAATCGTTGAATCAGTCCCTGAGAAAACCAAGGCCATAAGGTAAGACCTCTCAACTACCTCCTACTCATTTACAGACATCTCCCCTCTTGTCTCAGGGGAAAACCGGTCCCTTGCCCTCAACCTCCACGTGGCTGTAGGGTCCTTACTCCTGCTTCCTCCAGTCCCTCATTCCACCACCATCTCCTTTCTCCCCTTTATCTTGAGGATGAAAAGTTCCGATACTCCACTTCAAGAAAGGAGGGAAAAGCAACAGGTTCATTGGCCATAGTAACGTCATTGATCAACGATAGCTTTGTATCATCAGTACCTATGTATGATATTGTGATTGATGGTAAGAAATATATATTTGGTCTTGGTCCCAGATCCTGGCACAGTTCCTAAATCCCTTAGAAACTCCCTAAGTGATGAGAGAATTAAGAGGCTCTTTGTGATGTTAATGAGGTGACTTTTAGAAAGTCCCTAGGTAACCTGAGGATAGGGCTGGCTACCTGGGGAACCAACCCTGTGATGCCTTTGAAAGCCAGCCCCACACTTCTGAGTTGGCCAATCAGCAATATTCTTACTCCAGTGACCTCAACTCCATGGCTGAAGTGCAACCAACCCATACATTCCCACTTCCAAAAAATCGGCCAATCCCCGAAGTCCATGTTTCCCCAGAACTCGATCAAATTAGCAGAAAAGGGGCACCAGTAAGTCCATCAGAGGCCCAAGCAGCACACATAGGGCTTACACGCCTCACCCCTCCTCGCTGCAACCTTTTCTCTATACCACGTGGCCCCCTACCAAACTGCCGGAGGTGGAGACATCCCCTCACTCTCCCACCTTCCAGCCATGTGACTTAGCACAAGTTACGTAAACGTTCTGAACCTCAATTTCTTCTGTATACTTCCCATGATTGTTGAAAGGCGTCTCCGGAGACCAGTGTAAAACACACTACCTCACTGGCCGCCTTCTCTTCTGAAAGGAGCTAAATAATGCCAGTAAGCCACCAACTGGCCTTCCTGTCCACATCCCTGGATTCCATTACGGCTTGCTGGCAATCAACTCTCAAAACAAAATGCACGAGTACACACATGACATGAGTGTATAAAGTAGCCGAGATGACTGTGTTGAACCAGAAAGTCTGATTTCTTTTCTTGTTCACTGTCATGGGCCTGTCACCCGCAGTGTCATCTCATTGTGGTCAGAATTCAAAAAGCCCTTGGCCTCAAGGACCCATAAAAGCCTGCACCGTTATATCCCCCCATTTCCACGCTGGAGCAAGAGGGAGACGGTTGCAGGTGCCTTCTAGCAACTTACTCTTTTCACAGGGAGGGTGGCGGTGGGGCAGGGGGCAGACATGAGTCATGCGACTGCTTAGCTGCAAAGACTTTGACAGACGGCACAGAAAAACATGCTGTATGGAGGCTGGATCGATTCTGAGCAAGTGGGGAGAGCCCATGGTCTCTGCTAGCCCGCAAGCTCTCCCTGCACCTGAGATTGGGGTCTCTGGAAATTTGTCAGTAGGCGAACTCCCTGTTTTCCGAGCACTGTCCACACCGCGGCCCTGCTTGCTTCATCGCTCCCCCTGGAGGTTTTCCTCCCCTAAATCTCTCTGCCACACGGTCTGACCCTGCTTGCCTCCCAGGACCTCGGCTTCCCACTCCCCTTGCAGAGCCTTGGGGGTCTTCCTCCCATGGGTGTCCTCCCTTATATGAAAATGCCTAGTGGCTGGGTCTGGGGATGGATGCTCCTGGAAGACTGACCTCCGGTCTCCCTCCTGTGGGGAGCTGGCTGGGGTGCTCTGCACCCATTACTTCCATCTGGTCTCCAGAGGATGGCAGAGGGGTCCACCCTCCGGGAGAGGGAAAAGGGGGCATCTCTCACCTGCTAGAAGCCTCACACTGTGTGGGAGTTTTCAACTATAGTTGGACATCCCCGGAGTGAACTTTGGGGATCTGGGAAGCCGGTCCTCCACCAAGGAACATGCTTGATGTAGCTGCCTCAGTACATTCCATATCCTTTTTCATGAGAGATTTCTTCTGTTGGCATCTTTTCATCAATTATATTGCTATCTCTTGATGACAACCACAAACTCCCTCGTCCTGAAAAGCCCAACCTCTCTGTTGCCCCTGTGTGCCATCCTTGTGTACACCGCTAGATGTCCCTGAAAGCTGTCCCATGCCGAGTCCCCATCCATCCCTATAATGCCCTACTCTCCAAAGGAACTCTTGGCACCAACTGACTGTCTTTCTGGTCTACCACTTATATCAGTGGCTCATGCCACTTACAGCCAATGGGCACAAGACCCCGATGCCCAGAGGTCCTTCCAAATTTTTTTCAAGCTGTTGATTTTCTTTTTACCCCAGTCCCCACTCTGCACACTTGTAAATTTTAATGCCTGTGTTCCCAATTTCACATAAGAGTTGGGCCTAACATACAACTGAAGTCTGTTGACACAATGATCATACTGCAGATTTGAAAATCAACCTCGATGGGAGGAATAAAGGAGGAGTAAGAATTTGCAGCATTTATGAGCACTCTGAGACATGCAGAATAGGGTGCTAAAAGGCATGTATTATTCTGTTGGGATTATCTGTGATGGGCTCGTAACTCTTGTCCAAGTCCCACTCTCAAGAAGGTGTCGTAGCAGCCCCCACGGGTAATGAAGCCAAAATAAATAATAAGCAAGTAGACACAAGATGGAGTGGCTTTTTTTTAGAGAGGGAGGGAGAGAGAGAGAGAGAGAGAGAGAGAGAAGTGAGGAGGGGCAGAGGGAGAGAATTTTAAGCAGGCTCCAAGCCCAAGACGGAGCCCGCTATGGGGCTCAATCTCATGACCCTGAGATCATGACCCGAGCCAAGATCGAGAGTTGAACGCTTAACCGACTGAGCCACTCAGGCGCCCCAAAATGCAGTGGCTTTTCACATACTATGGAAATTCGGCCACAACTTGGTGGTGAGTTAGTTCACTGGTTGTGAGTACGGCTGCAGCTCTCCTCATCATCACATTTATCCCAAGATCTCTAGAGAACACTAGTTTGAATTTCAGATATTCAAATTTAGGTAATTCTGAGATGTCTCTGCTAGAAAGTGCCAGAGGTGAAAAACAAAAAATAAATAACAAAAAAAACCCCTCCCTCAGCTTCCTTTCTTATTGCCCCGGTTCTTCACAACCCACATGCTTCAGAGTGATTGCAAAGGAATTTTTTCCAAAAGACTGAATACATTTCTTCAGAAGAGATTACATTTTAAATGATGTTTTAAAAAATTTCCATTTAATTACTATAGACAATTTATGTTTTTCAGTTTCCAATTATTATTCTCAGCATACCCTACTTACTATAATTTCTAAGCAAGTACTTACTTATACACACGGGATGGTTTTATTTTTTGTTATGGCAATTGAAGATAAATGTTAGGAACAAATTCTGGTGGAAAATAAACCAAACTATTTTCTGTTGAATGTGCCAAAAGTGGTGAACGTGCTCTATTTTGGATTACCTTCTGCCCTACGAGCTTAGGTTAGTAGACAGGGCCAGAAAGCTCATATATTATTTCCTCACGTTAGGTTTTTCCCCTTTCTAGCCGTACAGGCAATTCTTTTCTGAGCTTTTCTCTCATCTCCTGCCTGGAAGTTATTCTTCACATGAAGTTATGGGGATAACGTTCAAGCGAGTCATACAGGATGATGTGCACGCACAAACCGTGGAGAGCATGTCCTGCCTCAAGCTGTGTGTGTGTGGTGTGTGTGTGTGTGTGTGTGTGTGTGTGTGTGTGTGTGTAGCGCTGGATGAAATGCCTCGTGAATTCCTGCTGTTTGCTGTAGCCCAGGTTGGGTCCCCTGTCCTACCACTGGCCATCTCTCATTGCTTGCCATCCATATAGAATTAAGCTTTTTCTTTATCTCCAGTTGATCCCAGCTTCGGTCCAAATTATAGTGGAAAGCCCATCTACATCACCAATTTAAACTGGGTACCTGGAGATTGTTTTAGGAATCTTGTCTTCTGCCTCCTGCCTTGCTTTCAAACGTCTGGGAGTCTTAAAGTCTGGATCGGTCCTTGTGGGTTCTCTAATCTTTATGTGAGGTTTCTCGGGTCCTGCCAATTCTCTGCCCAGCGCGAACTTGTGACTTGCTTCCTTCCACGTGCATTTTCTGAGCACCTACTCTGTGCCAGAGATCCTGCCATCAGCGAGCTGATATGTAAGACAATTTCAGAGAGTGGTAACCAGGGCTGATACATGCTAGAGACTAACTGGATGATGCTGGAGGCAGTAAAAATGGGCATTTCTGCCTGGCTCTGGCACGTTGCAAGTGCTCAATTGTTAGCGCAGTATTTTAGAAATATACAGCATATGGTTGTATATATTTTTAACTCACTGTCTGGCTGAGGGGTGTTTGTACTATATCTGGACCTATTCCAGATTAAAAGAGACTAAAGAGGCAGGACAGCTAGGTACAGTGCCTTTCCCCGGATTATGAATAAAATTGTTATTAAGGCTAATATTGGTACAGAGAGATTTTAACCTAGACTGTATATTAGATTATAGAATTGTATCAATGTTAAATTTCTTGAGTGTGAGCACTGTATTGTGGTTATAAAAATGTCTTTGTTTCGGGCACCTGGGTGGCTCAGTTGGTTAAGCGACTGCCTTCGGCTCAGGTCATGATCCTGGAGTCCCGGGATCGAGTCCCGCATCGGGCTCCCTGCTCGGCGGGGAGTCTGCTTCTCCCTCTGACCTTCCCCTCTCTTGTGCTCTCTCTCTCTCTCTCTCTCTCAAAAAAAAAAAAAAAAAAGGCGCCTGGGTGGCTCAGATGGTTAAGCGTCTGCCTTCGGCTCAGGTCATGATCCCAGGGTCCTGGGATCGAGTCCCACCTCGGGTTCCCTGCTCAGTGGGGAGCCTGCTTTTCTCCCTCTGCCTCCGCCTCTCTCTTTCTGTCTCTCATGAATAAATATTTAAAAAAACCCACAAAAACATCAATACTTAAAAAAAAAGTCTTTGTTTCGAAATACTAGGTATGAAGCGTCATAATGTAATTTACTTTCAGTTCAGGAAAAAAGCGCATCCACAGAGAGAAGTGTACGTATGCACACACATGCGCGCGCACTCAAGAGTGGCACAGAAAAGGTGGCAAAATGTTGACAAGCAGAAAATCTAGGTGACAGGTACATGGATGGGTTGAAGTTCATTATATTATTCTTGCTTTTTTTTTTTTTTGTAGCTTTGAAATTCCCCAATATAGAGAGTTTGGGTGGGGGGGGGGGACGACAAAAAAGTAAAAGAGAAAATACTTTAAAACTACCTTAAGTGGTTTTTGAAGCAAAATCCCAAGAAGAGAAGAAAGAATTCACAAATCAGTTCTGAAACCAAACACAAATACTTTTTATTTATGGGATATCACTTTACATCAATTCCATTAAAACCTAAAACCAGTTTGCTGCACTCAGTTAGGTGGCATAACAGTGTTTTAGTTAAGCCGGAGTCACGGGACTTGCACATGTCTATGGGTGGAATGCAGCTACTGACGACAGGAAGCGTTCACAGTTACAGGTTGGCTGTTGTCCATTTAATAGTAACCCCCAGGGGAAAAGAGCTTATGATAAAAAGCAACCCACATTTTGGTCTCATTTACAGACACCCAACATTTAGCTGGTCAATGACTTCTATACATTTATTATACAACATGTGAAAGAATAAAAGATAAGGCTTACAGAGGTATTTTAGCAGTTTTAAGAATAAAAACCAAGGGCACAAACTAACTTGGAAAGCTTTCTGTATAAACTTCAAAAGCACTATTAAAATGGAGACGGAGAGGCAACAGATGTGTGTTGTTACAGGAGAAGCTAGAGGTTTGTCTAGTCAGATTTGTAAAAACTTAATTCGGAGTTCATGCTTCGAGACAGCTGCATGTAACGTTACAGTGGGTGTTTATGGCAAATCAAATCACGAAATTCCTGACCTGCCAGTAAACACCGAAATGTTGTACTCCATGACGACACCGTGTTGCAATGTGTAGTTCAAGACACAGTGGGAAGGCAAAGGGTGCAGACAGGTAAGAAAGAAAAGCCAGAGGAAGGCACCCGCATTTCTTTAACATTAGCCAGTAGGTGTCTGGTGACTGCTCGATTTTATGTAACCGAGGGACATGGTTAAGAGAAAAGTATCTTATTACTCGTTTGGCCCCTTTTCCTCTCCCTAAAAATAACTGCATAAAATCAAGAACCAAGGGCAAGCACTCCACAGTCATGGAGGTTTATTTTTCCAGGGAGCTCAAAAAGTATTTGGAGTCTTCCAAATATACAAGATCATCATCACTTTGGAATACTCACTTTCCATACTCCAGGTCACGAATAGGTTTCCCTTGGGTTTTTCCCCTTATCATCAAAATGTTCACTGTGGTTGAAATGTAACATCTCCCCGTAACAATCCCTTTATGTTACGATTAACTGTGCTTAGTGTTTCAAAACATTCTCCAGTTCCTAACCATAACTTTTAAAATAATTTCATCTATGATTTATATTTGTTTAAACAAAACTATAGTTGAGCGAATCTAAGAACTGTTGCCTTTAAGGTGTGATTTTTTTCTTTTTTAACTTTATGGGATACTTCTGAAAACGAATCAAGTTCTTCACAAACTCACACCTGCCTCTGGCCCACCGCCACTGGAATACCAGGCACCTGTTGGGACGGAACCCCTTGCAACACATCGGTCCCAAGAGTTGTGCTTGCCATCAACATCTTCTATTCTCTTCGGATATTAACTTGTGCAAACTGGTATGAAGTTGTAAGGTAGAGGCGAGTCTACCATTCCTAAGCAAGGAATGATTAAGTCTGCTTAATCACTACAGAGTTTTTCACACTTCTGGTTTATTTCACAGCAAACCAAACCTTTCTGTTTGGTAGAAAAAGGAAGTGATTTCATTCTACCACATCATGATTTTGTATATGCACACACACCGTATATACATACAAAATTTCTGTCTTTGGTGGTTCAGTTAGGGAAAAAATAATATGAAAATCTGAACACTGTTTGCAAAGAAACTGTGAAATAGTGGTCAGGAGTAGCATTGTCTGTGTGCTTTACTCATTTAATGCCATTTAAAGGTTCACATTTAGTCCAAAAGATTTTTTGGCCAGATTTTGCAATAACCCAAACCTCTTCCAATCATTATTCCATCATGGATCTTGCTCAAACCTGCGGCATTCACCTGCTCAAATGCACCATTAGCTTTTTACTCGGTTTAAATCATTAGACTTTATGTTTTCACAAAACTTTAGGGATTAAATTAGTCATTCAATAGCACCAGATAGTTGAGGGGAAAACATGTTATCTACACATTTCCTCAAGAAGGGTAAGGCAAGGGAAAAAAAAAAAAGACATAAAATACAAACCTAAAAATACCGTCCTGTTTACTCTTGTTTCCTCATCCACATAAATAATGGCTATCACCTTTCTGTACAAATTACTCAGGTAATGAATGACGAGTGGCCCCTCCAGGAAAGGTCCTACTGTGTGACAAAGTGAGCTCAGTGCTGGTGGTTTCGTGTCCACTGCCTGCAATGGACATTCTGCCAGGAAAAGCCTAGCATGAAAGAAAGAAAACAAAACAAAACAAAACACCTCTCACTTATAGTATAGTTCTTTTTCCAAAAAACTAGAAGATTAGACACCACAAAAGCTTAACTAAAAATCCAAACCACAACTAAAAGTGCTCTGCGGTTACAAATTGCCAGCGAACCATTAGGTTTCCACAGAGGAGGCAAAAATCAATGTTACTTAGAATGGCACGGGAAGCATCAGCAGACCCAACACTGACCAGGAGAAGGCAAAAGGGAAAAAAAAAAAAAAAACAGTAAAGGAAGTTTACGAGAGTTTCAAACTCATTTAAAAAAGGTGCAACTTTAATTTGTTCATTTGTACCTATATTCAAACTACTACGGCTTTAACATCAGAGAATAAAAACCTACACCTTGCGTGGTGGAAATGATTTGTGGCATGGTACATGTCCGGATGTTCAAATAATTGTACCTTTCATCATTTAAAAACACTCCTATTTAAGTAAACCAAATTATATTTGGCAAATGCCTCTGCAAAGTTCTGATTCCCACCTCCTTCCAAAAGTTGGCCTCTTAAAAACAATGAGGTTAATTCTGGCAACATTCGCTTATGGTAACAGTTGTTCTCTCTTGTGTTCTGAAATGCTACGTTGGAGACCAAATAAAGTATAATTGGTTCATTTGAAAAAAGGGACTAGAAATATGCCACAAAAATTATTTTTACAATACAGTTTTGCAGAAATAATCTCTAGGTGAAGCTTTTTCTTTTTATACACATATACAAAATTTAAACAGCAATATACACATCATCACAGTGAGGACGTTGGCAAATTCACCAATCTGTAGTGTAAATACAAACTGCGAAGCAGCCTTCCAAGAGAACAATGCTACACAGCAAGCAGAGCTGGCCCATTCAACAGCAAACACCACAACGTCCCTGCAAAAGGGAGACAGTGCAAGAAAAGCAGCATGCGCTTCGATACAAACAGCAATTTATGGCTAATGGTTGACATATCTGTGGTAACAGTGACTCTCTCGCTGCTATGCATAAAGTCCTAGGACATCTGTTTGTCTTTATACCACTCCACAAACTCGTCCAACAAAACTGGCCCTGCAGAGAGAGAGAAAATAAAGTGGCTATAACGCTCATGCCAGTGAGGATGGTGTGCAGATGGACGGTGTCAGGCGGCGGGGGGGGGGCGGTGTGGGGGGGGGCTGGGGCAGGGCGGCTGGGGTGTGCGTGGGAGAACACCCAACGCCCAGTACTCACATGCTCCATCTTCGTCGTAGTTGCTGAGGTCAAGGTTAATTGTCCTGCTAAACTCTAGCACATTGCACCACTGGTCTTTGTTAATAACTTTATATTTTGATTGCTGATGGAGGGAAAAGTAATATGAATTACTGACACAATTAACAAATCGCACGGTTTCAACCGCTGTATGAATCAACTTAATAAAGTTCATGAAGGTTAACTCTTTCCATTTGAGGTATGTTAAGCACCAATCTAGGAGAAGGATGAGAGAGAGCAAGAGTAGAACTTAAGATGACAATTTCCATTAGAAAAATATTATGAGGGCTCAACACAAAATGACAAGCACATCAAAGAAACATGATTTTTATCCCTAGAAGTGAAATTTCTAGACTGCAAAAGCCCTTTTATTAAAAAAAAAAAAAAGAGAGAGAGAGAGAGAGAGATAATTAACCTACTTCATAAAGATCCTGCAAGAATTAAAAGAGGTAATTTATGTAAAGTACTTCAATCAGTGCTTGGCAGAAAGCAGGTGCTAAATAGAGTAGCTCCCATTAATAATCCCTGCCCTGATCAGCATGCTCACTGTCAAGTACACACAACAGGGAGTTACTCTCCAGGAACTTACTAAGGACTACCAGCGGTCTCAGAACTAGGTGCTCTAGCCGTTGAAGAGAGTTACTGTTCTAATCATATTGATCATAAAAGTAATAGATTAGAAGACCCATGAAGTACTTTTCCTATTCCTCTCAGACAAGAAATATGCCACAGGTATTTTTTTTAAAGTACACAATTCCTGTATAAAGACTGAAAACTGAAGCCCAGATTCAACAGTTTTTAAATCCTACCCACTAAAAATCAGGAACACTGGGAAACAATACGAGTACGTAAAAAGCAGAGAGAGCTGAGCCCATGGTTTTGAGGACGCAAACACAAGAGAAGCTCAAATGAAAGGCTCCTGTGTCCTTTGAAAAGAAAAAAGCAAACTAATGTAAAAGAGAACAAAGCACAGACTACGAGTTTAACTTTCGAGGCAACTCAAAGCAAACATCAGTCATGGAAACAGTTGAAGATGCTCCTGGAATCGTGCAAAGTCAGACTTGCTTGTGGCAAGGTCTTTCAGCTAAAAAACTCCTCGCACCTGGGCTCAAATTCTGCTCCACTCTGAGAACAAGGACCTATTTCTACTCGTTTTCCAAAGAAAGCTAACATTTCACGGGGTGGCCAGAGAAGTGAGAACAGATCATTTGTAGACATGGACTGTCACGTCAACAAGCGCTTCTTATAAGTAAAACTGGTTTTTAGACCCGTCTTGAGGAGTCCTGGTTAGTAACGTTAAAAGCCATTTTTAATAACAGTCCTCAAAGAATCAGATCAGCTAGAAGTTTTTCTGGACCACTGCACAAAGTGAATTCTAAGAAAGATTATGACAAGAGTGAAGCTGGAGTCAGGGTAGGGCCCAAGCTTTGTCTCAAAGACCCAGGACCCTCACTCATCCTTTTAGGCAAAGGGCGCTTTTTAAGGGGTTTGGGTCTGCAGGGCAAGGAGGGTGCCATCTCTGGCAACCCCAGCAGCTCACACTTACATCTCAGACACTTCCAGGTCTCCTGCAGTACCACACGGCATCAAAACGAGCTCCTGATAACTGGCAGCTCAAAACGTTTGATCATTAATACTTACAGCAAACAAACCACAGTGGAGTCAAGCGCTGGATTTTTTTCTAACGCAAACATAAAACAGAAACTGAGGGGGAGGCTGCAGGTGTGCCTAACACTTGGATTTACCTAGGGGCCCACATTCTTGGGGATAAGAGTAGATAACAACACAGGACAAACTTCTTTTAATAAGGTAGATGGCTGTTTTTTAACCCTTGTGTCATAAAAGCGGAAATTCACCTACAGCCACAAAAAAAAGTGAGTCTTGTTTTACTACTGTTATACAGAGCAGGAAACCCTAACGGAGGTCACGTTTCTCCAGTGGGGCAAGAGAGCGGAAAGGACAGAGCTGTGGCTGTCGGGACGCACCCGCCCCGGGACGTGATGCGGCACATACACCACCCCCCCCCAGACACACCCAGGGGGACGGGGGACTGCTCATGGCCAGCGATTACGTCACCACCACTCCTACAGGCAGGAAAGTACAACAAACAGAAAATTATGTGAAATGGTTACATAAAGTATACTTGGTAGTTCTAAGCAAGCAAACATACATTCCATAAAATAACAATTTGGTACCTCTAAGAATTGGTGAAAAACTGGAAAAAGGGGCCAGATTTTTCCTAATAACAGTCCCAACATGCACTTGGCAGTGTTTATGTCTAGGCTGCGCTGGTCCTTTTCCTGTTTAACAAACAAAAACAAGGATGAGCCAGATGCCCCCAAATAATAAATTCCAATAATCCAAATTTCTATTTCACTTCAACACAAAATTAGTAAACAGCTCATTTATCATACACCGTAAAAGTAAAAACCCTGAACCAAGCCTGAGGCGGGGGGAGGGGAGGCGGTCAGACACAATGGAGGGCTTAATCGGCCCGGTGCTGTATCGGGTTACCCGGGGAAGGTGCACGCCAACTGAGCGACCGCCCTGATGCAAAATCGATTACTTATGCAGTCATGTATCTATGATTATTTCATGGGATAAGGAAAAATCTACAACTCAGTCACCTGCTGTGACATTTATGATAATTATCCAAACCATCATTATTGACCCCGAAGCCTGTAACTTAACTAAATGGAATTTAAAGATTTCAATTTCCACGCTTAAGAATCAGGTTTCCTTAAGAAAAATCATTTTTTCCAACAATTTTATTTCAATAGTAAGTGTTTTTCTTGAACCTAAAAATGTTGGAATTAAATTCAACTCCCAATAAATGCTGGGGCTCTGGAGATTCTGAGAGGATAAACTCATCCACCCACTGAGGGGAAAACAGTCTAACCTACTGCAGTCCTCCTTACCTTGGATTTATTAGATGTGGAATCTCTTAGCAGAACACCCCTGACTAGTAGCCAAGTGAAAGACAACATTTTATAAGGAAACCAGAAAAGCAATATTACATAAACCTGAATATGGGCAGATTAAGTTCAAATTCACTTATATTTGCAATTAAGGATTCTACTTTCTCCTTCTCACCTTTCATACAAGTTTCCACTCCAGAACGACAAGCAGGCTATTTCTAGGTAAAGGGGCAGAGGACCTGGGACCATAAGCAGTAACCTCACAAATCCAAGGCTAGCCTCCTCGTGGTATTTTAACTACAGTGGAAATGTGCAAAGGTACTTTTCGACAAAGGGAGAGAGTGCCTGGCTATCCCACCACTTGGGGTGGAATCTCCACGTTCGTCAAATTAAGGGATGATGCTGTGACCACCACAGTCAGCCACGTATGCAGCCACACGTACCTTCCGATCAAATTAACTGTGACCTCAAGGCCTCTAACGCTGAAGTGCTCTTTAGTACACATAGAATTTCTGGCCATGACACTGGATTTAAAAGTGAAGGACTTGAACAATACAGCAAATGTGAGGGCCTCACTCAACAACAGCAAACAAAAGTAGATGAAGATACAGGAAGATGTGCAACAGGTCTGTCTTTTGGTCCCAGTCGTAAACCGTTAACGACCGTTCACCAACAGACCAGGTCAGATGGCTCCCCGTCACCCTGCTCCGTTACAGGCCACACAACCGAGTCTGATGGTGGTGGGGGGGCCCGATTCCACAGCTCAGTGCAAACAGGTGGGACCTCCTGTCCACGGCCTTCTCTGCCTGTCTCCTGGCCACGCATATGGTCTTGCTCGGGGCCGCAGGACTCACTCCCAGGGAGTGGAGGGCAGTAGAGAAGGTGCTCCCGAGATTGCCCACCTTTTGCCAACCACCTCATTGGTCTGCTGCATTTCAGGGGCTCAGACTTCTGTGATGCACCGTGCAAGCAAAGGGAAAACTTCCTCTTACCCTGTAACGTAGGTGTGGTACACGGCAACAGCACACTAGGCTCGAAAGCAACCCACAAATAAATAAATCAATTAAATAACGAGCAAACTGTTGAAAACACACGCGGCACCGCAGGACAGGGCCCGAAGTGCACCGGTTGAACAACCGCTCACGGAGCACAGGGCTGACGCCACTGGCATCCTGCAAAAGCTTTCCCTCTGACGAGTTTGTGCTCATTCACTACACCTGACGTCGCTAGTCTTGCCTTGACTACAGTGTGCCTTCTTCCAACCTCAACGCCTCTGTCCCCATCACAATGGACATACACTAAGGTGACAAAAAAAAAAGATACAGAAGACCTGGACAGACTCTGCAACAATATAATCATCCGACAAACTGATGGTCATGAAGGATTTCAATGCATGTGTTTGGCAGTGATGCCAAAACATGGAGGGAAGGCATCAGACTCACAGGACCGGAAGCTGAACCGCACTCACTGACTCCTGCTCTGCAAGGGTGCTAGCCGGCAGCTCGCAATCACTAACACCATCTTCTGCCTAGCAAATAAGAGAAAGACATTACGGATGCACTCACGGTCTCAACAGTGCCATCTCGCGGGTAACCAATATTGCCGGTGGGGGGAGAGGACTAAGTGCCAAGGACCGTGCCCGGAAGCGCTCAGAATTCCTGGGAACAGCACAGTTGGGAGCCCCCACGGCACACATCTCCTAAACAGCGAAATCGGAGACACGCGCAGGGAGTTCTAGGACAATGATCCTAATGGCAGGCTCTGCAAAAGGGTTCCCAATCAAAAGTGAAATGAATCTTCTAGGATGCCCTGAGGCAGCCATCAACATCATGGGCAGTTAAAAAAAAAAAAAAAATCACCTTAACAAATTCAAGGAGTACAGCAAAGGCATACAGGAGCCCCTTGAAAGAAACTGAACAGTACACTGTCAACACCGGCCCTACGAGCCCTGCTCCTGGAGGAGCAGGGAGCAAAGGACCGATTTCTGCATCTCTAGGTCGGAATCTAAGCAGAAAGTCCCTTGAGGCAGACTGTCAAGAGTCAATCCGCACCCCCCCGAAAGCCCATCAAGGTTAAAGGAGAAGAAATGAAACTTCCCTTCCTGCCTACCCCTGACCTGACCCAAGATGTGGAGGTATGTATTTCACGCACTTTCATTTTCTAGGATAACAACTTAAAAAACAATTTTATTTTTCAAGTAATAGTAAGAACTGAACAGGTTCTATACACCAAAGACATACTAACTCCCTACAATACACAACTAGATTCTCCCTTGCTGTCTTCCCTAAACACAGATTTGAAAAGAGCAGTTACAGATGAATCAGGCCTCTTAGTAAAACCAAAGGAATGTACTCTGAAGATCTGAGGAAGTGATGTGTTGTATATGGAATAAATGCATTCCTCAAGCTAAAGTCTAACACCAGCTAATGCAGGAAGGGATGAAGCTTTAGTAAGGTCTGATCTAAAGTTCTAATATCTAACTACCTATCTATATAAAATACCTTTGTTTATGTAAGACCATTCCCGTATAAGTCTTCTTGTAAAATGTGATAATTAAGCATTTTTTTTCTTAAATGGCTCAAATGACTTAACAATAACAGAAACAAAGCAATTTAAATATGTAAATATGGTATTACAAAATGAATCTTTCAACACATAGGTATCCAGATATGTTGTATCAGAGGTCCCCAACCATTCCAGATGATCTATTTCCAATTTTCACAAAGTGTTAATAGCTTAAAACTTGTATGTGAAAAGAGGAACCCTGAATTATTAAAATTCTAAGAAGAAAACCTTCAAAAAATTCCTGATATTTTTAAGAGAGACTACATGAACTCAAGAAACAATATATGTAACCACAATTCACAAACATAAATGGCCAAGCCAGAAGTGGGTATATGAAATCAAAAGGCCTAAACTGAAGATCTATGATACACATCCTGCAATTCTTACTTGACACCACAGGGATTACAAAAAATAAAGAGAAAATGCAGTCCTCCTTAACACAGCTACCTAAGAAAACAAATGCAAGGTAAAGATTGCGCTAAAGAACTCGAATTCTAATATGGTTCAGTTTGTAAAACTGAAAATACAATAAATCAGTTTTTTGAGTGGGAGTCAGTTTTTTTATATGCACATTAAAAACAAGCAAAAAGTCAAAAAACCCAAGAGTGCCCTCCCATTGGGAAAAATGAAACAATTTTGCTCTTAGAACTTACTCAGCATTCATTTATAGATAACAATGTTTGCAAGGCAATTATTTAATTAAGCTAAACTATTGACACTTCCTTTAAAATAAAAGAAAAAATCTGCCAACAGGCAGTCTTTCCTTGTCATTTTATTTGGCACAGATTCTATTACTGTAAGCACTACTCTTGGAAAACAAGTCATTATTTGAAACTTGAGGTTTGCAGACAACTTAAATAATGTCAGTGTAGAATAATTCAACTACTCCTAATTCTATGGGTAACTTTTATGGAGAAACTTCATCTGCACCAAAAATTGTTTAAGGTGCCTTGTACTTAAACTCTTTTAATACAACAATTCTGTCAGGACAGGCATTATTATAACCCCCACTTTATAAATAAGGAAACTGAGGCACGGGAAGCTAAATGACAGTCATCAAGTGGTAGAGCTGGGACTTGAACCAGGTAGTCAAGCCCAAGCCTGAGCTCTTCAGTGAGTCCCACAGGACTTCCCTGAGAAGGAATGAGGGGAGACAACCCGAAATACTCAGAGGCATAGAAGTCCAATTAGCTTTACAAAGAGCTGCTCAGCAAACGTGTGTGACCCAACAACCAAAGAGTAATCTTAAAGATAAAATGGACAAGATGTTCAGGGTAACGAACCTGGGGTTAGCCGACTACCCATTCTTCCTACTTTTGTCCTGGCCCAGGACCACCTTCTGTTTTTCTTCCTAATTCACAAAGAAAACAGGAGAAACAAAGTGGAGGGAAGGTGGGTGTGTGTTGGGGGGGGGCGTGTGGAGAGGGAAACTAGACAATTCTGTCGCTTAAGTGGTGAGAGACTGACCCACGTGAGAAGCCGAAGTGGCTCCAATGACGGCAACAGACTCTAACAGGTTAGAGTCAGGCCCAATTCTCTGCCAACATAAGCTGCTGAACAAGGTCTGGAAAATTTTCCTTAGCAGATTCTACGAAGAACACTCATCGTCGTTTCTGGTTTGCATGGAAATGACTCAGTGGCTGTTTCACTTAGAGGAAGACACAGGAGCTTTGGGCCATGTGCCCTCTGCCATTGTCCCGAGGCACCTCCTCGGGAGCCAGCCCAGAGGCGCTGGGGCCCGCCGCCCGCGGGGAGCACACCCCGGGCAGCACCTCCCAGAAGACGAGCGTGGGCTCTCCTGCCTCCATGGAGCCCTCCGTGACAACTTCTTCAAGCTGGACTTCGAGGGGTGTGAGGGCAAGGACTCCCGCCAGAGAACTGGCCTCACCGGGAAGGCCTCCCTGCTCTCCAGCAGGTGGCTCCTCCCGCCTCCCCTTTCCCTCCCCCCCAGGCGCTCTAGGCGCCCCCCACGGCCACAGCCTCCGCCCCGCGCCCCTCCGCAGTGCCCTCCTCAGCCCGACTTCTGTCCTCCTCCAAGCTCCCGAGAGTCCACTGGCTCTGTGACCTCAGCACGCTACCCGCCTCCGCCACACAGAACGGAGAAACATCAAACCTAACGTATTTAATAACTATTCCCAGATCAACAAAAATTACTGTAGTTATAGTCTTTTACCTCATTCCATTTGTCTAATCTTACTCTCGGCTAGGTCCTTTTCAAAAAAGGAATGAAGGAAAAAAAATGGCTGTTTTATTTTAAATGAGTCCATACAACCATACTTGTTTATATGATAATATATTACACTGGGGGGAAAAACCTTTCTGCATCAATTCCCACTTGTATTAAAGAACTGGCCACTTCCGCCCCTGAACGTGTGTCCCACGGTCTTCCTCTACCGAGACCCCACAAGCGGGTGACGGTGTCAAGGTGGGGAAGGCAGTACGGCTCTGCGAGAGCCCCACGTCGCCCTCGCGCTGCGCCCTCCTCTCCGGCTCCCGGCCTCACCCGCTGCATAATGACAACACCGGACCGAGTGGTCTCCTATGGCTTCTTTCAGCTCTAAAGTTTCACAATTCTCGGACTGATCCATAAGACTATAAATAAGTTCAAGTCAGAATGAAATTAGGAGAAAAATAATATAACTTTATAGCCAACCACTATTTTTAATTGGCTACAGTCCTGAAAGTGAGGGAAGAAACAACCACACCCACATACAGAGCTATACAATCTTGGTGGAGAGATGTCAAAGAGGTCACCTTGTCATTTTCTGGTACTGTATCATAACTTCTCTCCTTATATATTAAAATACAATTGAAAGTATTTAACATATGCTACTGTTATGTACAATAGGGACTATTTAGGATGTTAAAACTGTAAGAAAGCTTAATTTCTATTAAAAGTTTGATTTTAAAAGGTCTGCTGTGTTAATTATACGTTGTTACCTCTAGGAGTCCTTTTTTTAGTAGGGAAAAAATAAGTATTAGAGGGGAAAAAAGAGGAAATAGAGTTCTGCTGCCAACCCAGATGGAGTTAGAGAAATCAGATTTCCCCTTTGAAAAACCAGAAAACTGGACCAATTATCTGAAATGATGGCTGTCACACACTAGACAACAGGCAACACAGGACCATGACTGCTGAGAAAAAGGAGACAGGACAGAAGCCCTAGGGTGACCCCAGCTCGTTGTTCGGAGGCAGGTTCCAGGCCAGAGCACAGGGGGGAGAACCCAAAGCGAGCCCCGTGGTCTTGCTGAGTTGGAAAGGACAGAGGCTGTAGTTCAAGGAGGCAAAGGTGACTATAATTTGTGGGACAAAATACCAGCAAGGGGGGAGCTACACTGAGAGATATCTGGAAATCCACAAAGTGACTCCCTAGTCATTGGCCAAGGACTTATCTGTGTTAAGTGTGAGAGGAGACGGAGTCCAGGGAGGGCACCACTCACTGCAAAGGAGTTAGCAGAAATTCCCAGACCTCCTACAGGCCTGGGGAAGACCCTGTGTTCCCACTGGCTACAGTAGAAAGACGTAATATACATGGCCTTAGGTAGAATCCTCAAGAGTCTTACCAGTGGTGCTGAATCATCCCAAAACTGAAGGCTGCTCCAGCCCAGTCCTTTCAAAGGATCAATCTGGTTCCAAGTAACTATAACTATACACTAGGAAAATGTTTAAATTGAACCTTATTTAAAGGCATACAACAAAACCCAGGAACCAACAACATCCAGCATCCGATCAAAAAACAAAAATACAAAAACTAGGAACGCAAAGAACCTGTAAAATATGACCCACAAGCAAGATAAAAATTAAGGAATAGAAAGAGACCCAAAAATGACAGATGTGATGGTACCAGAAGACAAAGCTGTTAAAACACCCGTTATAAACATGTTCTAGATGTTCAAGAATGCAGAAGAAGACACTGTCACATAACGAGGAGAGAAATGGATATAAAAAAGGCTCAAATGGAACTGCTACAGCTGAAAAATACATACCTAAAATGAAAAAAATACTGGCTAGGGTTAACAGCAGAATTAGACACTGCAGAAGAAAAGATTAATACCAGCAGACATAGTGAGAAATATTACAAAGGGTAAGGGGGGGACCCCAAAACTGAACATGGAATCACCGGCTTGTGGGCCAATACCAAGCACCTAACATAGATACAACTGCAGTCCCAGAAAGACAGTAAGGGAGAACACAGCAAAAATACTGGAGAAATAACAGCTGACAAATTTCCCAACTTAATACAACCTGTAAGTCCACACATTCAAAAAACTGAACAAACCCTAACCAGAATAAACGTAAGGAAAATTATACCAAGGCACATCATAATCAACTTGCCCAAAAGGAGTGAAAAAGAATAAAAGTGGTTAGAAAACAAGACACTATGTTCAAAGGAAAAATGAACATCAGACTTATCATCAGAAACTATGTGAGACAGAAGACAAGGGAAAGAGATCATTAAAGAAAGAATAGTAATAGTCAATCTATAATCTTTTATCCAGAGAACCACCTTCTAAATTGAAGGCAAATTAAAAGCTTAGAGAACTCATTACCAGAAAATCTATACTATGAGAAATGTTAAAGGGAATTTTTTTGGCAGAAGGCAAACGATACCAGGAAGAAATGTGGATCTACGCAAAAGAAATAAAGAGCACAAAAGTGGTTTATAAAAGATATTTTTGACTAGTTAAAGAAAAAATGATAACAATGTATGCTATGGTCTGATGTCTGTGGTGCCCCCTGAATTCGTATGTTGAAATCCTACCCCCCATGGTGATGGGTATTAGGAGGTGCGGCCTTTAGGAGGGGGTTAGGTCATGAGGCTGCAGATTAGTGCCCTTATAAAAGGAGACCCCAGAGAGCTCTCTCCTCCCTTCTGCCACATGAGGTTACAGCAGAGAACCATCGTAGGATCAGGCTTCAGGCAATCACCAGAGACCTAACCTGCTGACACCTTGATCCTGGACTGCAAGACAGACTTCTGTTACTTATAAGCAGCTTAGTCTCTGGCATCTGTTACAGCAGCCTGAATAGACTAGGACAATATACTGTGAGATTTGCAGTCCATGTGTAAGTAAAATGTACCATAGCAGCAGCAGAGTATGGGAACGCAAAATGAAAGTCTACTGTCGTAAAGGTTCTTGCATTATACATGAAGTGGTACAATATTATTTGTAGATTGTGAAAATTTAAAGATGTGTATGTAAAGCCTAGAGCAACCGCAAGAAAAATGAGACAGAGAGGCAGCTATTAAGGCAATAGTGGAATGGAATGATTAAAATGGCATCGTTTAAAAAAAAATACCTCAATCCAAGGAAGTCATGACAAAAGGGAAAAAGGAACAAAACAGATGAGACAAATAGGAGATACTACAGGAGATGTAAATTTAACCATACCGATAAATACATTAAATGTACATGGTTTAAGCTTCTCAAGACAGATATTGTCAGTCAGACTGTCTCTATGTTCTCTATGTTATCTATAGGAAACTATATCCTACCTATAAGAAACCCACTTTAAATATAAAGACGCGAACGGATTTAAAGTAAAAGGGTGGAAAAAGACAAATCATGCAGACTTTAATCAAAAGAAAGCAGGAATGCCTATATTTGTATCAAAGTAAATTTCAGAACAAGGAATATTACCAGAGATAAAGAGACATTTCATGATGCTAAAGGGTCAATTCTTTAGAAGGATGTAACAATCTGAACTGTATCCAAACCTAATATCTGCACTTCAGAATACATGATAGAAATGACAGGAGGAATATAGCTGGAGAATTCAACATTCCTCTCTCAGTAATGGACAGAACCTAGAAGGCAGACATTGGGAGAGATACAGAAGACCTGAACAACACTATCAACCAACATGACCTAATTGACAGTCATAAAACACTTCACCAAACAGCAGCAGAATACTCATTCTTTTCACGTGTTTTACACAAAAAAAACATTCATCACAGCAGATCATATTCGGGACCATAGATCAAGTCTCCATACATGTAAGCGAACTGAAATGACACAGGATATGTTCTCTGACCACAACAGAATTAAACTAGGTATCAATGGGAGGATTACCTGGAAAGCCCTAAATACTTGGAAAATAACACCAACAGTACATTTCTAAATAACCAATGGGTCAAAGAAGAAATCACAAGGGAAAATGGAAAATATTTTGCACTGAATGCAAATGATGAAAACACGTACAATATCTCAAAACTTGTGGGATACAGCTAAGCAAAGCAAACCAAACCAAACCAAAGGGTTCAATAACAAAACCATCTTAGAGCATATTTTAGCCGAATTGAATCTATTTGGCAATGATTATACATGGGTGGTAGTTACTCATCTTACATACAAGGGCTTATTAATTCATTGGTAATTGCTCAGTAAAAGCAAAGAGCTCTCTGCTGGCTGTTATCGGGGATGCACAGAGAGAAAATACATAATCCTTTGCTCTGTCAGAGCAATGAAGGCCCGTGCCTAAACCCCACAGCCACGTGAGAGGAGGCAGCAGGGCCACGCAGGGAAGGCGCCCGACCCCCTCCAGGGCGGGAGGGCTGGAGACCTGGGCTGTGGCCGAATGGAAGCGGGTGGCTGGGCCCAGAAGCCCGACACGGGAGAGAGCCGTGGGAGCGCAAACAGGGCTCCAGGCAGAGGTCTGGCATGCCTTTCTTCATAAAGGCAGAAAGCAGAAAGGCCAAAAAAAGGCAGGCGGCAGGTTCAGGGAACAGTTGACTGGACTTCACCACAACACAGGCGTCCTGTGAGAAAGGAAGCCCAGAGTGACCCGCGGCCTGGAACTGGGGCCAGAACCTGGGTTTGAGTTCTGGATCTACTGCTGATGAACAGCGTGACCATGGTGCAATGTCTCTACCCCTCTGCGGCCCACTCTCCTCCTTTGTGAAGTAGGCTGATCCCGCCCCTGCTTGTCACGCAGAGTGGCGGGGGCGGGGGGCGGGAACAGCCGCACCAAACACATGGTGAAACACTACGTACCACGAAGGCACCAGGGACTGAAGGCTCTGCTGAGCCAGGAGGTGGCCCAGTGACCCTAGGGCCGAAGGCAGATGCGGGACACCCTGCTGATGTGACGCTGGACGAGAAGTGACAGAATGTGGAAACAAGATGACTGTGGCAGAGCAGGCCCAGAGTAACCAGGGCTTCGATCGGCAAGGCTATGGTGGAAATACCAAGAAAGAGGCAAGCAAAGGGGCCCTTCTGAGATGGGCCACGCTGATGCACCACGGATGGGGCAAGCCGGGGAGGGGAGTAAAACGGAACCTGGAGCTAAAGTTGTGGCAAACTCTGACCCCCAAACAGAAAAGCTAGAAAACAGGGCTTATTTTGGTGAGAAGCTATAATGCTTCTAAACAAACTTCACCCATACAGTAAGAAACAGCTGACTATGGGAGGAAACCAGTCTCACATAATAAAATATTCAATCCTAGAAACTATGTATCTATTCTAAAAGCATCTGGCAAATAACTCCTATCTATATACAAATGCCATTTAGAAGAACACTGTATCTGAGTTTCACCATTATCATTTCTAATGTCTGTAAACTTTCATGTGTTGTGATTTTACTGGAAGGTTATGAAAATGCAAAAATTCACAAATGAGGATACCACAGAGAACTACTAATGTGTTACTGCAAATGCACCAGAATTCACCATCAAGTAAACCTTTGGTGCTCAACTACCAGAGCCAAAGCATGTAAAAAATGAAAAAGATCAGCATGGTGGTAAAAAAAAAAAAAAAAAAAAAAAAGAGTTCTCTCTCCCCGAACTCTCTGCTTTAAAACACAATCAATCAAGAAAGCCTTGTCACCTGAATCCACCAAACACAGAAGCCTAACAGAAAACACAACACCATTCTTGAGTAGAGTATAACTGCATGGGCTGTGGATTGTGTGTGAATGAATACAATGTCAACTGGAGCCTCAGAATTCACCACCTATGGTGAGTAGGCTGAAAAAATAAGACTTTGTTCACTCCAGTAGAACCAGTCACACACTTAGACGGGCCTCGCTATGTGACAAGATGCTCACTTTTCAAAACGATGACTAGAAATTATGTTTGAATCATGTTCACTGAAATTCGCTTGGGTTTGAAGTTCAAATGATTTCCAAATACAACACAGCACCCAAAGTGAAACTGGATTAGATCTGAGTAGTTTATTCCAATAATTCAATGAGTGAAGATTTGTTGTTTCATGAGAATGAAAAGCTTTTCCAAGCCTATCTAAAAGACATTTAAAAAAGTATCTATTACATGCCCATTTATAAATGACTTCTAAGCCAACTGCAAGAGCTTTTAAAGGTCTGCCACCACAGCTTTTTGCTAACCTACTACCTTTTTTGCCCAGAATCAGTTTAGAAAGAGTACCTGTAGAAAGAAATTCTAACTAGCACCCTGGGAGTAACTTACTCAAATTTTTTGCTTGCAGCATGTAAAAACAAACCTCAAAGGCAATAAAAAGAAAGGGGGAGGGGAGGGAGGAGAGGGAAACATCTGGATAGGCTCCAGAGAACTCACCCGTGCAAAGTCAAATGCATATCTGTAAATAAGTTTAAAGTTTGTAGAATCATTTAATAATGATCTTAAGTAATCCAAAGTATTTCTGAGTTTTTCTGTTGTATCACATCTAGAGAAACAGAATAAAGGCAAATTATAATCTGAGTTTTTTTCTTAATTGGGGCAGTAATATAAAACATAATACCAAAAGACAGAATAAAACCCTGAGTTGGAACACATTCATGCTGATCTATTTTTCCCTACATTTTTTATTTAAAAAAATTTCAAATGTACAGAAAAATGGAAAGAATAGTAACTAAGCACCCACATATCCATCCCTGGGTTCGTAACAAATACTGTCGGTCTTATTTGTGCTCTCTCACACACATGCACTTTTTTCTGTACCATTTGAAAGTAACTTGCCAACGTTATGACACTTCACTCCTAGACATTTATTTATTTATTTTTTTAAAGATTTCATCCATTTATTTGGCAGAGAGAGACACAGAGAGAGCGGGAACACAAGCAGGGGGAGCGGGAGAGGGGGAAGCAGGCCTCCCGCGGAGCAGGGAGCCCGATGCGGGGCTCGATCCCAGGACCCCAGCTGGGATTGTGACCTGAGCCGAAGGCAGACACTCAACGACTGAGCCCCCCAGGCGCCCCTCCTAGACATTTAAATACCATCATCACTCTTAATATTTCACCAGTGTAAACTTTCTTAGCTAATATATAGCCCATATACGAAACTCCCAATTGTTCCCCTGAGTTTCTTTATAGATGCTTTTTCTTGATCCAGGATCCAATCAAGGCTCATGTATTGCTTTTAGCTGTCTATCTCCTTAGTCTCTAGAAGGGTGTCCTTCCTTTTTTCCCCTCTTTCTTGACAATGTCACTTTTGAAAAAAGTTGTTTTGCAGAATCCCAATTTGTCAGATAATTGCCCTATGATTATACTCAAGCTGGCTACTTACGCTAAGAACACTACTCATGATGTCCTTCTCTCTGCAACCCACGAGGAGGCTTACCGTGTCGGTCTGTCCCACTATGAGTGATACTAAACTGGTTCATTCAATTAAAGTAACATCCCCCAGATTCTCCACTAACAGGTACTTGCCCTCCTCTGAAATGGTATATAATTTATGGGATGCTATCTTGAGACTGTGAATCCTGCTCCTCAACAACCTTTCACCTGGTGGTCTCAGCATCCACTGGTGATACCTGCTCGAATCGACTTTACATTTGAAGACATGAAATGGTGATTTTTCTGACTCTCTCAGGCTGTGCCCCTACTGGCTGGAGTTCTTCCATAAACAGAAGTTCTATTCACCACCTTTCCTCTTTTCTGGACTTAAGGATTTTTGCTTTTATTCAGTGTTAGCATCTTTTATTGCCTTTATTCTTTGTGATGCACAAATTGTCCTCATTTGGGCAGCGGCCCCTTCAAGCTGGTACCACTGTCCTTCTGACATGTCCCCGTCAAGTCTTTGAGCACGTCCTTGCTTCTGGCACAAGACATCCCAGATCACTTTGTACTTTCTCCACCCTAGACCTGAAATCAGCTATTTCTCCAGGGAGCTTTGGTGATAAAAACCCATTTTTACAGGTAAGTGACACGCTGTTTATTTTTCCTAAGGAAGTAGACTAATTGGCTATTTTTACAAACCGATTTTTCTGTTCCTAATATCTAGCCCTTAAAAATGAGAACCAAGAGTCACCATTTCCACCAGCAATATTAACCTTTTCAAAGCTGGATGTGCTTCCTTGTATTCCTCTGTAGAGCTTTTACCTACTACTACTAAGTATAAATAATACATATTGTAAGTAATATCAATGTAAATATTTTATATACCTTATAAACTAAAATATGGTTCATACTAGAGCACACTGATCTATTTTTAGCAATAAATTTGTGAAGGTTTCTTTTTTGTAGCTAACTACAAAACAGTTCCCATAATCTACTGAGATAATAAAATATCTGAAAGTCAAAAACCAGAGTAAATGTTTCATTTCTGTGAATCTACAACAATTTAGAACATCCTCTATTTCTTCCTGATGTTTGAAAAGTACAAAAAGATAATTAGACTATTTTAGAAGGCAGAAAAGGCTTCTTTAAGGGCCTGAAATGTTTGCTGACAGCTAAAAGCAGACACTAGATATTTTTAGAAGAGAGGGTTTTCCAGATAAAACGAACAGCAGGTGCAAAGGCCCCATGGCAGAAGGGGGCATGCCAAGTTCAAAGATGAAAAGGAAACCATTGTGACTAGACAGGGTAGATGAAGAGGGGAAGTGAAAGGGAGGTTGGGCCAGGCCATAAAGGGTTTTGTGGTCCATACTGTGTTTTTTTTTTTTAATTGAATCCTAGAAACAACTGAAGTCACCCCCTACCATGGGAGAGACCACAATCATTGGGCTTTGCACCTTGGAAAGCTCACTCTGGATCTCCGTGGAGAAAGGTGGGGAAAGAAAAAAAAAAAAAAAAAAAAAGATGCTGATAGCCTGTTAGAGATCTAGTGCCAGACCCCAAATGTGGGGTAAACAGAGGCTAAAAGGACATCCAAGGAAGTGTAAGTGGGAGTCTCGGAGGCTGGAGGGGAGCAGGGCTAACTTTGCATCTACTGTATGATTTGATTTTTTTATTGTATATATACATAACTAATAATATTTTATTAATAATACGGGGGAGGGTCAAAGAGGAGAGAAACCAGCTAACCCCAAAACATTTAAGGCCAAGGTCTCTGCTCTTTACTGGAAGGGAAGGTGAAGGACCAAAACCACAGGAAGTTGGCCTGATAGCGGCAGGTGATCTGGCTAACTCCTGCCCAATGAGAGGAAGAAGAACAGATGTTTGTCCCAACAGACTCGAGGGCAGGGACCACTCATTTCGACAAGTGCTGCTACACTTGTAGCAGCTACAAGAAAAGGAAGGAGCTGTGAGTCCTCAGGTAGAATCGCAAGGCCAAACGTGAACGAAGTTCAGCAGCATGCCTGGGAGTCCAGCACCACCCTGGACAAAGGTGTCCTGTTTGAAAGACGATCAGAGCTCCTGTCTGGAGTGTAAAGCATAAAATGCCCAAAGTAAAACTTTCCCTTCACAGATGTACTGAAGACAGTGACATAGGTTAGAGCTAATATCAATAAAGAGTTTAATCTGCTTTAAAAGGGGCCCTGCCCCACAGAGCCTCTGCACCCACCCCCATCAGGGAACAGGCCGCTGAGTCACCCCATCCGAACCACAGACTGCCATCTAGTGGTCACTCCACAAGAGCAAGTGCAGAGGGATTGCCTTCTAACAGGGCCTGTGAAGAAACTGGCTTGGGGAGTTAAAGCAACCAGCCTGAGACTTTCCAGAAAGCAGCCACATCTTCAGCCCGTCCCTGCTTTTCGGTGTAGCACATGTGAGAAGACTCATATCGGCCTGAGAAGGGCAGACCGTGCCACTTCGCTCAGAGGCATCCTCTCCCCAAAACAAAATGTGAACCTATCATGGGGTCATTTCTTTCTTTTTTTTTTTTTTTTTAAAGATTTTATTTATTTATTCATGAGAGACAGAGACAGAGACAGAGACAGAGAGAGAGGCAGAGGGAGAAGCAGGCTCCCAAGGACCAGGGAGCCTGATGCGGGACTCGATCCCAGGACCCTGGGATCATGACCTGAGCCAAAGGCAGATGCTTAACCATCTGAACCACCCAGGCGCCCCGCGGGGTCATTTCTTATGTGAGTTTTGCTCCTGTAACAGATTCAGAAGCACCAGGAAGCAGGACAATAAACCTCAAAGGTTCTAAAACGAAAAGTAGTTCTCCATTACCGGGGGAAAGGCCTTCACCCCTTCACTTAGCCAAAGGTATGTTTCTAGCCCATCAACTTCTATGCACCTTCTAACTTCTATGCAAAGTTGGCTACATCTCTAACACACTTTTGTTCTGTGTAACGTAAACATCCCTATAAACTTAATTCATCAGAAGTAAGCCTAAGCCCACGTGCTGGAACAAGGCGATAAATAACAGAACAGTCAACTGAAATGAGCGGTGCCTTCTCCTGGCTGAGAATGATCTGCAGAGCTTGGAAAGGAGTGTGCCCCCCGACTGCCGTCATTCCTTCCGGTGCTCACAGAACACTGGCCCCAGCGGGGCTGAGAGCCCAGGTGTGACCACAGTGCATCATCTCCCCTTCCCGGTTGGCGAGGCGCTGCCAGAGACACCCAGGGAGTGGCGGAGCGGCTTCAAACCTCTGGCTCCAAAACCCACGGGCTTTCTGTTTCTGGCACACTCCCACTGTACAGTAACCATTTTTTTACACTTTGCATTTTAATCAAATATACTAATATATGATAAATACAGGTATTGTCATATACACTTTAATTCCAGTGTGAGTTCAAAACACTTCACTGGACAGGTTTAATAAAACCAAAAGAGAGCAAAAAAAGAAAAAAAAATCCAAAATAGGTAATTCAGAAGAGGGACCACTTTCCCTCTTCCCAGCATATTAGTGATTAGCTTCTAAGCATTCTTATTCTTGTTTACTGGGCATGCATACCTTACAAACACAGCACTTATTTTATCAATTCAAGAAGCCTAAAGAGAAGTGGCCTTATTACTTTTGGATCTTCTGCCTGCACTTTGCTTCCGAACCCCTGACCTGAACGGACTGTCTTGTTCATGGATTTTGTTTCCCCAGGATGTAGAACACTGTGCTTGGCACGTCACGGCCATTCAAACACTTGCTGAACAAATCATGCATCTAGGGAGGCCCAAGGGAGGGGGAGTGGAGATTCTTACAACTTGACATTGGACTATTCTGAACTATAAAGAACCTTAAAGGTTATTCTGAGTAATTATCTCTTCCTCAGTGATGGGGAAAGCCATCTCAGAGTTTCATACCAAAAAAAGAAAGCAGGCTCCTCAATGTCCTTAGAGTGGGTGGCTTGTCATTTCACCCTGAATTGCAAGGACCAAGTGGCCGTCTCCTACGGGAACCCATCTGCCACCAAGTGCGTCACACCAAGCGTTAAGTGGGGTTCCCAATAAAGAACCGGCAGGGTTGGGGCGCCTGGGTGGCTCAGTTGGTTAAGCGACTGCCTTCAGCTCAGGTCATGATCCTGGAGTCCCGGCATCGAGTCCCACATCGGGCTCCCTGCTCAGCAGGGAGTCTGCTTCTCCCTCTGACCCTCTTCCCTCTCATGCTATCTCTCATTCTCTCTCTCTCAAATAAATAAATAAAATCTTTAAAAAAAAAAAAAAAAAAAAAGAACCGGCAGGGTCCCTGCAATCCCCCCAGGACCTCCTGAACATACACAGACCTCTTCCAGGGAACTGCACGCTTCCCAGGCAGTGTGGCCCTCATATGGGAAAGGCCTGGCATTGTGTAACATTCTTTGGTAAAGGCAAATGTAAAAAAGAATCCAGAATGACATAAAAATGGGTATTATACCCTCCCCCTCTGAAGACAAATGAAAATGTGCCTGAAAAATATTGATGGTGGCTTCTCTGAAACCTTGAAATAAAATCTTGATGTGGCCATGCATTCATCATGACAAGGACCCTTAAAAAAGAGCAGCCACCCTGCGCTGTGTTCAGAGGGCAGCACAGGAAGGCCGTGAGGGAAACGAGGAGAGTGAGCAGACTGAGCAGACTTGAAATTGTCAAGGACATGCACCCAACACCACAAACACAATTTTTATTTATTTATTTATTTATTTATTTTAAGATTTTATTTATTTGAGAGAGAGAATGAGAGAGAGAGAGCACGAGAGGGAAGAGGGTCAGAGGGAGAAGCAGACTCCCTGCCGAGCAGGGAGCCCAATGTGGGACTCGATCCCAGGACTCGAGGATCATGACCTGAGCCAGAGGCAGAAGCTTAACCGACTGAGCCACCCAGGCGCCCCACAAACACAATTTTTAAAGAGATTTCCGAGGACTTAACCCTAAAATTCTAGAGCATGCTGTCAGGAAAGTGTACTTGTAAAAGGGTGACTTGACTTTTACCCAAAACTCATCTGCCATCAGACAACAGCTGCTAGAGGAAGAACGTGACTTAAAGAATCAGAAGTCTGGGATTTTCTTCCCCTTTCTGCCACTTACTTCGATACATCATGTATCCCTAAGCCTCAGTTTCCTCATTTGTGAAATGTGCAGGACAAAGCCTGATCGGTCTTCCTCACCCGGCAGCCTCAAATGGGCTCAAATGAGCGAGCAGTGAAGTGCATAACCAACTACTACGGCCAGGGACAAAGAAAGCATTTTTATCAATAACAAACGGACAATGCTAGTAAGCTGGCAAATTCCAAATTGTTAAAAACCATTTCCACTCCAATTTCAATCCAGTAAATATCAAAGTCTATTATTCCAAGTTAAAGTGAAAAAAGAGTCCTTCCGAGTATTTTAGATCAAAGTTACCACGTTAAGAATCAGCACTTCATCTTCCAGTACCACTGAAATATTTATCACCCATCCCAACTGTATCCTTCAATGCCCAATAATAGAGTAACAACTGTTTTCTTGAATGAAACTTAGTGTGTGCACCCCCCCCACACACACGCATGCACACACATGCGTGCAAAGTGAACTCATAAAACCACTGGGTTTTTTTCTTATTCTGGCTCAAGTAACACAAACAGAATTGCTATTATTACTTTTTAATCACTAGAGTAATGAAGTTCCAATTTTGCCCAAAGCTAAAATCAGAATATATAAAATAGAAGCTATCAAATATTTTCATTTCTAAGTTAAACTTCAGTCAACTTTTTCTCCCTACCTGTAAACCAGATGCTAATATGCCTTTGCTTTTTAAGCTCTAAGCCTGTGCTAATATGGTAGTCACTAGATGCACGTGGCTACCAAGCACTTCAGACAAAGTTAACACAAACTGAGGTGGATCAGAAATGTAAAACATATACCAGAGTTTGAAGATATAATATGAGAAAAAGAAAAGCCTGTTAATTCTTAAAATACTGATTATATGTTGGAATAACAACATTTTGGATATCTGGAGTTAAATAAAATACATTAAAATTAATTTTACCTGTTTAACTTTTTTTAATGTGACTGTTAGAAAGTTTAAAATTACATATGTGGCTCACATCTATGAGAAAAGGCTGGTCTATTTCTATTGGGTAGATCTGCTCTAGAAGAATACTAAAATAAACAATATATATTATATAAACATTTTAATTGCTAAAATGTATGCATAATGTCCTCTCTTCACCATAAAAATGGGATTTGGTCTTTACACCTATGGCCACAGGTGAAGTCTGCCAGATCACTTGGCTTCCTCCAGTCACCCAGCCCGGGCTCCCTGACATCCCAGGGAGGAAGCAGCCAGCTGGGCAGTGCGTGGATGCCTCCCCACAAACCCCTGGCCCAGGACAGCCTCAGGACTTACTGTAGAGAAGTCATTCCTTTTAACCATTCCTGTAGAGTAAAATAACCCATGTTTTGTGCATCCAATTTCCAAGCTAGGACAAGCATAACTACCTGTATAAAAACAAACAAACAAAAAATTAGAAAGACCAATCAAATCAGAATGACAGATCTCAGTAATTAAAACATATCAACAACTTTCCAAATACTTCTGTTCACGGTAGTTTAGTCACTGAAACATGAACAGGGTAACTTCAAAAATGAGTTCTAGTTTGGAAAACATCTAAAAAGTTTGATAATTAGTCTGTTGACAAAGGCTTGGAGGAACATGAACTCTTGTGATGCATGATGGTGGAAATGTAAAGCCGTTAACCTCTCCAGAGGGCAATTTTGCAATATTCACCAAAATTAAAACCAGTTATCAACACAGCAATTCCACTTACAGAAAGTTATCTTATAGATACACCACACATGTAAAGATGTTATTATTCAATAATATTCCGGCAGTCTTATTTACAGTAGCAAAAGACTGAGAACCAAACATCTATCAATAAGGGCCTAATTAAGTATTTCCTTGCTGAATGCTCTCCACACAAAGAAATACTATGCCACCATTAAGACAAATGAAGTAGAGCTATCAGCAGAAACGGGGAACAATCTCCAAGGTTTATTAAGTGAACAGAGCAGGTGCAGAGCAGAGGGCTACAAAAAATAAAAAGGTCGGTGGTAGGTCATAGATAATAATGGCGTTGTATCACAAACACATTAATGTTTGTGAATTTAACTGTATACACTGGAGGAAAACTATTTGAAAGTGGCCCAAAATTCTACTTAAAAAGCGCTGTGCCTGGACTGAGCACAGGCTGAGTGGCCCAGCTCCATCACTTCTCAGTGGGGCACCACTCTGGCTTCGAGGGAGTCTTCGGAAACTCTGGAAGCATCAGGAACTGTGACAACTCTAGTTTCCGGCACTGCTTATCACTTAGCTGCTTTAGGGAAAAGATGGCCCAGAGATCCTGATGGTGAATTTAATAAATGCTTGAAGGTATAAAGACAAAATTACATTTCAAAGGTACATCCAGCTTCAAATTGTCCAGGACTCCACAGAGGGACAGAGCCGAGTCCACCCATCCATGACTGGGCAAGAAGAGGAAGCCTTCCCATCTCGTCTACCTCAGAGACCCAAGATAAGATGGGGAATAACTAAAAAAGAAAGTAGGTCAGCCCTAGACAGGTAAGGAGGGGCAGGGCTTTGCTAGGACCATCCCACCACTCTGTGTGTGGGCTGGTTATCTCTGGACAGTTGTCCATACCTAAGGGACACCCAAGTCCTGAACTGGGGATCGCATAAACACTGCTGAATGGCTACATCTCCATTTGTTGTAACAACAACAACAATAAAAACAACGGGAAGAAAATAGATGTTTCTGCAGAAATTGGCCAGGGACTAGCATAGTCCACATCTGGCAGTTAATTTTATTTCTTTACACAGGACGTGAAGGCTTCAACTACTAGAACTTCCCCAAACATTAATCCACCATCCACGTGGCCCCACTGGATCAGATGGTGATGGTGGTAGGAGGATGATAGAACATGAAAAAAGTGAAGGCAAGCAGTCAATTAGAAATCACTTGAGATGATTTAATTAGCCCCTGAGAGCCAACACACACATTAAGTACTCCAGAACAATGGTATGAGGGAGATTCAGAAAGTCTGTCCTTTTGTTTGCCAACAAGGTAGTTTATAGACTAAAAACGTCCAGCTTTGTCTAATTTATAACTGCAAGATTAATGAAAAGCTTTCTCTTCATGCTGACTTTATGGTTTTCCACCTTGGAAATGATTATCCATGAGAACCCACTGAGTCTCTAAGCCCTTTCATCAAATCTCAAATCAGTACATATCGATTTTTAAAGTCACTAGGTTTTTTAGATTAAAAAATCTAGATTACTAGGTAGATTAACTAGCACTGATTAGTAAACCAATGTTTCTACATATCATACACATCATCACAAAATATCATCCCTTAACAGGTTAAAAAACTTTAACTTAAGAGACCAGGGGGCTACTCAGAAAAACTTCCCAGAAAGATATGTTCTTCCAAATATTTACACATTAGTGGATTTCTCCTCATCCCTCAGCTTTTCTTGGAATTCTGACTCTGGCATACATATCAATTTACCTAGGTGGAATAATCCACATTTTCTAATTCAAACTTGGTATGTTCTCAAACAATATCTAAAAAAAAAAAAATCTATACTCAATCCTCTATCAGAAAGACTTAAAGTTCCACATAAACACTTGTTAAGTTAAAACAATGGTTAGGACACAGAAACACACACACACACACACACAAGTACGCAAGAAATGTGGCTAAAAAGCCAAGTTGATATTTGCAATGAGTATTTCTTTACACAAAATGGACCTTTCTTACCGTAGCTAATCAGGATGCTAATTACTTAAAGGATTTTGCTGTTGCCTTAGTAAATGACAGCAGATTTGAATTTTACAAGCCTGCTTCAATTTCATAAGCTCTAAGTCTTCAGGCAAGGTGAGGGCTTTAAAGCCTATCTTTAAAGTGTTTTAAAGTACTAAGTCAACAGTGCTGACAAGCCTTTAAAAAAGAATTTACTGCTTATTTTTCAAATGTTAACACTTCTGATACTGGGATGCATTCACAACTGATGCATATCTGTTTACTTAGCAATGTTTTTTCTTTCTTAGTGATGATATAATATACAACTTCTGTTAGTGGCATCTTAGAAATGAAGTACAGTAATAAATACTTTAGAATAATATTCTGAATTTGGTCTCCTGGACTTCAGTGTGATTCGACACTTCAAGACTATTTCTTTTCCTAGAGAAACCGAGCACTAAAGGCCTCATCACTGCTCCCCAAAAGGATAAGAGCAGCTCTCCGTTACTGAGTACTGGTATTTGAAGAACTAGAATCCACACCAGCACTCCCTACCCCCCACCAACAGGCCTTTCCCTGCCCCTGAGAGTAAATGCTCCCGGAGTGCCTCTCACACTGGCAGCCTGACCCTGGCCTCCTGATCTCCTCCCCGCCGGGCCCTGCTGGCCCCCGCTGGTTCCCTCCGACCTAGACTGACGACTGTGCTCTGGGTAAAACCTTTAGGTCCGCTCTCAGGCCCAACTCACTCTCACCCTTCTTACCATTCAGTCCAGAAAACACTCTGCCAACCTTGGCCCAGCTGCCATCAGGAAACTCCCTTCACAAAGCCAGTGAAATGTTCTTTTTTGTGTCTATGACTAGTCTATGGACCACATCAGGCAAATACTATTGGCCCAGTTGTCCCTAAACCTATATAGCAAGCTGAATAATTTATTAAGATACCTGAACTGGATCACATTAAAATAAAAAATACAAGACAGAAATCCATATAATGAGCTAAAGGCTCTTTAGAAAATGTAGCGCTGGGGTGAGTAAGGGGGAGGACAGAAGCATAGAAATATTAAGGGTAAAGAAAAGTTTTAAGAAAACAGTGTGAAGTCTTAATTTCTAGTTGTCTTTAAGAGCATGATATATACATGGGCACCAGCTATCTTGCCAAGAAGAGTGAATGAGGGGGATGAGCTCTTGAGATCTCTTCTAGATCATAAATTCATTTAGGATCGAAGACATATTTGTTAAATTGGAGGCTAATGCAATATTAAACTGCATAGTTAATGAGCCAAGGCCCTTGCACGAGCATCATTTTTCATTTTAGTGTAAGAGAAATGATGTAGGAACAGGAAAAAATATTCAACATGATAAGAATTAGGAAAAAATCATTAAGCATATAAAATAACTTCTGATTAAATGTTTTTAAGGAAATACTTAGGGCCTTTATATACTAAAAAGCAACCCCTGTGTTAAATTCAATCAGAAGTGAAAGAGCTATGAAAAATTCTTGATAATTACAACCTACTCAAAACCCTTATGAACAATTAATTATTCAAAGATCCGGACAAACTCTGCATTAGGCTGGACTAACTATAGAGGGGGACAAATAGAGAACAGACTGTGACTCAGTCTCCCAGCTGATCTCTCAATGGAGGTACACATGCCCACACCACTTTTTAAACATCTAGTTTAATTACTTTATTACCATGCCTTTTATTTACAAGAACGTAAACAAGAGAAAAAATGACTGGTTACACCATACCAATTACAAGAAAAATTTTTGCTTAGAAATCAAATTAGAATTGGAACTTATTACTCAGATTGCCTCACAAAACTGACACACCATTACTTACTTCTTTACTGTTGCTTTATCTGTCAAGGGACAAAAGAGTTAAGAAAAATAGTCAACTGATTTGCCCAACTTAATAGGTTAGACTTACATTTTCAGGTTCGACCCCAATGTCTTCACAAAATTTCTCCATGCCTTCAGGACCTACAACATCATCAGTACCTGCGATGAAATGCAACCTTATATAAATTAAATCTTACCATGTACGCTATTACTCCTATAGTAGTATTATACCGTTAAAATATTTTTAAAGTAAACTAAAATCAAGTAACACTTACGGGCCATAATCCTTTCTGAGAAAAGAAATCACCAAGTATAAACTAGAAAATATTCTGGAATTTCCGTTACTTTTTAAAGGATTTGGCTCTGCACAATCATTTAAGTCAATTTATTGCCATGCCTTTCAACCTATGGACACAGGCTACACATAATTTGTGTCTAAAGATAAGGCTACCTGAGTTCAACTCCTGCTCTTTAAAGTAGCTTACAGCTCTATCTTATTTTGGTAATAATTTCAATACATACAATAATCTCTGGAAACCTAGCAGAGAACCACATAATATTCTTTACAAAATTAACTGGGAAATAACATAATTGCTTCTCTTACATAGGAAAAAAGCAAGTAGTCTTTCTGTTGACAAGGCAATAAAGCCTCTTTCTTCCCACTCTGGCTTCAGCTCTGTTTCCTCCTGAAAGAACTGCCTACATGTTCCATCCTTACTTTATCTCCCATTCATTCTTCAACCACTGCAATTTGGTTTCTGCTCCTCTCTCTCTACTGAAACTCTTCTTTCCAAGGTCACCATAACACCTTCGCTGCCAAATCTAACAGTCAGCTGGTTTTTATTTTATCTGACCCCTCTGTGATAAACTGAAACTTTGAAGTTCCTTCTTCACAAAATTTGCCTCCTCCCACAGCTTCTGGAAGTACCCTCTCTCATCTGGTTTTACTCCTACTTCCCTTTTGGCTTCTTAATGTGTTCCTTTGCTTTCTCCCGACTTGTTAAATTTGGTGTGAGGAGTTCCATCTTGAAACCTCTTCTAGTCCATTCTATACCCTCTGCCAACGAAGTCTCATCGGTGCTTGAGCTCTCGGGCCCACACTTTCCCTCTTAACTTGGGACTGTCTACCACGTCACCGCCTGGCTACCCCACCTCCTGTTGAACGGCCACAGCTAAACTCTTCTGCCCCGAGCCACCACCTCACTGAGTGGATCATCTCTCCATGCCACGCCTGCTTATCCTCCCATAGTCTGTCTCAACTGGTGGCCCCACCAGGAAACAGAAGCCTGGGAGTCCTCCTGGACTCTTCCCTTCTCCTACACTCTCCACATCCGGTCAACTAGCAGGTGCAATGCCAGTTTTTCCTTCCAAATATTTCTTAATTGTACCTATCCTGTGCTGGCCTGTTCAGGCATCATTCTCTCACACTGATGACCACAGCAGTCTCCTCAGGAGCTCCTGAATTCCACAGCCCCGTAACCTCTGACCCATCCTGCACATGGCCACCTAAAGGAGCCATCCCAGACACAAATCCCATGCTGGCATCATGTCCTTCAGTGGCTCCCCACTCCCTGAAGATGAAGTGCAAAGTCTGGCATATCGAGTAAGGTTCTCTATGAACTAGAGCCTCCCTTCCTCTTCGGCCTCCAACCTCTCCACCTTCAAATCAAGTTTCGTGAAAATAAATGAATCAATAAGCAGTACTCAATGAATAAAAGCCCCAGAAACACTTACCTGTGCTTTGCTCTGCACACAGGTCCTGACACACACCCACCACCAGACTGTTCTTTGTGGCCTCAGCCCATCTTCCTCTCCCTTCCCCATGTTAACTGGCCAACTCGTTTTCAGTCTTGAAGACTGACACCAGACAGGGAGTCCTCCACTCCTCCCCACCCCCACCTACAAAGGCTGGGAGGGGCAGTCCTCTGAGACCCCCCAACAATGCCAGGAGTGGTTTTCTCACATGGGGTACATCTGCGTTAAGTCCCAGCTCCTCTGTCTTTCCCTCTGAATTCCTCCAAAGTAAGAGCTATTGTATTTCTAGTGGAACCTCAGCATTCCACCTGGCATGGAGCAGTTGCTTTTAGAAAGTTTATTAAATGAATGAATGAATACCGGAATACAGGAGTCACTCTAATCTTTGCACAGCTCTAGATCTACCAAGTCCTGCAGAATCCACCATCTTCATAGGTCTGTTTCATCCAGGTAACATTTACTTGACATACTGTGGACCTATGCACTGTGGTCGTTGCTAACGATTAAGAAAACATGGTCCCTCCCCTCCAAGAAGGGAGACAGGGCATAGGAATAACTCCTTTTTTCTTTCTTTTTTTTTTTTTTAAGTAATCTCTACACCCAACATGGGACTTGAACTCACAACCCGAGATCAAGAGTTGCACGCTTAACCGACCAAGCCAGCCAGGCACCCCAGGAGTAATTTCAATATAAAATAATGATAAACAGAGGTGCCTGGTAGGCACGGTCGGTCAGTGGAGCACGTGACTCTTGATCTTGCAGTTGTGAGTCCAAGTGCCACGTTGAACGTAGAGATTACTTAAAAAAATAATAATAATAAACCACAATAAATGTGTAAGGTGGCTGTCCTCAAAAGATGAATATTTAAAATCACCTAGAGGGCTTGTTGGAAAGTCTTATGTCCTTTCTCTGCTTCAAAGCCCTGGCTCCCCTGAAGTCAAATTTAGGCCTTTCCCCTTGCAATGTGGTCACGGCAAATATTTTCTTCTGCATGCTGTTATTTTCCTTTTAATCACAAATGTGCCTTTTTGTTACAAGATGTTTTGTTTCATATATTCAAATCTGTTACCCTTTTCTGGGACTTTCTTTATTCTCCTTTTATAAGTTTTTCTATGTATTCCTAATTTTCTTATCTTGATTATTAGGGGAAAAGTTATTGTTCAAACAAAAATTTAAGGAAATCTTTATATAATACTTAAATATTAAGACAATAATAAAAGCTATTATCCAAATAAAAGATTATGGCATTTCTAATCCAGTTTTTTTGCTACATTAATATATAAACATGATACAAAATTTCATTTAAAAGCGAAAGTGAAAAAAAGTTAGAAAGCAAGTTTCCCCTCCAACCCCTCCCCACTCCTCAGAGACAATCATTTATTAAATATTCCTTTAAATATCCTTCCCCAAATAAGTCATTTATAGAATTCTACATCCATGGAATAAGTACATGTTTATTTGCTGTTTCTGTTCATCCATGAAATTCTCTGTGGCTTTCCAGGGAGAATCTGATCATTTCATCTCCAACCAATGTTCATTTTTGCCTCCTTTCCAGTTATTTATTCTCCATTCTTTCTATGTCTTGTCTAACAGCCCTGGCTCATCATTTCCAAAACAATGGCAAATAAGCATCACAAGGGTAAGCAGCCTTACCTCAGTCTTCACTCAAATGAAAATACATCTAGCATTTACCATCTGATAGGCCGCTAGCTTTGGCTCTGACGGCACATATACCCACACGCATGCAGTCACGTGTCTATTCTACAAATGACACATGAATACAACCACACGGGAAAATACTCCAATGGACAAAGTCAGGACAAAATGGACTAAAAAGAAAAGGGTGTTTTCACCCTTTCCTTACCAGTCCAGCATATATCTTCTCAGACCTTTATGCTTGTACTCAGGTATGTGCAAATACACAATGAAATCACTTTTAAGTTTGTTTACACACAAGGGTTCATACTAGGCCTATAAATCCTGCACCTCACTTTTGTCCCTGCATGTGCCTGCTGGTCTCCCTGGGCGAGTGCCCGCCCACGTGCTCTGCTCGTGGGCCCATCTGCCATTACCCCACAGCACGGGAGCACGTGTATGGGTCACCATTCTTTCCATGGTTCTACTACTGTAAAGATTCCGGCTACGAGATCCAAGAATTCTTCTCATGAGGAAATATCCACCTATTCCTATTTTGCTAAGAGGTTTTGTTTTTAGGAACAGATGCCTTTTTTGTGGTATCTACTGAGAGGACCCCTTGGGAGGTGGTTGCAGATGTGAAAGAAAAAGTTACTTTATAATTCTTTTAAAATTCCTGTCTTTGGTTTCCAATTCCTCCTGATTTAAAAAAGCTCTTCTGCTGTTATCTATCCTTGAGCCTTGCAAGGCACCTGACTTCCCCGGGCCTGTGCACGGGGCCTTGGTGTCCCGGCTGACCTCCCCCTTTCCCCCCAATGTCCGTCCCTCCAGCCTGGCCACCGACACGGCTCTCTGCCAGCATTCATCCTAAAGACGATGCTTCTCGGTCTGTCTGCTGGCTACCCTAGAAAATGAGCTGAGTGCACCCTAGAGCCTGGCACACAGCAAGCCCTCAAAGGAGGTTTGCTGAGGTATACCATGCAGCAGTCATGTTAAGTTCTCCAGGGTTTTTCCTTTCTTCCAGATTCCGTGCAGTGCCATTGTCATGTTAGCGATATACACTTGCATTTGTTGTTTTTAAAGAGCAAGTTTTTAACCCTATGACTTACAGTGGCATGACTGCCAAAAGTAGTATTCTATCCTAAAAATAGTAAAATGTAGCTTGCTAATCAACATTATTTAAAAGATACCCATAATTCTGCTATTTAAAACAACTTTTCTCTTTTTGGCATGATCTTTCTCGTGCACACATTTAAATTTAGTTGTAATCACATTGTTCGTTGGCGTTAAGATTGTATTTACGCTAAATTTATCAACTCACTCGTAGAATTTAGCCATCTTAATTCTAACATTAAAAACTGAGAATTCTTAAACAATGAATCATGGAACACTGCATCAAAAACTAATGATGTAATATATGGTGATTAACATAACAATAAAAAAATTAAAAAAAAAAAAACTGAGAATTCTTAATTCTGAGTATGTAACTGGCTAACACAAAGTGGGTCAGAAGTGAAGCACGAAGGAGAGAATTTTTAAAAAGTTGTATCTAAAATCCCGAGCTGTGGAATGCTCTGGTAACAAGCTAGTGGAGATACATTTGGAAGGCAGATACACTGACAATCATCTAAAAAACAGTAGTCCTCCCACTTTCCCCCCGGCCACCTTAAGCAGGGGCCCCTCATAAATACATTTTTCATCATGGCCCCAGGCCCTCAAGGGAAAGCTTCCATAAGGCCACCATGTTGCATCCCTGAGGCAAACGAGGCCACACTGTCCCCTGCGTCGTCCTTGGCCTCAGTTCCCTTGCTGACAGACCACTTGGTCACTTAGCATCTGCTCCTGGTCCTTAATCTCATTTTGGAAAACCAAAACACGATCCTGTCATAGAACTTAATCCCAAACAGAAACTAAGGGCCCACAGTCAGTCAGGACTCGGGAGAACTTCTATGATCTACATCTATGTGTGAGTTTCCCTGTAACTCTGACATCAACGTTGGCACGTGTTTGGCTTAATTCCTTATTCTTAGATATACTTCAGAAAGTGGAAATTAGGTAAATTGCTTCTGTAAAACTGGTTATTTTCATCCTAATGAAAAGAAATGGGACTCCAGTTTCAGATGGAGGACTAAACAACACTCCCCCAACCTTCCTTTCTCAAGTCACCAAGAACTCAAATCCAAAGTAAAAAAGGGAGCAAACCTCTAGCCACAGAGACCCGGAAGAAGAGCCCCCGGTGGAGCAGGTTTCATTTATTAAATCTCTAAGAACCAGAAATGGAGTTGATCAGGATTTGAAAAGGGGAGAGGCTGCACCCTAGAATGTGTAAAGGAGCGCTGGCGCTAACTGGCCCGGGAGAAGCGGGGACGAGCAGGGCTCAGGCTGCAGGAGCCACGGGCAGTGGAGGACAGGGTAAGGAGTGGAACGGAGAACTCTGGGAAGAAGGGAAGGGGCACCCATGTGAGACAACGGCACCACCAGGGCCCTCCCGCCCCTCCACCCACCTCGGATTAAAGTGCAGGGAGTCAGCCCAGGCCAGCTAGCTCTTCCCTAAGGTAACAGAACTCACCACAGGGGGTATCAGCACCTAAAGCCTTCCTCTGGCTAGCTAGCACCCCCGCCTCACAGCCTGCCCCGGCAGACTCATCCCACAGCACAACCTGACAGTCGCCCGGGGTCATCTCACCATTTGCTTTTCTTCAGTAATGATCTACAGCTTTTATTCATGTGCTTGGGCTATTAGAAGTGAAAGCAGGTATCAGCTGGACCTCCTAATTATTCCCAATTTCAAGCCATTTTCCCTACTAACACAGGAAAAGAAGACAAAATGGGGGTGGGGGTAAAAACAGGGATAGCCACACCCACAAAACCTTTTTGCAGGGATGAACTGCAAGGAACCACCTGGCAGGGATCTCAAGGAACCTCAAGAATGTGGCTTAATCTTTATCCCAAATGTCACCTTCCTGAGCCAGAGAAAAGCAAACAAGATGGAAAACTGTAGCCTGCTCTCTTTTTAAAGGACACAGAAATGTGGCCATACCAGGGAAAAATGATGTCTGCTTATAAAGGAAGACACACAAACACAAATCAAAATAGCTGTGCTCCGATGGTAGAATTAAGTGTACTTTTTGTCTGTTTAAAACTTCCTTTTCATAACCCACTTCATAAAAATCAATGTGAACCAAGATAAGAAAGCAAAAACCTTCACAATCAAAGTGATACAAATATGAGAAAACCATTCATTCAGCACCCATGTATCGAACACCTGGGAAAGTGCCAACCACTTTTTCTAGGAATACAAAACGTCTTTGAGAGATTCATTTTCTTGTGATTTAACATGGAAACACATACATTCTAATACTATGTAAGTTTTTTTTAAGTTTTATTTATTTATTTGACACAGAGAGAGAGACAGCAAGAGAGGGAACACAAGCAGAGGGAGTGGGAGAGGGAAGCAGGCTTCCCGCGGAGCAGGGAGCCCGATGTGGGGCTCGATCCCAGGACCCTGGGACCATGACCTGAGCCGAAGGCAGATGCTTAATGACTGAGCCACCCAGGCGCCGTAAGTATTTGTACTAAGGCTGCTGTCCTGCAAACAAGATCCAACTCAAACTAGTTCAAGTAATGAAGGAGAATTAATTCACTAGAAAGATACTGGAGTAGCTCACAAAAATTCAAAGACCTACAGGAATCAGGATCACATCCTTTCAAGTCTACCGCCAGAAGAGAAAGATGCTCTTCTCCTAGCAGCAATCTGAAAATCCCAGGGGAATTTTATTTGATGGGCCTGGCCTGAGTTACCTGCCAGCCCTTGGAACAACTTCTGTGGCCAAAGGGGCAAGGCTCTTAGCAGAAAACGAATAGGGTGAGGTAGGGGATTGGTTGGGGGGGCAGGGGAAGGGGGAGGGAATGGCAAGATCAGACCACAGGAGGAACCCCCGTTTGGACACCTAATACAAGGGCATGCGAGCCAGGTAGGAAAATGTCCTTTGGGAGTAAGCTAATGAAGGGGCCTTGAAGATGTACAGCAAGAACTGTCTGATGGCAAAGCGGCGAGAAAACACGCCAGGTGGAGGGGCAGCGGTGAGCCTGTCAGTTCTCTTTCAACCCAGAGGGAGCAGGGAGTTTTTTTCAGCAGGAGGCGAGCCTGGAGCGGAGTGTTAGGGAATGACTTTGTCTGATCTGTTTTGTTTGTTAAGTAAGACCACAGGAGGCCCATGAAACCTAGGTGGGAGCAGAGACAGAGGACAGGAAAATCAGTTTGAAAATGGCTGAAATCATCAAATGTAGAGGCTATGACAGCGCCAGAAACACAGCAAAGAAGAGGGGTAGAAGAGCCTGCAGCTCAAACTTGTCTGGAAACACTCCTTTTCTTTTTATACCGCACAGTGACGAACAACCCTGGATTGCAGTCTATTATCCAACCAGCTATTGTAAGCTGCAAAAATAGGACTGAATTTAAGACATTTTAAATGACAAAACAAACATTTTCTGCCAAATCATCTTTCAGAATAGACACTTAATATAAGAAATTCCATTGCACATAAGGGTTCAAAGCAGCAAAGCCTATTTTAACTTTGATGTCCAATCCAAAGAGTCACCCACTACCAGCATTCTAAATAGGTTTCCTAGCAATCCTGAGTATTTCTCCCAAGTGCATTCATCTTTTCAGTTCCCTTCTAGTGTTCTGAATTCTTTGGCTTAGCTGCTGGCTATAAATAGGACATTTGGTGATTTGTTTCAACTATGTTCCCTCCCTCAAACGGGAAGAGACGGCACACAAACCACATTAGAAAAGTACACATTTTAAAATTCTTTAATCTTCCCTAAGGTAGTCCTTATTTTCATAAGGGACAGTCTCAGATCATCTAAATGAGGACCTACCTGCATATTCGTAGAACCACTCTAAGCATCTCTTACTTGAAAAGGCTTCTTCTTCAGTCTTTATTCTGGTTGAATCATATTTCCTATACATGCTAGAAATTGAAAAAGGAGTCTGAAATTATTTAAAGATGCAGAGTTTCTGTTAAGTAGCAGACAGTTTTTCTTCTTTTACCCAAACCAGATATCTCTTCAATCAGTATTTCCAGTATATTTTAAACATTTTACTTCCTGCATTTGGAAGCTTCAGCTTTTATAACTACAGTTTTACCCAAAACAGAATTAAATGGTAAATACCTGATACACACGTTTTACTCTCATTAACATGTAATCAGTAAGGACTGATTTAATATCCCCCCTTCTACCTCACTAGCCAGAACGAACTACAGAGTGATACAGTGAGACACAGCCAGAAATGGCTAAGGTGTTTCCTTCCAGCAAAGACCCTAGAACTCACTCCTGGCTCTGCATCCAATTCTCCTGACTTTCATGTCTTACAAGTCAGGGTGGGCACAGAACACAGTCTAAGGAAGAACCTGCCAGTACTGGACACGTCAAGGGAACATTAAGCAAATAAAAAACATCAAATTATGTCCAAGCGTCCAGGGAGAAAAGCCTCAGGAGAGAGAAGTAGAGGAGCCTGGCTTCTGGCCCTTTCCTGTTGTGCCCCGCTGGTGTGGAAACACCCAGAACAAGCTGCACAACCGAGTCAGGAAGCACGGCCGTCTCCTCCTGCAAGACTGTGACTCTTTGCAGGAATTCTGTATTTTATGATGACCGGGGGGGCTAAGAACCAAGATGTTCCCTATCTGGGGAGGGGAGAGAAGGCAGGATCTTTAAAGTAGTCATTTCAATAGAAAAATTATGAGTATATACTTTTTCTTTCCCTCATTTATACATAAATTGCCTAAACAGGTGTGTGTATGCATATATACATGTAAACACTTATGAATGCAGTTTTAATTTCTATATTATATATTACAAAAATCATACATAATTACATTTTAGTATTTATTCATGACCTAGACATTCACCAGAATATCTGCATATACCCCTGATTAGAGATTCTGGGTTTTAATACTGAGCATGGCTATAGGGTATTCAGAGACTGAAACTGCAACCCCACCAGTTTTGTATTTCTTCTCTAAGAGGTAGCCACACTACCCAGAAACAAAGGTGGGACTGGCCAAGGGTTCAAACATATAGCTTCCAACCCTGGGCCGAGACATTCTCAGCTCACAGTCTGTAACTGGTCAACAACATGGAGACCTACACAGGACACTGTAAAGTTCCGATACTCCACTTCAAGAAAGGAGGGAAAAGCAACAGGTTCATTGGCCTGTAATGAAGTGCCTCAAAGTGCTCTACATAAAAAAGGACAACTGAATACCATTCAGTAAATAAAAAAAGATACCGATACATGCTATTATGTGGATGAACCTCATAAACATCATGCTAAGTGAAAGAAGCTTGACACAAAAACACCACTCACAGGAAATGCCCAGAAAAGGCCAATCTGTAGACGGAAGCTGGATGGGGGGTTGTGGGGGTCTGGGGGTGGGAACAGGGGAGCGGACTGTGAATGGGCATCAGGGATCTCATTGGGGTGGTAGAGGTCTTCTGAAACTGGTTTGTAGTGACGGTTGTGTAACTCTTAACTACTTAGTAAAAATCACTAAATTGTATGCTTAATGTGGATGAAAGCTGTGGGATGTAAATAAAGTTGTTCTTTAAAAAAGACAAAGAATGAAACTCATCTAAAGCTACAGACCCCTATCCCTTGGGTGGCCAATGAAATGCTATTGGCAAGAGGACCTCACCCCCTCCTGCAAGGCAGCCACCAGTTTTTACACAGCTTTCTCATTCGGAGTTATCCCAGACTGTGGTGAGAAGTAGCAAGTGCTCCACATGTAGTCACAAACTGCTATGTGATTATTAGCATTTAACAGTTCCATGACAAGAACGGTGACACCACCAAAGAAGTGACCAAGTGACCCGGCTTCCCAAAGCTGAAGATCACTGGTCTAAACGTTGCTGGTGACTGTCCTCTGAGTCACTGCCATCCTCTCCCAGATCACATTTTCTGCTCAGCTGGTATAGAAGAGTGATAGCATTTTCACGTTTTCAGAGTCCATCTCTCTATCCTTCCACCGAGTTGGAGCACATTAAGTGTCACGGCAAGGAAAAAACAGAAACAACTCATCTAATCCCCTTGATTTATAGATGTGAATATTCAGGCCCGTGAGTGAAGTAACCTACAGAGCCAGAATGGAGGAAAATGGAAAAAAGGCAGAAAAGAAGGAAATTACGATGTTTGTTCGTTGTTAAAAAACAAAAAGAGCAAAGTAAAAAAGACACATGAAAATCGAGGTGAAAGAATTAAAGATGCCTAAAATAAACAAGTCTAACGACTTTTCAAGTTACCCAATTAAGCAGTTCACTTGTCTGAAAGAGAAGTGGTTTGCAGAGTCTTCTTTTTCACGATTTCTAACAAATCCTCACTCATCTGAGACTCAACCTCTGCTCGGCCACCACTCCAGGCAGGCTCAGAGTGTCCAGGCCCCACGGCACCCTCAGGCCACTCGGCCCAGGGCCGCTGCAAAAGCAACTGTGGCTTCCTGTGGTTGTGTTTGGTGAGTGAGACCCCTTAGGAGACAGATACATACCAATCCCGTGGTCCTCAACAGGCACAGATGGCAAGCCCTTAAAAGGAAAGAAAGAAACTCTACACCAGTTTTGGTGGATCAACTAAGATCCACTAAAACAAAAAGTCGACTAAGACAAAACTTCAATTTCTCAGAACTCTACTTACCTAATCTGGCTTTGTTTTATAAACCCACACGTAAAGTAAGTTATCACAAGATAATTACACTTTGAAAGCGTGCCTCTTTGATACACGTCACTGAGTCTGATCTATTGTCTCTGCGACATACCCATCGTGTCTACTTTTCTTGGCGGATAAGTCATCTCCGGAGGCAGGTCTCCTCTTTTTCCTCGGCGGCATCACTTTACTAAAGCAGTCTGAAGAGCTGCAAGACCGCAGGCTTCCTAGGGACAAAGAGTCACAGGGTACAACAGCACGTTTAGCCACATCCTAACATTCCCAGAGAACGCCACCCGCCAAATTGAGAACAGTCGTGGCTTATACTGTAAAGGGTTTAGATGTTATCTGTAAATGTTACAAGGTGAAAAAAAAGGTTATTAGCTCTTCTTTGGGAAAATGTGATAGTCAAGAAATAAACCTTGCAATGACACAAGTAAGTTAATACCCCCCTACCCCCAAAACCACATTAGAAACAGAAGTTATCACAATTTCCATTTACTCTCCAAAAACACTAACGTAAATCATCAAAGCTTCAGTCTCTTTTATATGTCAGTGTTCCTTCAAAAGGAACTGCGCTATCTCATTTGTGTATTTCATTAGGCAAGGCCAGATCAACCAGTAACCTTGAATCTAAAATACAAACAAGCACATCAGTCCCAATACTCTTAAGCTTCAAGGGATATCTGATCTTAGAAGAACAGAATTTAGATTTTTTTGGACAGAAGCCTGACAGGATCTTGAGCAAAATTTCCATAATAATTTTTAGTCTGTTTCTGCCACTTTCGGTCAGAATTTTCAGAAGCAAACTTTCATTTGGTTAAAGATATTAAAATATACTAACAGACGATCCCAACACGGAACACGTACAGGGACCTCACTGTGAGCCAGGCCCTATTCTTAACATTTACACGATGCCTTCACTTGTTCACCTCCTACCTGCCTTATGAAAAGAAAATCCTCATTACTGCCTATGCCGCTGAGAGAATGGGGGCAGGGAGAGGTTAAGTGGCAAAACTGGAATTCAAACCCAGACAGTCTTGCTTCAGACTGTCTAAAACCATCACAAATCACAAAACAATTATAAGATAATTAAAATGTGTCCATCCTGGCACAGGTGTTACCAGATATGCCATTTGGGTCCCATAATAACCCCGAATGTCAGGCAGGGCAGAGATCATGATCTCTGCTTGACAGATGGGAAAAACCAAAGCTCGGACATCCAAGTGATTTTCCAAGGTCCCAAAAGTGTTTAGGGGTGAATTCTGGACCCCCATGTCTCTCCTCCTTCCACTAGTCCCTTGGTAGAAGGCCCTGAGTCAGAGGACAAGAGAGAGCTTAAGGGTGCTGGTGTTTAAATGATCTGCATCCGATGAATAATTTTTAGCTCTTCACCTAACTATGTGGCTTGGTCAATCGCTGACCTATTCCGGTTCATCTTTTAAAGAGTAAGAACTGTGATACCTCCCTCTCAGGATTTTTATGAAGAAAAACGACTACTCCATCAGTGCTTAGGTGCCAAGCACTGTGTGTAGATAGATGCTGGGGGTATAAATAGAAACACGTTCTAACTGCTGGAATGGAGGTATGCAGACAGTGCTCAGGCTGGACCTCAGCACTCCGAGTGCTCCCAGTGACCCTGCGCTGTAGGTTATTGCTAGCATCCCCATTTTTACAGATGAAGAAACTGAAGAAGAGAGATTAAGTAACAGCCAGAAAGCAGTAGATGAAGTGGATGATGGAAGCCAAGCAGCTCGGCAGCAAAGCCCCAGCGCTCAGATACTATTTACTGTCGCCTGAGGCCGTCAAGGCAGAGATTGAGAAGCAGAGAACTCAGGCAGAGCCCCGGGCGAGGGTGGATGAGTAAAAAGGGCTGAGAAAGAGCTGGGCAGGGAGAAAAACCAGGAGTGTCATGTCCTACAAGCCAAAGGAGAAGAGAGCGTTTGGAGGTGTGGTCAAGTGCACCGCGAGGTCAGCTCAGGGAAGGAGCAAAGGCACCCACCAGACTGAGCAATGAAGGCCCGCAGCAGGGGTGCGGCGAGGGTGGAGGCCAGGCTGCAACGGGCTGCAGAGGGATGTGGGTGAGGGAGCCAACATAGTGCACGTGGACAGCTCTTTCTAGAAACCTACTCTGAGGCGGCTGCCCAGGGCCAGGTACTGAACGATGCATGAGCGCGAGGATCCTGTCTCCTCCTATAGCACATAAGCAGACCCCAAACAGGGCTAAAAAGACAACCCTTGGCCACCCTTCTCCAGGTCCCTACCAGATCCTGTCCTTCCAAGGATGGAAGCAGAGAGTTTTTTGGAGACACAAGGCACACCATATCTCTCTCCCCCACAATAGCAGCAGTAACTGGAAGAGAAAGGTGGAGAAAGTGCTGCCCACCACCACACACACCCCATCTTCCCTATAAAATGGTCCTGTTTATAAACAACACTAAAGCACACAAAAAGGGCCAAAGAATTTCACAGTGACCCAAGCTTTTGAAGAAAAAAAAAGATTTATTCTTGTCCATGAATGCTTTGGGGTGGGGGTTGCAGAATGTAAAAGTCTGTCCTGCCTAGCTGGAAAGCTTGCCACACTGCTCAGAAATAACAGTGTGTCCAAGAAATAGCAAGTGGTGGCGAGGAGATGGAGCTAAGGGAACCCTCGTGCACTGTTGGTGAAGGCAAGCCGGTGCAGCTACTCTGGAAAACAATATGGAGGCCCCTCAAAAAACTGAAAATAGAAATACCCTGTGATCCAGCAATTCCACTGCTGGGTCTATACCCAAGGGAAAAAACCCCCACTAACTTGAAAAGAATATATGGACTCCTATGTTTGTTGCAGCATTATTTACAACGGCCCAGATATGGAAAGAACTTAAGTGTCCATCGCACACACACACACAATGGAATATTATTCAGCCATAAAAAAATAATGAAGTCTTGCCATTTGCAACAACATGGATGACCTAGACAGTATTTCAGAAAAAGACAAATACCATATGATTTCACTTACATATGTAGAATCTAAAAAACAAAACAAATGAGAAAAACAAACAGAAACAGACTCATAAATACAAAGAACAAACTGGTGGCTGCCAGAGGGGAGGTGGGCCAGGGGGATGGGCTATATAGGTGATGAGATCAAGAGGTACAAACTTCCACTTATAAATAAGTCACAGGGATGCAAACAAAGTACAGCATAGAGAACACAGTTGATAATATTGTAATAACTTTGTATGAAGAGAGATGGTAACTACACTTACCCTGGTGAGCACCGTGTAACGTGTAACGTACAGAATTGTCAAATCAGTATGTTGTACACCTGAAACTAATACAACATTGTATGTCAACTATAATTTAAAAAAAGAAAGGAAGGAAGGAAGGAAGAGTGGTCTGTCTTAAACGTCAAAGCTCACTTTCCCCTCCTTGGATGTCTATGTATAAAGAAAAGTCAGGGTACCTGGATGACACAGTTGGTTAAGCATCAGACTCTTGATTTCAGTTCAGGTCATGACCTGAGGGTTGTGAGAGAGAGCCCCGCATTGGGCTCCGCGCTGGGCATGGAGCCTGCTGAAGATTCCCTCTCTCCCTCTCCCTGTGTCCCTCCCTGCCCCCTTCTACCCTGCTCACTCTCCCTCTCTTAAAAAAAAAAAAAAAAAAGTCATTTCCTTCCAGTACTGGTCATGGCTTGGTTCTGAGCATCTCACATGGCAATAACCTCTCTCTTACACCAGTATCTACAGAACATGGAAGAAAATGCACTATAGTGCCTCAGCCCATGGAACAATGCACACTGTTTAAAATAATGTCTTCACCAATATAGGTTAATCCACTAGCTTCTCTCCTATCTGCTTCCTCATAGACAAACTGGTATAATGTCTAGCTTTCACTGAGTCCTAGTTATCAAGAGTATCACATTTTTGGTAAACATATAAACATTGTAAGTTAACTTTTTCAACTTTCTCTTATTCTCTTCCTTATTGATGAATGTTTTCTATGAAAAGTTTCACAAATCACTTTTTCTTGTGTTTGTGTAAAATGCACTCATTATTTGAGCCCCAATTTGGCATTTTACTCTTTTATTTATTTAAAATTTTTATCTTCTAGGGGCGCCTGGGTGGCTCAGCCGTTAAGCGTCTGCCTTCAGCTCAGGTCATGATCTCAGGGTCCTGGGATCAAGCCCCACATCGGGCTCCCTGCTCGGCGGGAGGTCTGCTTCTCCCTCTCCCACTCCCCCTGCTTGTGTTCCCTTCTCGCTGTGTCTCTCTCTGTCAAATAAATAAATAAAATCTGTAAAAAATAAATAAATAAATAAATAAAAATAAACATTTTATCTTCTAGCTAAGAACCATGGCTTTTGCTTAGATCTCTCTACTCTGATGGTCGGCATAAGCAGGTGGCTATGATGGGGCCACCTTTCACAAGGAAATGGTGTCTGCTCACCTTCCCGGTGCCCACTGGACTTCAGGCACTCATGGGCTTACTGACCCTTTCACCCCGCCTCAGAGGAAAGATGTGTCAAACTCAGCCCCCAGTGAAGATACAAAGGACTACACAGTACAGCTCCAGAGGTAGAACCCTAGAACCCATAATGACAGTGAAAAGTTTCAGGCTACATGAAAAGCAATTTTTTAATGCTGAGGAAAACAAGGTTACTTATAATACTTTGCCAACATGAACCAAATCAGCAAAATACACAGAGAGCACACAATCCAAGGCTTGTGTGCCCCAAACCCATTCCCCTTCTCCCCAACATAGCTCCAGGGATCCTACCTGAGCAAGAGCAACAACTAGGGTTTTTAAGTGCATGTGCAAAAGTACACATTGGTTTGCAAGGCCCCACTTGGTTCACCTGTGCATACACAGCAATTAATAGAGCATCTTAGTACAATAATAATAAGATACATACATTACTGAGAATCCTACAGAACAGTCTCAATAAATATTTGTGAAATAAATGTGTTCCTAAAACATGTGTAAATCAAATTCTACCTAAAAAGTCAATACATTTCCTTAGTACCTTTCCAGATATTTAAAATACCAATGAATAGATAGTATTTCATTTCAGATTTTTTTTCCTGTTTGTCAGTAAAATAAGCACTCGACTTTAAGTCTCCTGGAAAGTAGGATTTTTTTAAACAAAAATATTTGAGACTGTTTGCTTGTTAAAATAACTCTGTGATGTCTTTTTATAATAAAAATTACACTCATTTAAATGAATGTTTTACAAATTTGTATTTATTTGTATCATTAAATTTAGGTTTTAGTGACTCAGAATTTATATCAATTAATCTACTTCAACTAAACTTTATCTTTAAACTAATAAAACTTATGAAAATGTTATGAAACGTTATCTACTTCAAAGAATGGACTATTTTAACCCCCTAAAAGTATCTACCTAAGTACAATCAATCTGACATTACAGATCAAGGCAAAATGTTAAGGCTGATAGTTTATAAAGTATAATGCTGAAGCACTTCCAAAGTTATCCTCACAAATCTGAGAGGTATTAACTACCGTCCCAATTCTACAGATGAGAAAATTGGCCGATAAAGTTGAGCACCGGAAAGTTCCTAGGTCAATAATTACTTAAGAAAGAAAAGCAACTTCCAATAGATGAACTTTAGGAAACCCCAAATTCATGTGAAATGATCAGAGAGCTGCAAGTTTTCATTCTTTACCAATCACCCAAGAAAAAGCAGTGATGAAAAAGATTTTAAAGATTCATCTTACATCATGAGAAATATTTGGCAGATACATATGAAAGAAGAAAAACCTTTTGATAATAATAATAAAGAGGAAGAGGAGGAGAAGAATCCCAACTAGCAATCCCAAACTATAACTCACACCCCTTAATATTATCTTGATGTTCTGGTGTTCGGTCTCAATATTTCTATAGTAGATGGACAATCGGTCTGAAATCTACCCTGATGCTGGGGGTGGGTGTGGGTGTGGGGTGTGTGTGTGTGTGTGTGTGTGTGTGTGTGTGTGTGTATTTATATATAGTCCTTAAGAAGGCAATAAAAATTGCTATATTTTTTTACCCAAGGGTTATAACTTGAGTTCAGGTTCATTTCTTTTTGATTTAGTGTTAAAAGAACTTCGGATCACTAAAGTGGATCTAAAGTGATCTAAGATGCTAAAGAGAACAAATGAAGTATTCTATTCGCTGCCTATATTTTCAAATAAATCAGGTAGTCAATGAAGTCTTCCCACATTAAACAATTAGAAATACTGCCAACATCTTTCAGCTTATTTAATATTTGTTCCCACAAAATCTATTTCAAAGAGCAACTTGAGTTGGGATCAGACCAAAGGCCCTTTAAATGACTATCCAGCTTGTTGTTTTGATGATAATTTAACTAAACCTGTTATTCTTAATAAACAGTATCTAAGTATCTAAGATGCTCCACTGCCTTTTCTTTTTTAATCTTTTTGTTTTGGGGCCTCAAGAGGTCCATAAAATTAGAGAATCTGTCTGACCTTTCCTAACTTAGTGTAAGTGCATGTTCTTTTTTTAAGATTTTATTTATTTATTTGACAGAGAGAGAGACACAGCGAGAGAGGGAACACAAGCAGAGAGAGTGGGAGAGGGAGAAGCAGGCTCTCCCCTGAGCAGGGAGCCCGATGCGGGGCTCGATCCCAGGACCCTGGGATCATGACCTGAGCTGAAGGCAGACGCTTAACGACTGAGCCGCCCAGGCACCCAAGTGCATGTTCTAATACAAAAATCTCACTGTCTGATTTTTCATTTTACTGAGTTTGTTGTAACATACCCTTGTTTCACTTAATAACATTTTACATGGCTCATTCTGTCACTTCAGTACTTTTTATATAGCTGTTTCAGCTCACTATTCACTGAACAATGTCACAAAGACATAGTGATTTCGGGTTGATAAACAGATCACATTTCAAAGCACCTTTCCAGTACCTAATATTTTCTTTCATTTCCTTGAACAGATCATTGAACTACTTGCTTGTTTGAGTGAAACTATTAGTATCTAAATGTGAAATTTTTATCCTACTATTTAAGACAAAAAAATTTTTCCGTTCCTTTCTCTCTAAATACTGACTTCTGACATCTATCATCTTTTTCTTACTCATTGTTTTTTGTCCTCTCCCTTTGACTTTTTTTATTCATTCCCTATAATTTGGATTTGGGGCTACTTGTCCAAGATTAACTCTGTCTCTCTCTCTTTTTCTTTTCTTGGTGGGAGGAAGACTGAAAGCACCAAAGAAAAGTGTTAGAAGGGACACAGTAGCCTCTCTTGCACTTAGGTTTGGCTCTTCCACATACAGTTTCTTACAGATGTTGCTGAGACTACCGTTGGGCTTCAAAAGATTCAAAGCAGCATTATGGTGATTAATGTTCTCAGATTTCCAAACATAACAGATTTTATGTTGTTTAATTTTTAAAGCATACTCTGTCAGGTATGGTAATCACAAGTGATGCTACAACCAAATGGGGAAATGTTAATGAAATGGACTGTTCTAAGAAATTACTAATGCTAATTGACACTGACAGGCATGTATGAGGTACCAGGCATTGCACCAGCACGTTACATACCAAACATCACACATGTCCACTGTCCCCAAGGGTGAGAGAGGAGGCATGAGGCCAAATACACTTTCCACTTTCATTTTCTTAATTACAGCTTCCAGTTATTAAATTGCCACATTTGGGTTAAATATTTAGACATAAAATTACTATAGTAACAATATTCATTTAAATCTAAAGTTCAAAGTTAACTACATAATGTACAAGATTCAGAACTCAAGAGGTTTTATTACCTCAGCTAAAGAAGAGACAACCTCAAGGCTGTGCCAACACAAAATTCAGTTTTAAATCAAAACTGCACTAACTCTTAAGTTTCAAAAATCCTCAGAGCCCACCAACATATTGGCTCAGAATTGGAGAGAAATGTGCTTTACTTCTGACTATTAAAACTGGCCCCGAAAATTTTATTTCAGCATTACTGGTAGCAGCAGAGTCAAACAGACTTAAATGTCTATCAACAGGAGACTGCAGAAGCACATTATGATATATCCATGAACTTTAAAAATACAGAGACAAAAAATATAAAGCAGATGCTTTAATAAATGTGCTACTATAAAAAGATCAAGATATACTGAGTGACAAACACAAGAGGCACACACAAATATATACTGTTTTGGGGGGGAAATATCATCCTCATTAAGGAAGCAAACATAAGAATTTAAGAGTTACCTCTGGAGAGTCAAATGTGGAGTACTAGTGGGGGATGAAAGCTGGGGGTAATAAAACGGAACAGAAACTTTCATTTTTTATTTTTTACATTTTCTGTATTTCTTTTAAAGCCATGTGCATACATTGTTTTCAAAATGTATTAAGCAAATTGCTTTTGATTGCCCTTGAGTTGATTTACTGACACAGAAAGATCGGGGGAAGGGAGCCTCTGTGGCCTCGCCTTCTAGAACACTCCTGGCACAGACTCTGCCTTGACATCCCCCACCCCTCCACTTCTCTCACTCCTTGTCCTGGAAGGAGTGTCTGATCTCATTAGTGGTCCAGGGAGAAAGAGCTGAGAAGGGCCCAGCCCGGCCCCTTCTGACTCCCTTTCAGATTGGCCTAGGAGCAGAAGCTCAGACTCCTCTGCGGTCCTAACGGGTGGGTTGGAGGGGGGACAGGAGGCGTGCTGGCCTGTGCTTACCTAGTTGTGGTGGCGACTGCGCGCCAGGCTAATTCAGATGAAATACAGAAAAGCCTCTGCATTCTATCTATACATCCAAGCTGTGTTTTCCAACAAACTGTTACTTCAATCTCCATCTTGTGTCTAATTTTCAATTGATTGTGAACCAATCTGGAGAAGGTGGGAGAGTTCTAAACCCCCAAACCTCCAAGATATACCATTCAATGAGAAAAGGACAGATGCTGTATAATATGTACATTATGATCTTACAGATGCTAAATTTTTAAAAGTACTATAAAAGTATATGCATGCATAAAAATGTCTGAAAGAATAAACATTACACAGCGTCCTGGGGGAAGGCTAGATTGGGAGACGAATAAAGAGGACTGCCACTTTGTACTCCGTTCACTTTTGTACTATTCAAAATTCACCAACAAGCATGTGTTCCCATATTACTGTGGTAAGTTTCAAAAAACTTTGTATTTTAATAATTTTTGCTGGGAGATATAGTAACCACAGATCAAGTAAAAGTTTCTGAACTTTGGGATTATCAACAGTTTAGAGAAGTGGTTCTCAAAGTGTGATCGCCTGACCAGCTGCATCAGCATCATCTGAGAGCTTGTGAGAAATGCAAACTCTGGGGCCCCAGCCCAAGTCTACAGAATCAGAAACTCTGGGGGTGGAGACTAGCAATCTGTTTTAACAAGCCCTCCCTAGAGGATTACAAGCTAGCTAAAGTTTAAGAACCACAGGACTAGAGAACTGTTTATAATAATTGTTTCAATTTTCCAATTCATAAATCCTCAAGACTTATACAACACATACATCTAACACCCCACCCATCTATCAAATTATTTTTCATCTCAACTCAACAAGCATTTGTGGAGTACTCTTCAAACTGCATTACTGTAGTAAGTTTTTAGTATGAACTAAAATACTTCAGTAAAGAAACGGTACCGTGAAACCACTAGGGAGGTCCCAGCCCCTTTAAAGGGACTGAAGTACTCTGACATAAACCAGAGGCCCACCAACAGAGATAGGACACTGGGAAGGAGCTAGAACACGGCTTCCTTCATACACCCTGAAAAACACCCTCAACCAAGTAACAACTTGTTAGTGTATTACAACACAGATCATTCTCAGCTAGTATTTCTCTTTTATAACTTTATATTACAAAGTTTATTTAAATTTAAGTAGTGCAAGCATTTACAGATACCTGTTGGGTGATCGTCTTGGCCAACGTCTTCTGTTAGATTCTGCAAGAAATATGTTCATTATTACCAAGAAATCACACACCATACAGCAAGTTTGAAAATTCACAAACATTTTCATAAACAGCTGATATCTTAATATCTGTAATCTAAATTTTTACCAAATACACTTAAAACAACTACTTTAAACAGCTGGTAGTTTCATCTTTAAAAGGTTGACTTACTAGCTTATTAAGGGTGTGGTAGATCTTATGAATATTTGCCAGTGTTGAGAGATGAGAGTTCAGTTGGAAGTCTTTAAAAGAAAAAGAAAATTCAGTGTCACTTATTTCCCAGGCTGCCAAAACAGTGTAAAAGGAGAAAACTCGGAAGTGAAGAAAAACAAATGTTTTGATACCACTGAATAGTATTCTCCATTAATTTGATACTTATTAAGTAAAATACAACATGCAACTACTGACCTATCTCTTAGAAATGAAGTCTGGCTATAAAGTTAAATTCCCAACCGAATGTTTAAGTTCATGAAATTTTCATGTGAACTGTAAGGTAAAATAAAAATCCCTCAGTAGTTGTAAAATCCTACCAGCAATGAACCTGAACGTAAGAGAAAAATGTCAATAATGTTAGCAAATTAAACAAGTCACACAAATAGAAGAAAGATCTCAAAAGAAACATGTTCACTTTCTCTTTCTCTTTCCCTTCCCCAGAATTACTAATACAGTATCAAATCAAGCTCCTGGCAAGGAAAGAATAGAAAAGCATCTCAACCATTTGGCATTTCTTGTAATATATTTATTTTGTTGGCTCTTATACAAAAAGAGAGCAAAAATGGAACCTAAGTCCCTCCCCTCCCATCAAGCAGACAAATCAAAGGACTACACTGCAAGCTGAGTCCATGAGCCCAGAGCCCAGTGATGGAGCCTATAATTACTTGCGTTGCAATATTAAAAAATGCCACAAACCCTGGAACACAGAAGCAGAAATCATGCTCATAAATCTGTCCAAATCAAAGAACGTTATCCCCCATCATCTCTAATAATTTCAGGATTACCCGCTAAATCATACATACATCTTGGAATCCCACACAACATAAAAACTTTCAACTGTTAGGCTTTTGAATCTCTAATTTCAAATGTTTCTTATGGCTTGCATACGTATTAGGCTACATAAATTTAAGTTAAAATTCTATAAATAATTTTATATTTGAATAAACATCAAAGTATTTTCACAAAATATCAAGATTTACACTAGTTCCTTTACCATCACAAAGGTTAGTTTGAAAGTAAACTTGAAAAGATACTGTAACTCCCCCACGTTAGGCCATTCTGATAAAAGAGGAAAAAAATCCCCTTTCACTGGAATAGTTTCCTTGGGACATGTATTAGGTGCAAAGAGACCAAAGAGCAGATACTACAGTACAAGTTGTGCTGGGCTGGACTCTCGGCTGCCGCTCTGAGTCTGGAAAGCAAGCTGACTGCCCTGCCAGTATTTAGAAAGCTTTACTTTCTTTTCGAAATTGTGCCAGGAATCCAGTTCTGGGCTGGCAGGCAGCAGAGCCTCTGGCATTCACAGGTCACTGTCAGGGGCAGCAGGCCACACTCGCGCGCACACGCGCACGCACGCGCGCACACACACACACACACACACACGTGTACGGCTCCGACCCACCTGGTGGCAGCCATGGTCAGACGCTCCGCTCACAGCCACTGAGAACTGCCCAACTAACCAGATTTTTTGGCTGAGAGACAACCAGAGCAGGGCCTCAGACTCTAAATGGGCTTTGACTAGAGACAAGTGTTACTTGTTTAGCATCTGAATGGTTTAGCCATACTTAAGGTAAATAAATGATGACATAATGTGGCCCAGAATCCTGATTTTCCATCTTAATTAGTGCAGTTGCACTGAGAAGGTTTAGGAAAGAATTTGGAGTATGTGTACATATGTGTGTGCGTTTACTTACTTACGTGTCTATTTAATAAACATTGATGGGGTCTCTAAAGCTAGGCGCAACAGTACTCTCCTGATCCACAAGACGCTTTGGGGAAGCTTGAACACACGCAGCCCCCGTGACCCACATTTACCACCACACCATAACCTCCCCTTTTCATACTCTCTCAATTTCAAAATTAGAAGACAAATGATACATTCCATCGTCATCTCTAAATTAAATCCTGAAATAAACTCCTGGGTCTCCCCCCCAAAAAAAACTGAAAAAATTTAACGATCCAGATTCTCTCTTCACTGAGGCCGCATAAAGATTATTCAAGCACGGAGGTTTCCAGATGCCCCCCCCAACCATGGTACACTTTTTCACCACTCTGATGTTAATTCAACTGTCAAAATTCACATAAAAGAATCTAAATGAGGGGCGCCTGGGTGGCTCAGTTGGTTAAGCATTTGATTTTGATTTCAACTCAGGTCATGGTCTCAGGGTTATGAGATCAAGCCTGGCATCAGGCTGAGTGTGAAACCTGCTTAAGATTCTCTCTCACCCTCTCCCTCTGCCCCCCCCCTAAAAAAAGAATCTACATGAATTACAATTTCTAAATCCTTCTACACACACACACACACACACACACACACAGTTCTGTACAAAAATCACAGCCAAAATGCCACTTCAATTTACAACCTCTCTGTGGAGACTGAAAGCTGATTTGAATCTCAGGTCTACCAGTTATTTAACCTAAATCTCAATGTTCTCATCTATAAAATGAGATTACAATTCCTAGATGTGGCAGACATCCATTATAATGCCTGGTCCAATTTAAGTGTCCAATAAAAGAGACCAATTATCACTACATTCGCTTATATTATTTTCCATTATCACACTTCCATCTAAAATGGTCTCTAATTTCCATAGGTCCAAGTCAAGCCCCAAAACAAAAACTCTGAAGTTGGGGCTCCTTCTGTGATTGAGGCATGTGGCCTGATACGTCTTTACAGCCTATGATGGCATTTCTATATTCAAATACCACCAACCGATGTTCACGATGACGGTCAAAGATAATCTCAACATAGTAGAAAAAAAAGACAAGAGCATCTAAGACCAGGTTCTACATATGAACTTTCACTTCACAGGCAACACGGATAACAAGGTTTATTTCGCAAATCACACAATAAAGTCAGGAATTCTCCATTTCCACATCCACTATCATCACCATCTCATCATTTCTTCACCAAAAGGAAAAAGAAACCAGCAACGCGAATAATTTCTCTTTAGCTTCGCCAAGGTAAGAAGCAGCTAAGGAGAGACAAATTCAGAGAAAAAAAGAAAAAAATGGCCTTAAAAGATAAATCCACAAAGGTTAACATATATTGAATTTATGGTTCATCTGTTTAGTGCTCAGGGCAAGTAACAGATCTTGAAATCTAAAATAGATTTCACATCCTTAAGGAATAGATGCTAAGGGTAAAGATCAAATGCCTTACAGAGAACATATTTAGGAAAGCACTAACTGATTCATAAAATTTCCTTCTGCTCATATTTCAATTCCAAAGAATAAATGCTAGGTTAAGTCACCTTTATTCCATGATCAAATGACTCCACAGTAAACCACTGACTGGGTTTCACTCTCCTGTGTGACATGCAAACCCTATTATCCTGTATTAAAAGCAAAAACTGGCTCTGCAAAGAGGCATAGCCCGCTTAATAAACAGCATGCCTAAATAATCTTCTGGGTATTCTTAAAACGATCAACAAACGTTGACTGGGCATAAAGTTTCCTGGGTTTTTGTTTGTTGTTTTGTAATTATCGTTTGCTGTGACCTACATATGATAAAAAAAAAAAAATGAATGACGGGGTGGGGGGGCCAAAGTCCATGTCCCCAAACTACCCTAGGTGTAGAGTTCCACAATATAAACAGACATAAACATTAGGAACAAAACAATTATATAAGTACAGACAATGACCATCAACCAAAAGAATCAAATTTAAAAAAAATTAACAGTCCTAATAGGAGTTTATTTCCAGAAGAAGGTCAGAAACAATTTAAACTCTTAAAAATCAAATCCTTTCCCTCATACCATAGTCACTTGTAAAATACAGCTGCGAGATGATCTCAATTGTAATAGCAACAAAAAGCAATAATACATACAGGAATAAACAAATATGTAACATACAAATGAAAAAACAATAAAAGTTTACTGAAAGACGTAAATGTAGAGATACCAGAGATATTACACCGCTGGAATGGAAAGACTCAGTATTGTAAAGCAATCACCTCCCCTTTGCACTAAACTACAAATTAAATGCAATCAAATTCCTATTCTTCCTGCCTCTCAGATCTCCACCCCGAAAGAGGTGGAGAAAAGGAAGGGAGTCAGGCAGATTGATTCTAAAGTTCATCTGAAAGAACAAACATGTTGGCCTTGCCAAGAAATTGTTGAAAAAGAAGAACGAGGAAAAACGTGCCCTATCAGATAGCAATACATAATATAAAGCAGAGGTTGGTAAATTCTTTGTAGAGGGCCAGATCGTAAACATTTTTAGCTTTGTGGGCCATGCCATCGCTTCTGCAACTACTGGTGCCATTAGAGCTCAAAGTGGCCATAAACAATACATAAACAAATGAGGGTAGCTGTGTTCCAATAAAACTTTATTTATAAAGTCTAAGTAGTAGGCCGAATTTGGCCCGTGGGGCCATAATTTGCCAATGCTTGGTATAAAGGTACAATAATTACAAGAGAATGGTACATATGCAAGAAGATAAGCCAATGGAAGAGTGTTGATCAACATGTACATCTGTGTAAACAGACATGTAATTAATATATGATAAAATGGCATTTCATATCAATGAGGAAGAGCGAATCATTCAGTAAATAGAGGGGCATCTAGCTAGCATGTGGAACAGATTAAAGTTAATTCCAACCTCACCCAAAAGTTACAGATGGAAGGGGAAGGCATTCAAGGCAAAAGAAAATCCCTTATCTGGGGTTCAGGGCCCTGCATGCTCTCTGCCTCCACCCATCTCTCCAATCTCATCTCCTACCCATCCTCCTCTGGCTTATTCTCCTCAGCCACAGTGAGCTTCCTGCTGTTCTGTGAATATTCCAAGCACACTCCTACCTCAGGGCCTTTACACATGCTTTGCCTTGAGCTGCCTTCTCTCTGATAATAACATGGTTTGCTCTCACATTTCACCAGGTGCCTTCTTACACAACCTCACCAGACCAACAAATAGGACCCCTTCTTTGATCTTTATCACTTTCCCATGCTTTCCTTTCCTTTTTCTTTTCTTTGTATCACAGATTTGTCATCTTCTTCTCCCATTAAAGTGTAAGCTTCATGGAAGCCAGGACTTGGTCTTGTCCACTACTGTATCCCTAGTACCTAATAGGATACCTGGCACCTAATAGGCACTCAATAAATACTTGATGAATGAATGCAGATCAAAGGCACCAAACCTTAATTTCAGTATGTTCAGGGCATTTCAAATGCATCCACACCATTAGATCTTCAAATGTGAGAAGTAGCATGGTAAAAGAGGAAACTCGTAAGGAAGGCCAAGGTCAGAACATAAAGAATCTGTGAACCCTGCTTACCAGTTTAATCTCTTAATGACTTGTATCTCCAACTGGGCCACTCGGGGGTATGCAAATCAAACAAACGTGGCACATTCAAGCAGCATCAATTCTACTCAATAGTAATTCACCTGAAACAGTGTTATACGAACACAAAAACACGAGTATGGCACTTCACAGCGGCTTCACCATACAGAGTTATGCTGCCGGGATCCTGTGAGTACTTAAGTCACTGAACCTCTGCCATAGCAGAATGTTGGTGGAGAACTTTGAGGAGTACTGCTGTGAGTCCAGGTGCTGCACAGTGTTTAAATTGGGAATTTTTTTAGAAGGATCACTCAGCAGCAAATGTGTGCCACGGATCGGGGTGGTCTGGCTTCAGAATGGCCTCTCATGAAGACTACCGAAGTGACTGAAGCGAGGAAGGAGTAGGGCCTGGTGTGAGACAGGGGCAGTACCAGTGGAGGGGAGCAATGCTGAGTACAGTGGGGCTGCACAATATCCACATTTAACTCACCCAAATTCAACCTGATACACTTGGCCAAAAAAAAAAAAGGAAAGGAGGAAGAGAAAACAAAAGAAATTTCAGCTGTCCCGTAACGGCCCTCCATTCTACTGAATGAGCCACAAATCCGACAGCCACTTGGTGAGTCTGTTTCCCCACGCCAATCACATTTTGTGCATCTCACAACACTGGATGGGTCTACTATTTAAAAATGTATTTTCCATAAAACATGGTCCCTAAATGCAAGCCAGCTGCTTCAACTGGTGCCCCACTGAAGAGCCAGAGATCTGTTCCAGGGCTGGAGGGAAGGACCGTCTGTGCCGGACTCATCTGAGGCAACCTCCAGTGGGGCACCTTCCCAAAGTATCCCCAAGGGATATTTTTAATACAGGTGATTCTGACCTTACATATGGACTTAGAACTAACCTCTATATAAAATGTGATTACCCTATAAGGAAAAGCCACTATGACTGCCATTCAGGAGACGACACAGAGGAGTTCAACGTTTCATGTCCATTTGTCCAATTCTCCCTTTCCTGGCTCAGGCAGGATCACACAGCTGGCTGTGGCCAAGCTGGGAACGATTCACACCCTCTAATTCCCAATCCAAAGCCCATTCCTCCATTCTAGCTTATTTCTAATCAGAGCAAAAACGGATCTTCACGCTCCATAAAAGGAAAAAAGCAACACCCTTTCCCACTCAAAGTTGTTAAAAATCAACAAACTTAGAGTAACATTTTCTTAAAAGTTACTAAAACTGGCTAAATCTAAAACAACCTACCGACCTTTTTTTTAAGATTTATTTATTTATTTACTTTAGGGCAGGGCGGGGGAGGAAGGAAATGGAGAGAGAAACTTGAGCAGACTCCACACTGAGCTCCGCAGGAGGCTTGATCCCAGGACCCTGAGATCATGACCTCAGCCGAAAGCAAGAGTCACTCAATCAACTGCACTACCCAGGCGTCCCTACCATCTTTATTTAAAGGGAAGAGATGTGCAAAGAAGATACCACCAACACCACCAATGTTATTTTGATTTCAAGTACACTTCTTTCTTCTGAGCACTAACGATCGATAAAAGTATTTTATTATTTTTTTAAAGATTTTTTTATCTTAGAGAAAAAGAGCACATGCACACTCGCAGGGGGCGGAGAAGAGGGAGAGGGACAAGCCTGACACGGGGCTCCATCCCAGGACCTTGAGATCATGACCTGAGTCAAAACCAAGAGTCAGATGCCTAACCGACTGAGCCACCCAAGCGTCCCTAAAAATATTTTATTATTAGCTAAACTCGAGTTGGCCCATCAGTGAGCAATGTTCTCGGGTATAAAGGTTTTAATGCAGCACCATGCACAGATAAGTACTTAATAAATGCTTCTTGATGACAATGAAAATGATGAACAAAAGCAGTAAAGGCTCTTGAGGAGGGGAGAGGCAGAATGACCATGTTATTGACAAAGAAGTGAAACAAAAATCAGACAAAAATTAAAGGTCATCAAAATCAGCATTCATCCTGAATGTTTCTCGGACAGACCAGAACATGATCTTGCAGAGCAGAGCTCGGGCTCTCAAACTGGGGTTCAATATGGAATGCTTAGAGGCTCTAAGAGCTACAGGTTATATGGCCCATTCTCCTGAAATGTCAATTTTACTCAGTGATAAGAAAAAAGAAAAAAATTCTGTTGTCAAAGTCAAGGGTGTATGGTAGTTGAAATGTATTCTTTAGGTTTGCCTTGTCTCCTTCCTTCTATAAACAGGAGCCCTCTTTCCTGTGGGTTTCAGACGGACAGAATGAGAATGCCAATGAAGTCAAGAGGAGACCCCTACCAACCTGTAAAGAACACGTAACAATGTTTGATTTCAGTCAACAAGATTTTAGATTTGTTACTGCAGCATAAAAGAAAAAAAAAAAAAAAACCCAAGTCTTCAACAAGTCCTTACAAGGCCCTACATGATCTGACCTAAGTCATCTCATTCCATTATCCTTGCTCACTCCATTCCAGTCACTCTCGTCCTTGAAGACTCACGTGAACTCCTACCTCAGGGCCTTTGCATTTAGTATGCTCTCTGCGTCAATGACTTCTGGTGTTCACAAAGCCTAGCAGCTGACTTCACTATCTATTCAAATGTCACCTCATCAGAGAGGTCTCTCCTGACTCCCTATCAAAAGCAGCACCTCCACCCCCCACGAGCTTTAGATTTATTTTATTTCTCTAAGTTTGTGTGCTAGGTTTGTGGGTCAGCTTCATACGACATGCCCCTTCTGTGCTAGAAATAGGAATTTCTTTATAAAATGGGTAACAGCGCCTGCCTCATAGGGATACTGCAAGGACTGAAGGAGTCAATGATGTGATGGGCTTAGAATAGTACCTGGCACGAGGTAAGCACTACCTGGGTGCTGGCTGGGATGCCACAGAATGAGCAGGAATGATCTGCTATCTGCCCAGCGCCCTCTTCCCCACAGTCCAAACCAAACCCTGCTAATTAAGCCTCTTAAAACTAATCCAGCAGCTGCACATCAGAGTCACCTGGGAAGCTTGAAAAAATAGGCCAGGGTCGCCATCCAGATGGGAGTGGGGTCACTGATTTCTCAGTAGCCCAGATGATTCTAATATGCAGCCAGAGAAGGGAGTTCTAGCCCCACTCTCGACTCAGTCCCCAACCTGCTGGCAGTCAATCCACTAATGAAACAAGCTCAGCACACAACAGACCAGAATCTAACTCATTCATTGGTACCCCAACAGCACGTGAAAAAAAAAAAAAGATCAAGATCCAGGGAAAAGATTATAAAACTGAAAAGCCAGGTGAAAATGAGAGGAAACAAAGTAGCAGTGGGAAGATATTAACATCATTCTCCTGATCAATAAATATTCGCCACTTACAAGGCACAAAAGCCAAAAGGTGAAGCCCGGGAAGGGGAACCTCGATAAGCGGTGGGAAGCAGGTCATCGTAGGTGACTCAGCGTTTTCACTGAACACGAGATCCCAAATTAAAGCAGTCCACGCATACCGCTGCTGGCTTTCTCCTTCTGACTCTCACAGGACCCATAAAAGAGGCTGCGAGGAGAAGCCATCCGTCCCAGAGAGGCGGCGTGTCACCTAGCACCGTCATCCACTCCCCGGCCTTTGCCTACTGGTGCCATCTCAAAGGAGTCGGCCACTTCAGGACACCCCGTGTGGCTGCACTCCAAGTGTGCCAAGCTACAAGGGGCCCTAGATTCACTCCCTTTGCCCCACCTCACCCACTGAAGAACACAGATCCACTGGATAGTTCAGAGTAAAAATCGTCCTTTAATCTCACTAATGTTACAAGAGTTCTGATGCTCTGGCATCAGAAAGACCTGAGTTAGTCTCAGCTCTGTGACAGTCTAGCTGAGTGACCCTGCCTGTTACCCAGCCTCACTGTGCCTCGGTGTCCTCATCTGTACAGCTGGACTAGTGGGCCCCCCTTCCCAAGGCTACTGCGAAGATGGAACAACGGTGCCTACCAAGCACTTAGCACCGTGTAGGCCCATACCATACGCCCAAAAAGGTTCATTGCTTTCCTCCCTGTTATTATTAGAACACAGAAGAGACTAAGACACCCTGAACCTAGAAGATCAAGAAGTAAAAACAAGGTAGAAGGGATGACAAGGTGACAGGTCTTTAAAAGTATGACATCAACAGACAGTTGCCTGGACTTGAATGTACAACTATCCTTTCCAGCTTCCTATTTAATTAAGAACAAGTAATCTGTGGTCTAATTTTGGGGAATGGCATTTGTAGAAAGGGATATTAAAGGGAAAAAAGACTTAATCTCTACAGAAAAAAAAGAATAATTTCAAAGATGTTACACAAAAACATGTCAGTAGTGCTACTAAAAGGTAAGGGGTTTGTTGGGGGGGGTTGTTAAGATTAATTTATTTATTTGAGAGAGAGAGAGAGCACGCCAAGTGGGGAGAGTGGCAGAGGGAGAGGGAAAGAAAATCTTAAGCAGACTCCTGCTGAGCACAGAGCTCAATGCGGGGTTCGATCTCAGAATCCTGAGATCACCACCGGAGCCAAAACCAAGAGCCAGACGCTTAACCAACTGCGCCACCCAGGCACCCCTAAAAGGTAAGTTTTACGTTTTCTAGCTTTTCTGAAATGTTGTCAGGTTATCTCCTATATTTAAAAATAATATAAAAAGTGTATTTAAGAAGTAATTAACACAAGTCTGTTTAAAATTAAGACCTAAGAAGACTAAAATGACTGTCATTAGTGAGTTAAGAAAAGGTATGCAATACTTTTCTTTGCCATGATCAGGTCCCCAGTTAGAATCGGTTTTTAAATGCCTACTGTCATTGAGAGGAAGATGGCAGAAACGAGGGGAGAGGAAGGATGGGGAAGAAGGAATTCCTCCTACATCCTGATGCTGTTGGGGCCCATTCCAAGAACAAAAGAACCAAAAGCAACATGGAGATGATCTGATCAGCTGGCTCTGCCATCATCATTCATAGGCCAAAGACAAAAGAGGGAACTCCAACATACCTGCAGGGCTGCCATAAGGATTAAACCAAAGGCAGAAACAGAATGTTGAGTAGTATTTCCACTGGCAGTGGTGGGGCACCTAGACCCTGGAGTCAGAATGCCCAAGTGAGAATCTCAATTCACCACTTAGAAGCTGTGTGACCTCGAGAAGATTCCTTAACCTTTCCACACCTCAACTTCTTCATCTGTAAAATGGGGATAATAACAGTACACAGCCTGCTTCCGAGGGTTGTTATGAGGGCTGAATGCATTAATGCAGCCAAAGCAGCTGGAACAGCCCAAGAATAATCACCAAACACGTGTCAGCCCCTCCCCCCCTTGTTCCTCCTCACTCCCCGCGCGGCACCTTTCCTGACTTCTTGCTTTCCTCCTCTCCTTTCCCTCCTACTCATAAACTCTCCCTGGTCCCTCTCGTCAGCCCTTCACCACAGGACTCCTGCCCACCCTCCACCCTATCCCCCTTCACCCTGGCCTACCAAACCCCCTTTCTACCGCCCCAGTTCTCAGTACTTTCACCCATGCTGTCCCCTCCTCTGGCAAAGCACCCTCCCACCTCACCCCCCAGGCACACACAAATCTTGTTCTTCACAGGGGAAAACTTCAAAAGCGAAACCCACATGATAAATGCTAACCCTTCCATGAAGTCTAATTTTTATGACTTCCCATGCATTTCCAAAGCACTCTGGGCATCCAACTAACCTAGCTGCCATCGTGCATACTTCAGCTGTCCATTACTTCTCCGTCTGCACCACTAAACCCACTGGAAGCTCTTTAGACACAGGGAACCACCCCCCCCCACCCCCAGTCACGTGGGTTACAGCAATGCCTGGCAACAAGAAACCCTCGCACGTTTGGTGAATGACTAAGTGAGGGAAGGCCTCATTTGGTTCTTTCTGATAACCTCTCTTCCTCTCAAGGGTCTCCTTTTAAAGCCTAATGAGGACAGAGTCATTACACAGCAATCATCGGCAACAAAAACAGAAGAGAGCCAAGCACTTCTGTGTTTTTTTCCTCATTCAGTCCTTGGGATCGCTCTGATCTTGCCTCCTACTTCTTTCTCTCTGCCCAGCTCCCCACTCCACTCCAAGCACACCAGCCTCTTTGGGACTCCTATCACAGGCCTGCTCCCCCTCAGAGCCGCTGCATCATCTTCCCGCTGCCTGGAATGCCCCTCACTCCCATCAGGTCTTAACTTAAAACCTGACCCTGCTATTGAAACTACAACATCGGGGCGCCTGGGTGGCTCAGTAGTTAAGCGTCTGCCTTTGGCTCAGATGGTGATAGATCGAGCCCCACATCGGGTTCCCTGCTCTGCATGAGGCCTGCTTCCCCCTCTCCCACTCCCCCTGCTTGTGTTCCCTCTCCCGCTGTGTCTCTCTCTGTCAAATAAATAAAAATCTTAAAAAAATAAAAAATAAAAACTACATCCTCCACTCCTCTCCCCTCCTTGCTCCAGAGCTGTGTACCCCACCCCTTGCTTTATTCTTTACAGAACTTACAACCATCCGACACACTATATGATTTACCTGCGTATAGGCTCTCTCCCCTATGCTAGACTGAGAACTTCACAAGAGATGAAGAACAGGGCCTGGTACATGGAGGATGCTCAATAAACACCGTTGACTGAACAACTCCATACTCTGCAGTAGGTATGTCTTATGCGCGAGGACTCTGGAGTGCACGCAGAGGAGCTGATGAGTGACTTACCCACGGTCACACAGCTAAGACATAACAGAGCAAGGATCTGAATCTAGGCAATCTGACTCCTGGGCCCACACTTAACTATTATCTGTCTCCCAACCTGACCCAGACAACAATTAAAAGACATCATCAAAAAATTTTTTAAAAAATAAAAAAAAATAAACAAATAAAAAACATCATCATATCCCTGGAGGAAATCATAGCAGTCTATGTCTTTGGGCCATAAAGAACAGCCATCCACTGGGAAACTTCAAAAGAACAAGTCATTTCACTCTAGACAGTTCCATATGGTAAAGCATTATCAGATTTATAATTTATACAGCACCGATAGTTTTTCTTTGTACTTAATAGTTCAGGAAAAAGAGGAGGAGATTTATCACACCTCTTAGTACTGTAATATCCCCATGAACAGCAAAATGACAGATCATCAACTAACATGGAGGTGGCTTACGATGACATATATTAAAAGCCAAAAATTGTGGTAGGAGGTGGAGAAGTACAGACTGCAAGGGGGCACATGGGAACTTTTGGGGGTCATGACAGTGTTCTATAGCTTAATTTTAGTAGTGGTTATACCAGTATAGATATTTATCAAAATTTATCATCAAGCTGACACTTAAAACAGGGATAATCTTATGTGTATGATACTCAATAAATACTAAAAAGCAATAAAGACTATCAGTAATTTTAACTAAATATTCTACCCAAAAAAGGCACAAAGAATATTTCCATGCTAATACTCCCAAATTAGATCCAAAAAGACACACTAGAAGCTAGGCATTAGCTCCTGAGCATCACACCTGTCTCTCTCTCTCTCTCTCTCTTTTTTTTTAAGGGCAAAGAGGTGATTAGAAAAAGACAGTGAAGAGCTCTGTATAATGAGATCCAGCAGGGTGGCTGATGTGTGGCTCAGAGCCTGCCTGGCCACTGGCAAAAGGAGCACCCACAATGGACATTGACTGTGTGCTTCTTCCGTCCTTTGGGTAACCTCAGACCAGGACTCTAGGACCCTGAACAGAGTCCAGTCAGGGTAGAAGGGCACATCACTGGTCTTCTCCACAAGGGCCTCTGCCACGTACTGACCAGTGACAGGTATGGATGTTGAATTTGTCAGAATTCTTAGTTTTGAGCATCAGAAACCAACTAGCTAATATAACAGGATAGTGATTTCTTTTTCTAAAGGGCCACTGGATAATTCATAGAACGTCTAGGAAATCCAGAAAACCAAGTCACACAACTTAAGGGCACACAGCAGAGCACACAGACACAGCCAGAACTGGCCTGGCCCCTGGGACCACAGCCTGCAGCTGCCCCCCACTGTCCTGCCCCAACTGCCCATTCTCTCCAAATGGCCTCCAGGCACTCAGAGCTTCTTTCCAACACTTGCCTCCAGCCTCAGATTCACACTCGGGTGGGTGTGTCTGAGCAGCTTGGCCGGCAAAGGTAGGAATGTTCCAATCAGAGAAAGAGCCAGGGCCCTTGAAGACTGACGATTCCCATCATAAACACAAATGGCTGACACGCCATCTCTGGGAATACTAGTGATACAGGCAAGTAATAAAAGGCTTTCAAAAAAATATTTACAAGAAAAAAAAATCCTCAAAGAGGCAACTAAAAGGAATCATATCCAGAGTAATGCTATTTGGGGAGGGTAGGAGTCCTTTTCATGTAGTAGTGTTGTACTCAGTATGTTAGTTTCAAAAACTACAAGCCTACCTTCCTAAATTGAAAATGCCTCATTAAAAGTGTTTTCTAATTAAAAAAAAATAATAATTCAAATCTGGAGTAACAAATACTTTGTTTGCTAGAATAAAGAACACAAGAGGAAAAAAAAGTCCTTAGATCTGAAATGGTAATGCAATGATTGCTAAAATACATGATTCTATTTAAAATGTATCTCAGTATCTTTTTCTACTTAAAGCATATTTTTAAACGTATGTTCTGCTCAGAAGAATAATTCTCAAGAGGTACTCCTCCTAACCTGAATCTCAGAATAAGAAAAAAGAACAAGCTATGAAAAGCTATTAACACTAATTCAAGATGACCAACTACAGAAAGATATCCATATCAATCTCAGATAATCAGAAAATTCACCTCCAACTAGCAAAGTTAATTTTCTAAATGAAGAAAGCCTTCCAGTAATCTCAATGTACAGTTAACATGAAATAAACTCTAAGGACCGGAATCTGGTCATAAAACAAAAAGAGGGATAATATCAGACCTGTTAAGTCCTGCTTTGCCTTATCTCCACAAGACTTACACACCAGATCTGAAATGGAAGCATGCATTTTCATACAGACTCCTGGCCCCTTAGTACATCACCAGCATTTTACTTTCTCCTTCAGAATTTCTCTATGCCACATTCTTCAAAACTGGTATCTGCACATATTTAAAAAGAAATATTATTTAAATTGGTTTGCTTATGGCTGACTTTGTCAAAAAAGACAGAATGAATAAATGAAAGTTTGTATTCCCCGAAGAAAAATCCGAAGATAATGAAAAACGACTCAGAAGTATGCTAAATAGCAGGAGGAAGAATTACAATTTTCCAGATAATTCACTATTTAACAGTTGACCATTTAAGTGCAATTCAATACATATTTGGAGACCTAGACAAAGTGCCATCCTGGATGATAAAATGGATACTAAACAGTCCCAGATCTCAAGGGGGTAATAATCTAATTGGGGAGGGGACAAATAAGGAAACGAGCAGCTATTGTTATATTAGATAGAACTGAGAACAGAAGTAAACCCTACTTCGAAGATTCAGTGGAGGGAGAGGGTGACTCTGCCTGAGAGGGAACAGGAACCCAGTAAAGAACAGTTCCCCAGAAGTAGGAGAGTCCTTTTCATGTAGTAGTGTTGTACTCAGTATATTAGTTTCAAAAACTACAAGCCTACCTTCCTAAATTGAAAATGCCTCATTAAAAGTGTTTTCCCAAGGAAGCTGCAGTTGGGGGGGGTGGGTTCTGAGCTTCCATGCATAAGGCTGATTCAACCCCAGGTTCTGAGGAGTCTATTTCATTAAGCAAACAGGAGCCCTCGAGGTTTTGTGTAGGGCAATCCTAAGGACAAAGATGATTTAACTAGTGATGAAGAGGACAAAATGAGAGGAGGCTGAGACTAGCAAAAGGATTACTGTGGATTAACAATAACAACAACAACAACGTAAGAAAGATGGGTGAGCCCTAGGGCGATGGCAAGCGGTAGTAAGGCACGGGAGGAAATGCAGTCCCGCTCTCACCACCAGCCAGGGGAAGAGAGGATGAGAAATGTCTTAGCTTCCACCTTGGGTTATTAAATGAACTGCGGCTTCATTCACTAAATGAATAAAATTAGTCTTGTTTTGACCACTAGGAAGCTCAGAGCCAAATATTTGGCCTATTTCTAACATACGGCAAGCATTTACGTGCAGCCTGTGAATCTAAACTTTATTTTCCTTCTCTTTTTAAAATTTATTTATTAGAGAGAGAGAGAGGAGAGGGAGAGAGAGAATCCCAAGTAGACTCCCCACTGAGTGTGGAGCCTGACCCTGGGCTTGATCTCATGACCCCAAGATCATGACCTGAGCCGAAATCAAGTTGGACTCTTAACCGACTGAGCCACCCCGGCGACCCTATTTTCCTTCTCTTCACAGGCTTTTATCTGTACTTGGTAAGTCACCCTTAATTATTTTTAAATGAGGCAGAAAATAAATCAACAGATTAAGAAAAGATTGAGACCAAGCCAGAGATAGCTGGACAAAGTAGCTGGCTCAGGGATATAACCTGTAGGCTGCCAGCCCAGAGCATTCTCCTCACTGCTCCTCTACCCTAGCAAAGGCCACATCTCACAAAAGCAGCTGAAAAATGCCAGACTTCCACTTTTTCAACCTTCCTTACAAGTAGCAGTGCCATGAAATCAGTTCTACCCAATGAAACTGAAGGGGAAGTCTCCAAGGTGACCTTCTATAAGACTCCTCTCTCTGCTAAGAGGGAGTTGTAAGAAAATATCCTTCCTTCCTTCCCTGTCTCACATAGGCATGATGTCTGGGGCCACAGCAACCACATTGCCAACATGAAGCAATGAGCCTGAGGCTTTCCATAAGCCAAATACTAAAAATAGAGGAATAAAAGGATGGAAAGAGCCTAAAGTCTTCAAGCACATCATTCAGACACCGTACCACCCTTACAACCATCTATTCTCTACACTTCTTGCTACTGGACAATAATAAATTCTATTATTTATGCCATTTTTAGTTGTGTATTGTTACTTGCCAATAATGGATACAACACAGTCAAATCATGAGGTCAGTTTCTGACAGACTGACTTTTATTCTGCTGAGTTAACAAGATTATTCTTGAGATGAGAAAATGCAAACATGTATTATTAGTCAGGAAAAAAGCAGTAAGCTATAAGCTGCTGGAAGCAGCTACAGATAAAAACAGAAAAGGATGTAATGATAAATAATTATTTGAAAAAGCATGATCAAGTATTGACAGGGGCACTGCTTGGAGGCAGGAACAAAGGAAGGAAACAGTAAATGTATAGAAGTCCCCTAAGATGGAGAAATTGAGGGAGACTTTCTTTTCTGGCAATGTTATAAACAAGATAACCTAAAAATCCTTCCCAATATAAAACAGAGAAAAAATTCTGGGTAAAGTATAAGAAACGTCTGTTTAAATGCATAGCTAAGCTCACATGAAAATAAGGAATGTCCCCAAAGGGAAAAATCAAAGAGGACCCTAAAATCCACAGCATAAAGTAGAAGCTGATCATGTTTAGAAACCTAGGGTTTCTAAAGGGGCTGGAGGAGAGGGGGACTGTGTGCATGTAAAAGGTACCTACCCTTTGGGATGTAACAAAAATAAAAAGGGAAAGAAATTACTGGCCTAATATTTTCTTTAAAACACTATCTTGAAGACAATTATAACTCTTGTTTTCACCTTGGACACTTTACGTTTTATATGAACAAATTCCGCATTAAGTGCATATTTTAAAAAACATGTCCATATTACATATTTACATATCACAAAGGGCTTCCTGAATATTTCATCAATAAGATTAAGTAAAACATAAGATGGACAGAAATCTTTTCCTGAAAAAAACCATACATCACCCAATTTTTCGGCCACAATTTAATCACTAATCATTTAATCAAGTTCAGTATATTTGTAACTATACTAAAAGGTTTCCAAATTTTAGGACTTTTTGGTAAAATTTTATCATTAGGGTCATTATAACATTCTTCCAGTGACTATGCGACCAAGAGTTTCATAATACCTTATGTATCATATAAAAATAGTGTTATCTCTGAGCTAATCTTATAGCCCTCTACACAACAGATTCTGCAATGTACAAATTCAGTATATAAATGGTAATGGGAACTGGCAAAGGATATGGTGTTTGGGGCATCTACAGACTTGAGAGGATGGTCTCTAATATAAAAGAGGCAAAGAGAAAAGAATTACAGCCCCAGCTAAAAACAAAAACCTCTTAAGGTCGTCCACTGAGTTTACGTTCTGCTAGCCTCATTTGCTTCCCACGTTCCCTTGAAAACTGAAAACATCCTATATTCCCTTTGCTCATCTTCATACTGGCTTTATGAATGGGCACAGTTCCACCCTAAATTCCATTAAGCCGCCTCCATCATTCAATTCATTTCAAGACCATCTTTCAAAAAGTCCTATCTTTGGGCAGTTCAAACAGCCCAGGAAATACAAACACATAATCCATGTTATCTTCACAAGGGTTACATGGGTCTCCACTACATTCCCAGATTTACCTAAGACGAAATCTTTTAACCTACTGTTTACATACACTAGATGCCACAATACAGTATCCTAAACTCTGCTTTAGACTGTGCTGCATCTTGAATGTTTCTCCAAGCCTACGTGCTAGATGGTAAAAGACTAAGCATTTACTCTACAAATAAGGCCACCAAATGCACGGGGAAGTAATCAACTCAGGAATCAAGAACCCAAGTGTGAAAGGACTGCGTTTGGCTTGGTTCTCCCCCTCCCGCTGACACAGGGAGAAGGTCCAGTGAAACGCTCCAGTCCCAGGGGACGAGAGAGGCTCCCAAGAGCACGCTATGGTCCGCTGGGAATAAAGCACGAGTTAGCAGAGCCGGGAGGCTCGGAGGGGCGCGCTGCATTCTGGGACTCGTTTCCACAGTTACCCACGTGCACCCAACCCAACCGCGGCCCCGCGCGGCGCGGACTACAAGTCCCAGAATTCCGCGCGACCGCCTTTCCCCTTCACACCCGGCCACTGGAGCCAGACCCTAAAGGAAACCCCTAAAGCGTCCTTCCCGCAAGCTTGGCAGAGGTCGCGCCCCGCGAGCGCTTATGCGGGGCCTCTGGCCCGGCCCTCCCTGCAGGGAAGCGGGTCCCTAGGCACCAGCGTCCACACCTGACGACCAGAAATTAGACAACTGCGTCACAGACTGCCAATCCCACGGACTGCCTGGGACCCCAACACCTCCCCTGCGCAAAACCCCCCACCCGGTCTCCAGGGCCCGACCCCTCCGGATCCCGCCGCGGAAAACCCGCAGCCCGCATCCCGGCCCCGCCTCCCAGTCCCGCAGCCGGAGCCCGCGCCAGCGCTGACCTCGCTTCCCGCCGCTCTGGGGGAACCGCGGCCAGCGCCAACCTCAGGGCACCTCCCCGCCCCCTCCACCTCAGCCCCGCCCCCTCCACTCCCCGCACCCCGAAGCTCAGGGCTCCCCCTTCCACGGACCCTGTCTTGATCGTGGGGAGAGAACACCTCCCAGAAAACATAGTCTGACACCTTCCCCCCCCCCCGAGCCCCGCGCGGACCGAATCTGGACTTGACAGTCCTCCCCCTGCCCTGGCCCCTCCCAACCCCCCCTTTCCTCCCAACTAGCTCTACACCCCCACCGCACCTCCTCTACCCCTGCCCCCATCCTGTCACCCCAAACCCTCCCCTCCTTCTCCTCCTCTCACTCCCAATTACCCTCTCTTCCCAACACCTGCTCAATCCTATTACCCCAACGTCTGCCCCCTCTCACCACTCCCAGTTACCCCACCACCCTTCCTATGCCTCTCCCGCCCGCCGGACTCCCCAACTATCCCATCACACCCCAATCCCTCCCACCACCTCGCTCTCCCGTTACATCAGCCCTCATCTCCGTGCCCGCCCTCCTGCCCCACTCGGCCGCTACCCCCATTCCCCCACCGCATTGTTCCCCCCCCACCCCCGCCATCCAGCCCTTCTTCCCATTGTCCCCGCCCCCGCGCTCCCCTCGCACTCACCCGCCTTTCTCACGGAGCCGCCCGCACCGCTCAGCCCCTAGGAAATCCTCACCCCTGCGCCCCGCTCGCTCGCTCCCTCTCTTTCTGCCCGCGCCGGTGCCACCCCCGGCCCTGCCCGCTAGCGCCCGCCGCCGCCTCCACCTCCATTCACCCCAGGCACTCCGGTCCCAGCCCTTCATCGCACGTCCCGCCCCCCCTGCCCCCAACACTGAAAAGGAGCCAGTCCCCACCCCCCTCACCTCCGCCCTCCCCCGGCAGGCCAGCCCCTTCCCCCCCCACGCCCGCCCCCGCGCCACCCGCAGCGTCACCGCCCGCCCCGGCCCCGGGAGGGGAAGGGGTGGCTCCCGGGCAGGGGCTCCCGGCGCGTTTCGGGACAGGAGGCGGGGGGCGGGGACTGCGGGAACGGAGTGGAGAGTGTTGGCAACCGCCCGGCCCCGGCCCGCTCGCTCTGTTACTCACTGACAGCGGCGGCATCCGAGTGCATTTTCGGGCAGCTCACACCCCACTCGCCGCCCAGGCTCCCGCGCTCGCCTCGCGGTCCCCCCACCGGCTCGCCGCACCTCGGCTCGGAGCTGAGGACCAGCAGCCAGCACACCCGGCCCGCCCACCTCGGCTCCAACCATTGGCTGAACCTCGGTTGAGGGACCGCCCCTCCGCGTCTCTCATTTGACAAAAGGAGTGCGGAGGGCGCCGGTCTGGAGCTGGCAAAGAGGCCCCGCCCCCCGAAGTCCAATGCGATTGGCCCGGCGCCTCGTCCCCGTAACGCCCCTGGCGGAGGCCACGGTCCAGAGCAGCAGGTTGGACCCGGCTGCTGTCACTCATCCCCGGGGGTCCGAGAGCGCGTGTAGGGGCGAGGCTGGGGAATTGGTCCACCTTGACCCTGAAGCCCCGCCCCGTCACGGGCGGGATTGGTGGAGCTGCAGACCAACCGAGAAAGATGGGTCGGCTTCTGAAACAAAGCACGCGTGGTGTTCCGCGAAGAGCCGAGAAGGGAAAGCACCGTTGGGGCAGTTGTGTCCCACTACAAGGAGTAGGGGAGTCCCCCCCTACTTGGGTCTCCCACTTGTCTCGCATGCCTCAGAGCGGCTCTCAGCAGGAGCCCAGTCCGCGCCGAACTTGGACTGGGACTTCTCTTGCTAGGTGTTCCCTACTACAGGAAACTGGATAAAGAATCGCCGTGTCCTCGTTTCCAGCAAACCCTCGGGTGAGGAACAAATTCCCATTTCTTGTACAACAATTACATCCTCTCTCCGTTTTCGAAACGTTCATCTCTTTCAGAATCACCACACTTCTATCCCCTTGGTCAAAAGTGGGCTGTCCTAAAGGCTTCGAGTGCTACCGGCATTGTCCGTCATACACACATACGCCCCACACAGGATACAGGAAATTAGGGCCCTGACGCTAAGAGGGCCTCATTTGGCTGTTACTTGAAAAAGAGGGTGTTAATTTAAGTGAATTCTTAGGACCTTGAGTTTCCTAAGGCAGGAATTCGCACCATTTTCACGAGTTGCAGCCACTTTTTTCAATGCTTTCCAACCAACTCATCACACTTAACCATAATGTAGCAGAATAATATTTTGAGATATTTAGGGAGGATAGCCCCCTCCTACCCCAATGACAGGACACCTACACCACTTACCTGTATTCCAAGGCCCTACCCCAACCTACAGCGAAGAGCATTACACACCCCCTCAAGGAACAGGATTACACCACAAACAAAACATCGGTCATTTGGTTTTAGATTTCTTCAGCCAAGGCTTTTGAGTTTCAGGGTTCTGAAATTTACGTTTCAAGTCGGGATAAATGTCACGCCAAAACCAGTATATTTTGAAAGAACAGGATCAAACCAGTTCCTCTTACACCACTCCTGTTGTAGTATACTCCATCCCTCTTAATCCCTAATGTCTCATGGGTAAATTACTTCCTTATAATTTTATATCTGTCGTGTTTCTATCATTCAAATATTTATGAAACACTTCGCCTAATCATAGAATCTCAGAATTGACCTGAATTTATCCACTTTAGGTTTCAAGATTCTCGTCCATATTGGTGACCTTTAACCTGACAGGTCTGTCAGCTGGGCCTCACAGAGATGGGTAAGTACCTCTGGACTCTGAAATAGGCCATTCCTTGTTGGGCGGATCTAATTCTAAGAAAGTCCCTCCTTACTCGAAACTGAAGAGCAGCTCCTGCATTCTTTATCCCGTCTACGTTTTCAGCCTATCATTATCTAGGAAGTAATAAATTACATAGAACTTACACAAATCATAATATTTTATATATATAATATTCTGCAGATATCACCCCATCATTTTAATAATCCACAAGACTATAAACCTTTGAGGGCAGGAATTTTCTTGTATTTATCTTTATGTCCCTAGCATCTAGTACAGTGCTTTCAAATAATAGGCACTCCTTAATTGTTCCTTAAAGTGAACTGAATGTTGACTATAATGTGAAATTTTAGATCTGGGAGAAGCCTTGGGAAAATCCAACTTCCTCATTTTAAGAATATGAGAGTTGAGGTCCAATGGAGTTAAATGTCTAATCCAAGTTACTCAACTAGTAATAACAAAGCCATAACTAAACTCAGGTTTTTCAACTCCTAGACCAGGTCTTTCCTCCTGTACCAGTATCAAAGCTTCAAACTCCGAAGATGGGGAAAGTACTCTTCCTTGCCATTTGAGAGTTTTTACAGCCATCTAATACAAATTCTGTACTTCATAGCTGGAACACTGCCTTCTTTTTCATGAAATTCAACAGGAAATTTTTTCAATATGTAATAGAACATTTAACTTTTTTCTAAATGGTACCATCTCCAAATAACTTGATCTCCATGGGGATGTTTACTGAGGTAATAATGTTACACTTCTGTGCCTTTATATTCAGATCCTTGGGGGGGAAATTAGTGTCTTGGGACTGTGTTGGTAGAGTAAAACTTTTCCCCAAATTCCACACATCCCACCATAGCATGCTTTTCTGCATGTGTTGGGGATGGGGCTACAGAGTGGAGAATGGCATAGTCCTAAGACTGAAATAAACTTGGGCCTGCTTAGACAAATAGATAAATATGCCCCTGATAAAATTGGAAGAGAATCGGAAAGAACTCATGTCAGGGAGGAATTAATTCAGCCTCAGACTGCAGTGAAAGAGTATGTAGAACTCCTCTAGTTATCAAAAGACAGGCTAGTTGGGATTACATGGAAACAAACAAACCAAAAAAAGTAAATATATCAGTAGAGGTCAGGATAGTTTATTTCTTCAAACTCATAACCAACTGACAGTTTGCTAATCCAAATGACAACAACTTTTTGTTGTTGTTGCTTCCCATGTGGTAGGCGTTACTCTTACAGTGCTTTGCTTGTTAAAGTATTCCACCTAACCTCACAACACTCCAAGGAGGGTACTAATATTATCCCCAATTTACAGGTAAGTTAACTGAGGTTGAAACCGTTCAGTATCTTGCCACCTAGCTAATAAGGAATCGTGTCCCTACGTGGTCAAACTCCCTGTGTTATAATGTTCCCTCTCTTCTTAATCAGGTTAATGTACGCCCTCCATACCTGAGAGGTTTATTCAGAAGGATACAATGATATATGGAGGTGAATCTGTTTTTAAAAGATGGTGAAACCTGGCCTCTTTCTAGAATTGAGTATGTAGACACTCAGGCTGCCTTGGTAGATATATATTATGAAAAATACAAGTCTGAAAGATGATTTCCAGGTTACTCCATCCTTATCTATTTTATCCTTTTTGACCTTATTTCAATAGCAACTATTGACTTCATGGTATATTATTAATGAGATTATTTATCTAGAGTATCTAATGAGGCTCTGCTGAATATAATGCGTTCCCTACTCTGATAGATCAGTGGGTGGAGGCAGCCTCTTCAGCCTTCTGGAATGAACCTTTTAACTATTGAGGACTGTGCTACTGGGAAACAGTTTCAGCTCTTAAGCTTTGAATTTCATAAGAATGCCACCTTAACTTATGGTGCTTTTCACATATATACATAGAACAGTTTTGCAATAGCCACTTACCAAATGCTCATAGGTAATAAAAATGTAGGTTTTGTTTTTCAATACCTGTACATAGTCATGCCCCAATTACTAGGTTAATGGAAAAAGCGCAGAAGTAGACATTTTCCTCCATTGTCACCAACAGGGACAGTCTCCTCAAACTGGTTATGATTAAAAAGCTGAAAAGATGGCATCGTTTGCCATATATCTTGTTCACTACACTTTTTCTTTCATCCGCTTCCTTTTCCCCTGCCCCTCTTATGCTAGAGGTTAGAACACTGAAAATGACACACAAGAAAGTGACCTCTTTCTAATCACTCCAGGTTACTTTGTAGAATTGATATCCTGTCATGTGCGTTTATAATGTACATTAAAAGGTCTTCCTTTTTTTTTTTCATCAACCTCTGTTGGGGCAATAATGTAACTCCCACAAAAAAAAAAAAAAAAAGAGGGAGAGAGACCATAAGAGATGGAACTTTCTGGAACCAACTCTACACTGGGCATTTTTAGCCATGGCAGCACTTTTGACTTTTTTTTCTGAAGCAGAACATAGGCTTAATCCAGATGGCTTGGATTAAAAACCCATTGGCTTAAGAAGTCAATCCACCACCGAAGACAAATTATTTCACATCTCTGTGTGTCTTGGTTTCCTCATCTGCAAAATAGTGAAAATAATAGGAACTACCTTCTAGGTACGTTGTGAGAAATAAGTGAATGAGTAAGTATCAGTAAAGCACATAAAAATACCTGGCTCCATACCTATTAGCTGCAGTACTCATCGTATTCTTGAATCAACCCTTCCCCCTCACAGCCAGCTTGTCATCACAAATCCTTCTTTTCCTCTAAGCTGGTCCCTGACTCCACAGTCACTATGTCTTATTAACTTGGCTTCCTTTCTCCTTTCTAGAGTTTACAGTGAACAGTGAGTTAGGGACAAAAGCATTCTTCACCAAGACATGCCACCAATGTGAAATTAGCATAGTTTGAAACTGAAATGTGAGACTTTACACAATAAAGAAAAAAAATGAGTACCCAGTATCAACGCTGTGTCATTCAAACTCTCTGAAAACTAGCTTAATGGAAATTGATTACTACTGGAAGTTCAGATGTACATAAGAAATTCTTAAACAATTAAACAGATTGTAGTAAACTACAGGGGATTCTACATAAATAGAAGCACATATTGAGTTCCCATAGCGACTAATTTCTCTTTCTTGTCCTTTGAAGTAATATTACCCTTCCCTGAGTGCCACAGATTTTTAATCTACTATACCAGAGGCAAAGTGTCTTCAGGTATTACCCTTGGGCCAGCCTGGAATAAGATGCAGACCCTCCTACTTAAGCAGGCATTAAACTTGTCTGGGCCTTCATTCCTCCATCTACAAACATGGGAATAATATCTTCAAGGGATAAATATGATAAAATATGTACAAGCATTTATAAAAGTGGGAGAGAGAAGCAGGAATAAATGCATGAGCACCAATTATGTGATGCTTTCACATATTTCCTTGTGAACTTCATGCAGTCTTGTGAAGTACAGTTGGCTAATTTTTATGCTTGGGGCTATTTCAAGTAAAAATGAGTCTGTGTTTTTAAGTTATCTAGAAAATCCGGGTTTCCTTCTTTATGAAGCTGCCATTTTAGGGATCTCTCAGAAAAGCTAAGAATTTTCCAATTCTGCTGGGATTTGATATCAGTGTTTCAATTTCAATTTCAATTTCTTTCTTTTTTTTTTTTTGTGCTAATCTTTTTCTCCAGCATACTTAAACTGGCACTTTTCTTTTCTTTTTTTTTTTACCCAGGGCCTTTTATTTTTTGGAAATCACACCTGCCTAGGGATTTAACAAAGTATTTGAATAAAACTGTGTTCATTACCACATGTTCTTTTCTGAATTGGGTATTTTCACCTTATTCGCATGGAGCTAATCAAGCCCTAATGAGGTGGCATTAAATTCGATCTCAGAAGGTATAATTTTCCAATCGAATCTAAACAATGCATGACGTGTAGAGTGACTTTCATAAATACACCATTGCTTCAGTTACTCCAGCTAGCAGGGTATGGGCAGAAAGAATAACCATTTTCCTTGTACAGTGGCGTCTGCGTGCGGTCAGGCTCTTCATTTCTCCTCGCCTTTTCTAGCCTGCTTCCAGGAATACAATGTCTGTTTAACATCCCTCTCAGGGCATACCGGAGGCCCCATCCATCTCCAGACGTCGGGTGGCTGCACAGCCGAGCATCTCATTATGGCAAAGTGAAGCATTCTGGGAGAGTGGATGGAGCCGGCAGGCAGCAGTAGGAAGTGGGGGAGGGAGGAGGAGAACAGGAGCTGAGGAAAATATATGCTCACTTCCTTGGTGATAACATGTCATGGAAGTAAGAACTTCCTGTTCTAGAAAGGAAGGGGATGTAGGATGCCAGAAGCCTGTGACTAAGCAGATTCCAGCTCCTACAACCTGGTTCCGTCTGCCTCGGCTACCACAAGCCTCCTGACACACCTGAACCCCCCCAGTTGAAGTCACCACAGAAGCCATGTTGTGGGAAGAAAGTAATGAATCCAAGTAGTTCAGAAAAATATCTATGGTTCCAAAATAGAAAAAGGAAAGAATTTGGAGGCGTGCACATACACGCGTGCAGGCGCGCACGCGCACACACACACACACACACAAATCACTGATTTACCCAATTGGAAAAGTATTGCCTTCCAACTAACCTGAATGCTTACACTTTAGTTTGTTATACTTCCTTCACCAAAGTAGGTTAAAGCAAATACCCTTAACATTTTGGGAGTCACAGGACCCCTTTAAGAAACATTGAAAATGATGACTCCCTGTCAAAGGCCTGAAATCTACCTATGTCCACCCCATCAGCCCCTATATTAAGAATTCCTAGATGAGACATTCATTTGCGTTTACAAGTACTTCCCTTTTAAAATGCAGACATTGAGGGACTAGTCAGTGGCTCTCGGTAATTTGTTGGTGAGAGAGGAGTTCCACACCCTCCTCCCCAGTCTGACTGTCGTCTGCCCCTGTGCTCAAATAATGGGAACTGGTGGGTGAGGTGAGCGGTTCCAGGCGGTGGAGCAGTAGAGAGGAGGGAAGGCTTGGCTCTGGGGGGCAGCATTTTCAAGGCAGTATGGAGGTATTGGACTATCGGACAAAGAGCAAGAGCGAAGCAGTGCTCTTTGGAGAGGAGAGGCCAAAAATAAGCTTCTGTTTCCAAATTTCGCTCACCTCCGGTTCCAAACTGGGTTGCAGTCAAAGCTGCTTTTTCTGCAGCCACCCACACCCAGACTCTGGGTCCTCCCCTGCCCACAGTCACCCTTTGCCTTCCCTCATCTGATCGTTTCATCCTCTCACCCCTGACCCCAGGCCCTGATCAGCTCCCACTGGGCTCAGGCTGCCCCGCTGCTCTGCCCCGCCCCCATGGTCTGGTCAGTTTACTGGGCAAGTCTGACCTTGAGCCCCTGCAACTGCTTTCATTTCATTCTTCATCCCTCCGCCTCACAGTCACTTCTTCTGGCTTCAAAGCTCTCTCACTACAACCTTCATCTGTTCTAAACCTCCATTCAAATTTTATATAACTGTAGCTTTGGGAAACATTTCCAATTCACAGATAATAGACTAGGGGATATAAATACTGTATTGGCAGACACTTAAGTACCACTCACTTGGCACCAGGCACCATTCTAGTGTTCGTATCGACTCATTTAATCCCTCAACAATCCCAAGAGATAGAAACTTTAGTTAAACCCATTTTACAGGTGAGGTGACTGAGGCACAGAGAAAGTAACTTGCCCAAAGTCACACAGCTAGTAAATGGCAAAACTGGGAGAATTAAACCCAGGCAACCTGGCTTCAGATCTGTATTTTTTTCATCACTTTGCTATATCACTTCTTTGTTTGGCATTGTACAAAGGGATATTTGCCCACCCTCTGCACCCCCCCCAACACACATTCCAAATCCTTTATTATGGAGACTGTATACCTATTTTTCTTGCACCTGTAGGCAGTCACACCTAACATAACTCTAGGGGGACAGGGCAAAGGTCCCGTGTTCACTCTGCCCATCATTTGTGGCAACATGAAACACAGTTTCCCCAGCTCCAGGGTATGGAACTTTATTCTCTTCCTTGTTGAAACGATTTGGGGATCTGGCAACAGAACTACCTGTTGGCGTATGTAAGAGTAGTGCTCGGGGCGCCCAGGTGGCTCAGTTGGTTAAGCGTCCGTCTTTTGATCTCAGGTCAGGTCTTGATCTCAGGGTCGTGGGTTCAAGCCCCGTATTGGGCTCCATGGGGCTCAAAGTAGCAGAGTATTGTTATAGGCAATTCAGCTTTAAAGGGTTGCCATTGCATGTGGGTCAAAACTCTGCCACGTGCCCCCTCCTCCCCCTTTTCCAGCTCCCCTTCCAGGATCCCGGGGCTCCAGTCGTGGTGCCGGGTGGCCGGCCCTCCTGGACAGACCCATGCTATTTTCAGGACAAGGTTCATCCCCAGTGAGTGAAGGCAAACCTCTCTGCTCCCTAATAAGAGCAAGACTGAAACGAGTTTAAACAATATCCCGGAGGAAAGACAGAGGGATTGCCTGAGAATCGGAAGGAGACCAGACCGGTGCTGAGAGGTTGTGGTACTCAGTGGTCACAGGAAGGGTGAAATTCTCAATTCCTCTTGCCATTTTTGGGTTAGAAAATGGAGACACTTCTTTCTCCCCGGCCTCTGAGTCACTGCCACTATGGGAGCAAAACGACACCCGGCTCCCCACAGCACGCACGCAGAGTATAGATCCCCGCACCATCAGCCTGCTTCACATACCCCAGAGATGCTTGTACCTGGGACCGGTTTTGATGATCAGAACTTACCCGTCCAATGTCTCATTCCCTCAGCTCCTTGTGCATGACTGGCTTGCTGTTCTCCGATAAGCTGATCCAGGGGAAATATACATGTGTCAACATAGTACCCCTTGCAAAGATATTTACCCTTGAAATAAAAGACTCCTAACAAACACAGGGCTCCACACCAACAACGTACTTCCCCCAGCCAGCCTCCCACCCTTAAGTCTGTCCTCCTCCCCGTCTCCATGATGGCTCCTCCCCACCCCTTGCGACTCAGCTTCGGGCTCACCTCCATTAAGCCCTTCCTTGACTGAGGTTGCCCACAGTCATGTCTTTTTTCCACTTAACACCTGCAGCGCTAGAACGGAACTTGGCAGGAGAGAACAGAACCAGAACAAAAGGGAATAGAATGTTTGGGCAGGACAGTCTCAGGGGTGAGCTGGGCACATTCCCTCATCTCACCTGTGAGGAGACAAAGACACAGAAGAGTCTGATCAGACAAGGCCCATGGCAAGTCAATGGCTGGGTTGGGCCGCTTGGACGTTTTCCTGCCTGGCCTTCCTCTCTTTTGCTAGGAAGGGCCCTGCTTCTTTGGGGGCAACTGCTCACCCCACCATTCATTAGATGGAGTTTTGATAGCCAATCAGGGTGCCTCCCACTCCCAGTGAGCACATGATCTCTTGCTTGCTCATTGATCTATTCATGAAATAACCATTATCAAGGGCCTTCCACGTGCCAGACACTGCTGGGCTCTAGGAATAACACGTTGAGCAAAAACAGACCCAGTTGCTGCCCTCATGGGGCTTATGAGCTTGCAGAGGTGGCATTCCTTAAATAATCATGCAAGCAAAGTAAAATTGCTATTTTGACAAGTAGTAAGGAGAAAAGGTACACAGTTTTTGAGAGCATACAATAGGGGAGCTAACTCAGCTACTTTGTACAGTTTACGCACTGCACAAAGGAGCACAGCCAAGGGGACAGAGGGGCTGGAGTACCACTTACAGTCTGCTCACCAATCCATGGGCTTGATGTGAAGCTGTGTCTGCTCAGAGGAAGGGGCACCTTGTTCTTCACACACTGGCACTGTCCACCCAAAAGGGTCATCTTTTTCTAATTTGCCCCATAGTCTCAAATCAACCAGCCGGGACCCTGGGTGTGATTCAGTCAGGGAAATGAGTGGAAAGAGGGGAGGCTCCCCTGAGGAGGTGACTGGAGACACATGAATAATGAGTAGTAATAAACCGAGTAGGAAGGAAGAGCTTTTCAGACACCAGAAAGAGCCCATGCAGTGGCCTTGTCATGATGGCTATCTAGTCCCTAGTTCCAGGCACTTCTCAGGCTTGGCTGATCTGCCTTCCCAGAGGATTGCTCTCATGACATTACATTTCCTATTTGTAGTTCAAAATTAGTTTCTGTCACTTGCAACTGGAGAGCCCTGGCTCACAGAGCAAAGCTGGCCCAGCTCTCCTTCCTCGCAAGTGCATGGGGCCTCCTCCCTCTGCCGGGCCCCATCCCTCCATGCAAGAAACCTCTACTCTGTCAGGCCACCTCACCTTCAGAGCCGGAACTCTGTCTTTGATGATCTAGTATTGTCTCCAGCATGTAACGGGAACTCAGTAAACATTCCATGAATCAAGACTTGATTAACTCTCTACCAGCAGTCATTTTGTCCACTGGGCCTGGATGAAGTGTGAATATTGGAGTACAGAGTAGCTTTTCTGTACGTCTCTCATCTCTACCAGTTCACCCATAGTTTCTACTGGCGCTGAGCATATGCAGACTCCAGCTTATGCTTATGTTAATAAATGGCTCTGGTTTGTTTAGAATTTGGCTGTGGAGAGCTGGTGGGACTGATTTCTTTTTTTTTTTTTAAGATTTTATTTATTTATTCATAAGAGATAGAGAGAGAGAGGCAGAGGGAGAAGCAGGCTCCCCCCACTGAGCAGGGAGCCCGATGCGGGACTCGATCCCAGGACCCTGGGATCATGACCTGAGCCGAAGGCAAAAGCTTAACCATCTGAGCCACCCAGGCGCCCCGGGAATGATTTCATAAGGAAGAGTCAGCAGCTTTTATTCTCTCACTGCATGCTGAGTGCTAGTGGGCTACCTTTAAGGTAAAGCGTTTTCCAGATCTAAAAGTCTAGAGCTGAATATTAAAGATGGTTTTCACCCAGGGTGCCTGGGTGGCTCGGTCGGTTAAGGGGCTGCCTTCGGCTCGGGTCATGATCCCAGGGTCCTGGGATCAAGCCCCACATCGGGCTCCCTGCTTGGCGGGGAGTCTGCTTCTCTCTCTCCCTCTGCCTGCTGCTCTGCCTGCCTGTGCTCTCTCTCTCTCTCTGTCAAATAAATAAATGAAATCTTAAAAAAAAAAAAAAAGATGGTTTTCACCCTGTGCTTAATATCTACTAAGGCCCAGTCTAGGGGTGTCAGGCTACTTGAGGTCCTCTGTGGTTTTGTCAGCCGAAAACAGTCTACTTTCTTCATTGATCTTTATATTATTCCCAGATTAAGGACCATCACTCTTTTGGGTATATCCTTCCCCTCTAACTCCAGGACCTGAAGTATTTCAGCTTCATACTATATCTCATGCCACTGTTGCTCTTAGCTTTGTTAGAGAAGCTGGTATTTGAGGGTTTTTTGAGACTCATGTCCCCTTTTAATAAGTCAAGCTCTACTGGCTTGAGATGCAGGCTGTCCTATGGAGGCTGCTGAATAAGCCAGTGTTTGGAAATAGGATTCATAGAATTAGGTTGCTTTTCTTCACGTGTATCTCAATATCCAAGGGTTTCAAGAGACTCTGCCATTCTTTTCACAATTCATCAGTTTAGAAGGGAACCACAAAGATGATGCATCCATCAGATCCTATCTGTATTTTCTTCACCAAGACTCCCAAACCAGCAAGTCTATCAAAGAGCCAGGTGATAGGGTTGCAAAAGAGTAACACACCAGATTTTGGAAAAGCAGCCGAGGCTTGAACATGGCCTCTTCTGCTGAACACAGGACACATTGTCCGAACTCTCTGTACAAGAGTTCTTTATTTTTAAAATGAGCACAATAGCACCACTTTCCTCACAGGAGTGTTGTGAGGACTCAACAGATGATACATGTGTGGTAGACAGAACAGTGGCGCCCCAAACATGTCCATGCCCTAATCTGTGGAACTTGTGAATGTGTTCCTTAACACGGCAAAAGGGACTTGGTAGATATGACTAAGAATTTTGAAATGGGGAGATTATCCTGGATTCTCCCAGTGGGCCCTGTGTAATCACAAGGGTCCTTATAAGCGAAAGAGGGAGACAGGAGGGTCAGCGTCAGAGAAGGACATGTGATGGGGTCCGAGTGAAGAAGTTACTGACAAGGGCCAAGGAATGCTGGCATCTTCTAGAAGCTAGAAAAGGCAAGGAAATTAATTCCTTCCAGAAGGAACACATCCCTAACAACACCTTGACTTTATAGCCTCATGAGATTCATTTGTACTTCTGATTCAAGAACTGCAATAAATATGTGTGTTTTTTTTAAAGATTTTATTTATTTATTTGAGTGAGAAAGAGAGCGCACGGGGGGTTGGGGAGCAGGGAGGACAGAGGGAGAAGCAGACTTCCTGCTGAGTGGGGAGCCCGATGCGGGGCTCGATCCCTGGACCCTGGATCATGACCGGAGCCGAAGGTAGGCACTTAACTGACTGAGCCACCCAGGCGTCCCTAAATATGTGTGTTTTAAACCACTACATTTATGGCATTTTGTTACAGCAGCCATCGGAAACTAATACAGGATGTAAAGCATTTATCTCAGGACCTGCTAAAATACCATAAATCATTGTGGCTGTTACTATTATTTTTGCTTCCTTGAATCAGATTTCTTTTGTTGTAAATGACAGAAATTCAGCCAATGTAGCTTAGGCCAAAAAGGGAGGGGGGGGGATTTTTTGGCTCCTATAATCAAAAAAAGGCAAAGCAAATGTAATAATAGAAGCAAATTTATTTATTGAATGCTGGTCCTGGCATTGAGAAGGGGGGCCCTGGTGGCTGACCCAGGGCCACATAAGAAAATGCTCCTGCCCAAGACTTTACCTTTTCAGAGAATGGTGCAGGGGCGCCTGGGTGGCTCAGTTGGTGAAGCATTCAACTCTTGATCTCAGTTCAGGTCTTGATCTCAGGTTGTGAATTTAAGCCCTGTGTTGGGCTCCATGCCCAGTGTGGAGCCTACTTGGGGAAAAAAAGAGAGAGAGAGAGAGAGAGAGAGAGAATGGTGCAGAGGTACAAAGATGAATTAGAGATAGTTTCTTGACTGCAGCAAGGTTGAGTCCAGGGGCAGAACAAAGAGTTCAGGGGTAGCAGAGTCTAGCACAAACAGGAAGGCTCTGGCATCCTAAGCACACAACTTCTGTGGCAGGATCTGGATCATGCTCTACCCTACTTGGCTCTTGCTTCAGCTAGGTTTTTCAAACTTCCCATGCATTCTGTGAGCGTCCCAATGCTCTCCCACTGAATTCCTTGTCTGCATAAGTTAGCCAGAGTAGTTGCATTGTGTGCAGCTGAGAACCCCGTTAAGCTCAACTGAGATAGTATAGCTTCAGGGTCCACTGTATTCAGAAACTAGAACTCAGCAGGATGCTCTCCCTAACTCTGTCTTGTTGCCACTCCCATCTGTTTTGACCTGTCTTTATTTGTTCAAATAGTACTTGTTTAGCATTTACTGTGTATCAAGCACTGTGCTAAACTCTGGGGATGCAACAATTAACAAAACAGATAAAAATTCATCTATGGCAATTCAAGGAACCCCAAATAGCCAAAACAATCTTGAAAATACGAGTAAGGTTGGATGACTCACTTCCCAATTTCAAAACCTAACACAAAGCTACAGTAGTCAGGACGGTGTGGTACTGGCATAATGATAGACAGATCAATAGAATAGAATTGAGAGTGTATAAATTAAAATTATGAACATTTATGTTTAAGTAATCTTCAATAAGGGTACCAAGACAATTCAATGGAAAAAGGATAATCTTTTCAACAATGGTATGAGACAACTGGATGTCCACAGGCAAAAGGATAAACTTGTACTGCTCCCTCACATCATATATAGTAATGAACTCAAAATGAATCATGGACCTAAATGTAAGAGATAAAACTACAGAACTCTTTTTTTAAAATATTTTATTTATTTGAGAGAGAGAGAGAGAGCAAGAGAGAGCATGAGCAGGGGCCGGGGAGAGGGAGAAGAAGGCTCCTCACTGAGAGGGAGCCTGGGGTGGGGCTTGAGACCAGGACCCCGGGACCATGACCTGAGCCAACGGCAGATGCTTAACCAACTGAGCCACCCAGTTTTGGTGCCCCAAAACTATAGAACTCTTATAAGAAAACATAGGCATAAATCTTTGTGACTTTGGATTAGACCATGCTTTCTTAGATATGACACCAACAGCACAAGCAACAAAAGAAAAATACAGATAAATTGGACTTTATCAAAACTAAACACTTTTTCCTACTAAGGACACCATCATGAAAGTAAAAAGACAATCCACAGAATGGAAGAAAATATTTGCAAATCATTTATCTAGTAAGGGACTTGTATCTAAACAACATAAAGAACTCTCACACCTTTAAAAAGGTACCTGTACTCGGAAAACTATAAAACATTGATGAAAGAAATTGAAGATGACAAAGAAGTGGAAAAACATTCCATGCTCATGGATTGGAAGAACAATTATTGTTAAAATGTCCATACTGTCTGGGGCGCCTGGGTGGCTCAGTCGTTAAGCATCTGCCTTTGGCTCAGGTCATGGTCCCAGGGTCCTGGGATCGAGCCCCGCATCGGGCTCCCTGCTCCGCAGGAAGCCTCCTTCTCCCTCTCCCACTCCCCTCTCTCACTGTGTCTCTCTGTCAAATAAATAAATAAAATCTTTAAAAAAAGTCTATATTATCCAAAGCAGTCTACACATTTAATGCACTCCTTATCAAAATACCAACAGTATTTTTCACAGAGCTAGAACAAACAATCTTAAAATTTGTATGGGACCACAAGAGATGCCCAATAGCCAAAGTAACCTTGAAAAAGAAAAGCAAAGCTGGAGGCATCACATTTCCAGGCTTTAGGTTATATTACAGAGCTGTAGTGACCAAACAGTATGGTACTGGCACAGAAACAGACACGTAGATCAATGGGACAGAATAGAGAGCCCAGAAATGAACGCACAACTCTATGGTCAACTAATCGTCAACAAAGCAGGAAAGAATGTCCAATGGGAAAAAAGACAACCTCTTCAACAAATAGTGTTGGGAAAACTGGATAGCAACATGCAAAAGAATGAAGCTAGACCACTTACTTTCACCAAACACAAAAATGAATTCAAAATGGATTAAAGACCTACATGTGAGACAGGAAACCATAAAAAGCCTAGAGAACAGAGGCAGAAACCTCTTTGACATCAGCTGTAGCAATTTCTTTCTAGATGTGAACTACTATTATCCAGCAATTGCATTCCTAGGTATTTAGCCAAAGAATACAAAAATACTAATTCAAAGCAGCATTACCTACAATATCCAAATTATGGAAACAGCCGAAGTGTCCATCCACTGATGAATGGAGAAAGGAGATGTGGTATATATATATATATATATATAATGGAATATTACTCAACCACAAAAAGAATGAAATCTTGCCATTTGCAACAACATGGGTGGAGCTAGAGAGTATTATGCTAACTGAAATAAGTCAGAGAAAGACAAATACCATATGATTTCACTCATATGGGGAATTTAAGAAACAAATGAGCAAAGGGAAAAGAAAGAGGGAGGCAAACCAAGAAACAGATTCTTAGCTATAGTGAACAAACTGATGGTTAGCAGAGGGGAGGTGGGTGGAGGGAAGGGTGAAATAGGTGATGGGGATTAAGGAGGGCACTTGTGAGGAGCACTGGGTGATGTATGGAATTGTTGAATCACTATATTGTACACCTGAAACTAATATTACACTGTATGTTAACTAACTGGAATTTAAATAAAAACCAAAAAAAAAAGAGATACATAACCCAATCAAAAAATGGGCAAAAGATCTGTTAAACATTTCTCCAAGGAAGATATACAAATGTCCAAGAAGAACATGAAAAGTTGCTCAATATCTTAGCTATTAGGGAAATGCAGATCAAAACCTCAATGAAAGACACTTAACATCTAGTAGGGTGAATATAATGGAAAAGGCAGATAATAACAAGTCTCAGCAAAAGTGTTGGAGAACAAGTGTTGAAGAAATTGGAACCCTCATACATTGCCAGTAAGAATGTAAAACTGTACAGCTGTTTGGAAAATAGTTTGGCAGTTCTTTAAAGGTTAAACATAGAGTTGTTATATGACCCAGACCCAGTAATTCCTCTCCTAGCTGTATACCCAAGAGATATGAAAACATATACACACAAAAAATTATACACAAATGTTCATAGCAGCATTATTCACATCCATTAACTGATGAATGGATAAATAAAATGTGTATATCTATTTTTATATTACTTAGCAATGAAAAGGAATGACATACTGATAGATGCTACAACATTGACCTTGGAAAACATGCTAAGAAAAGAAGCCAGTTACAAAAGACCATACATTGTACGATTCCAATTATATGGAATGTCTAGAATAGGCAACTTTATAGAGACAAAAAGTCAATTAATTATTGCCTATGGGGGGTGGCAAGAAGGAGAGTGACTGCTAATGGGAATGTATTTTGGGGGGAGGAGGGAATGAAAATATTCTAAAATTGTGATGATGGTTAGACAAATCTGATTATTAAAAAATCCATTAAGTTGTATACTTTAAGTAGATAAATTTTGTGGTATGTGAATTATATCTCAATGTTAAAAAAAAAATCCATGCCCTCGTGGAGCTTACGTCTATTGGGAGATAAGGAAAACAAACAAATATATAAATAAATACATGATATTTTCAGTGTTGCTAAAGCAAATTATAAAGCAGAATGGGGGATAGGGTGTTTCAGAGGGTGGGTGGGGGCTGCAGTTGTAACTAGAGTATTGTTGAAGGCTTTACAAAGAAGATTACATATGAGCAGAGACCTAAAGGAGATGAAGGTACAAGCCATGTGGATATTTGGAGAAAGAGTGCTCTAGGCAGCGGAAACAGCAAGTGCAAAAGCCCTGAGGCAGGAAAATCCCAATCATATGTATGAACAGCAAAGTCAGTGTGGCTGTGGAGACTTTCTATATATGTTAGGTTAGTTGGTGTCCTTCCTAATACTGTTTTATACCTTATACCAGTTTTTGGTACATAGGAAACAGGAATACATCATCCTGTTCTTGAACCTGGACACCTGGCCTAGGAAAGTGATTCTCAATCTTTCTTCTGCCTTGATACTCCTGAAAAATATGTTCCCATGAGCAATTTGTTCCCACAGACATTAAGATTAGGAGCGAGGTAACATAGACCATAGGTTTGCATATAGGTACACAGTCCTAAGTCTTCCACTCAAGAAAGTATATCAGAATGAAAGGGAGTGAAACTAATGTTAGTATAAAGATAATTTTGGATCTATTCAATTTATTTTTTTAAAAACATAGGACAACCTGCAGAATGGGAGAAAGTATTTTCAAATCATATGTCCGATAAAGGCCTGGGATCCCAAATATATAAGGAGCTTTTACAACTCAATAACAAAAAGACAACCATGTCAACTATATTCAGATTTTTTTTTTAATTGATACCATTGAGACCTAAGGGGAGAAAAGGACATATTTTCTACTGGGTTTGTAACTCTGCATTGTACCCAAATGTACCACATTCACTAGGTTCACAATAAATACTGTTGACAGAATGAACAGTAAGGCAAAAAAAAAAAAGACAACCAAATTTTAAAATGGGCAAAGGACTTGACTAGACATTTCTCCGAAGAAGATATACAAATAACCAACCAACAAACAAAAAAAGTAGTCATTAGGCAAATAAAAGTCACAATGAGATAGCACTTTACACCCACTAAAATAGCTATAATTTAAAAATTTAAAAAAACCCACAAAAATACTAAGTGTTGGCAAGGATGTGGAGAAACAGGAACACTTGTCCATTTCTGGTGGGGATGTAAAATGTTTCAGGCACTGGGAAAAATAGTTTGGCAGTTCCTCAAAAGGTAAACAGAATCATCATATGACCCAGCAAATCTGCTCTTAGGTATATATACCCAAAACAACTGAAAAGAGCTACGCAAACAAATACATGCACATGAATAGCAGCACTATTTATTATAGCCAAAAGGTGGAAATAACCCAAATGTTCATGGATGGATGAATAAACTGTGGCATATGCATACAATGGAGTATTATTAGCTTATAACTAATAATAGGAATGAATATTAATAGCTAATAATAGGAATGAAGTACTGATATGTGCTACAACGTGGATGAACCTTGGAAACTTGGGAGACATGTGCTACATGAAAGAAGCCATACACAAAAGGTCACATATTGTATGATTCCATTTTATGTGAAACATCCAGAATAGGTAAGTCTATAGAGACAGAGTAGATCAGCAGTTGCCAGGAGCTGGGGGTAGGAGACAGGGGCAAGTAACTGCTTAATGGGAAAGAGTTTTAACTGTGGGATGATGAAAATGTTTTGGAATTAGAGGGAGGTGGTTGTTGCACAACATTGTGAATGTACCAACTGCCGCTGAGTTGTTCACTCTAAAACGGTTAATTTGATGTTAATTTACCTCAATAAATACCATAATAACAAATTCAAATTTAGGCCTTTTATTATTAATAAGAAATAACCTAGTAACATATCTGTTAAGACACTGTAATCTAAAATGCTCTACCATAGCAATACCATTTCTTTTTTTTTTCCGCCAGTAATCTACTTTGATTTCCCCTTAATACTCAGCTAAACGCTTGCCACTGTGTATCACATGGAGATGCATGGATTGGTAGGTAGGCGTGTTCTTATAGATGTACAGATTCATTCTGCTCCCTTTTCTATCGGCTGGCTTGTTTTGAGGGGGACATAGCTCTTGATTACCTTAGTTCACTTATCCATCCTATCTGACCAAGTCTCAGAGGTACCTGTAGGTCTTACTTCCTTGTACTTGTTAACATCTCAAGCCCACTTTGTCTGTCCTCATGCCACTACACTAGTTTCTCAAAAGTGAAAGCTGTAGACCAATTGCATCAGAATCACCTCACCCAAAATCCAGACCTACTGAATCAAATTATCTGGGGGGTATCCCCAGGAATCTGCATTTTTATTAAGCATTGCCATATGCTTTTGCACGTAGACATTTAAGACCTTTACCTTTGTTCTGGATTCTTCTCTAATAGTTAATTTACTAATTCATTCAACATTGAGTGCCCATCCAGGCAGTAGCCTAGATACTAAGGTGAGGAAAGGAATGGTAACCACAATTTGCAACAACAAACATATAAACAAAAAAATCAAAAAACCTGTACTTTGATTTTCAAAAGTACCAAACCATACTATGCAATATAAACTATCTAAACTCAAATCATTTTAACACTAGCTCATTCAGATCCATATATTTCAAGATAAGACTATAGTCACAGTAACATCACATGGATTTATGTGTTCCAAAGACCACGGATGTTCCAGCAACCTGCCAGATTTACAAATTCTGTCAATTCTGACCTAACTCCAGTCCTACACAGTCTATATAAGTATCCTTCCCTAACTTCCCTCTTTGGAGACCCTACCGAGACTGTCAGGTCATGTTTTCCCTTGCTCAGCAATTTCAATAAACTCAGCTTTATAAGCAGCAGGTTTCCTTGGTGTTCTTTTTGTAGGACTTCAACAGCAGGCACAGATATAAAATTGTTATTTTCTTCTATGAATAATTGTTTATCTCCCTTACTGTTATTTTGCATTCTGTTTTATGTGATACTCTCCCTAGAATCTAAATTTATAGTGTTTCTGGGCATTTTCCTCTTGAGGCACTTCAATCAAGACACATCCATTGGCTGCTTGTTCTATACACCTTGAGAACAGAGTATAGGAGAGTTATTTCAGGAGTTAGGTTACTGAAGCAGTAACAATCCCACAGTCTTAAGCAATTTGAAGTGTGTCTAGATCCTGTAGCAACAAGGGCTGTGATTTCTGAAATGTTGCCAGGGTGTCTCTTGATGTGGATTTAGTCTCCTTCATCCTATTCAGGATTTAGAGGATATGTGCAGTCAGAAGATTCCTCTTTTTTCAGCCCTGGAAATTTTTCTTCTTCTACTATTTCTTTATTTCTTCCCCTCTAGTCTCTTCATTATTCACTTCTACACAAATGCATAAACTTCTAGATCTATCCACCATGCATCTTAACTCTTTTCCCTCTCTAGCTATTTTCATTTTGAGTTCTAACCCAACCTCTTGGGTTCATCTTCCAACTCAGTAATTCAGTTGTCAGCTATGTGCTATTTAATAACCCATTAGCGAAGGGTTTTCTCCCCTTGTTTTATGGATATAACATTTTTTCAAATCTCCCTGAGTTTAGTTCTAGCATGGGGAATTGTTAGGGACTGAATGTTTATGTCCCTCTAAAATTCATATGCTGAGGCCCTAACCCACAATGCATTTGGAGATAGGGCTTTTGGAAAATAATTAGGTTTAGAGGAGGTCATGAGGATGGAGCCCCCATGATGGGATTAGTGTCCTTACAAAATGTATGTGAGAACATAGTGAGAAGGCAGCTGTCTATAAGCTAGGGAGAGGGCTCTCACCAGGAACCAAATTTGCCTGTACTTTGATCTTGGACTTCCAAGCCTCCAGAATTGTGAGAAATAAATATCTGTTGCTTGAAGCCACCGGTCTATGGTATTTTGTTATAGCAACCTGAGCAGATTGAGACAGAAGGTGGACTCCTCTGCTTTCCTTCCAGGAACGCTCAAATCTTTGATCTGCTAATAGTACCATCTCTTGTATTCCCACACTACTCTGGACTTACCCTTTTAAAAATGTTTTCTCTGACTTTACAGCAAGACTTTGGACAAGAGATAGGTAGGCACATGTGTTTAGTCACTCATCTCGGTTCAATAGCCGAACTCTGATCTCAATTCTAGGCATGGCTTCTAACAGTGACTTTGAGAAAGCCTGGGGTGGTAAAAAAAGGGCATTGATCCAGAACCCAAGAGACCTAGATTTCATTCCCAGGTCTGTGCCTCACTAGCTCTGTGATTTTAGCTGAGCCACTCACTTCTCCAGGCTTCTTGTTCTCATCTGAAAACCAAGAGGGTTGGCCAGATTAGGGGCTGTCAACCTTGGAGTCACAACATATGACAAAAAGCCAGAAATAACAATGGTTTAAGTAAGATAGAAGTAAAACTCTCTACATGTAAATAGACAGCCCAAGGATCTCATGACAGCCCCAGCATCTTCAGGGACCCAGGCTTCTCCTACTTGGTTCTTTCCCTTGCCATCCCCAACATATACTTTCTGCAACATCATCCAAGATGGCTGCTTTAGCTTTCATCTCCACATTTCAGCCATAGAAGGGAGGAAAGGGCATGACCCCCTTTCAGGACCTTGTCTGAAGCCTCACACACCACTTCCTTTTATATCCTGTCCCCAAGAACTTGTCTCTAACCCCTACAATGATCATTGTAGCTGCAAGAGAGGCTGGGAAATGTAGTCTTTTTTTTCTGGGTGTCCATGTGCCCAGCTAAAATTTGAAGGTTCTGGGCGCCTGGGTGGCTCAGTTGGTTAAGCGACTGCCTT